>NC_135497.1:8931116-9231225 GCF_052857255.1 Amblyomma americanum | reverse complement strand
ATATCGGCGGAAACCCAGTTGTAAGGGAAGAGATAAAGGAGGGAGTGAAAGAAGAAAGGAAGAACAAGGTGCCGTAGTGAAGGGTTCCCGAATAATTTCGACCTCCTGGGGATCTTTAACCTGCTGTAGTGATACCGCACAGCACACGGGCGCCTTTGCGTTTCGCTTTCATCGAAACGCTGCCGCTGCGGTCGGGTTCTAACCCGGGTATCCTGTTCAGTAGCACTGAACCATCGCGGTGGATAACGGTGTGTGCAGTAAAAATAAAAAATAAAAAATCCTGGCCAAAAAGCCCGCGGAGTACCTGAATGCTACGCTTGGAGCCGTAGAGCAAACAAAAACTTCTAACATTGCAGTAGCGTCCTTGATAGATAGTTTTTTTTTTGCTTTTATTGGCAGTTCAAGGATTCGTTTCGATTGTAAGTCGCCCCCCCTTCGGAATTTTAAATTTCATAAAAATGTCGACTTACAATCATGTAAATACGGTAGTTTAGTTCTTCAGTTTGCCTTTTCTGAAAAATTCTGTGGCAGGAGGTTTTAATACATGTCAGCCCCCCCCTCATGTAATACTCCCTTGTGGGCCTTTGAGGTACAAATAAATGAAAAAAGTAATTCCCTTTCAAACAGTATAATTTGCAGCTTTGGTGCAAGATTTTCGGTGGCCACTTCAGGGAGCGTTTGCCCAGAGGTTGTAGTGATTGCTTAATGGCGCTTGTTCCCACGAACCTTACAGTTAACCAATTGCCCTTGTGCCTCTTGGTGAGAAAATCTGAGAGGTCAAAATGACAATTTACCATAGCTGTGGGCAGTGGTAGAAACTTGGGCGAGTCGGTAACGGTGATCCATGGAAAGTGAGTGTAGCGCAAAACGGGACAAAGGGACAGAGAAAGACAGACACAACACAGGCGCTAACTTCCGACTGACAGACACCGGGATCAGTTAACGCGAGAGATTATCGAAGCAGCTCGTATCGCTGCCTTGGACGATAAATGTGTAAGCAAGCCGTCTATCTCCCTGTCCAAAAGAGAGCTGGCCTTCTTAAAGAAACGCTGAATCGTGCACATCCGTAGATCCTCATTCACCTGTTTTTCATTATCTTTCTGGGCGCATGCGCCTGTTTCCCCTCACGGATTACGTTCGTCTTGGCCGCCCTGGTTTCTTTCAGTCGGAAGTTAGCGCCTGTGTTGTGTCTGTCTTTCTCTGTCCCTTTGTCCCGTTTTGCGCTACACTCACTTTCCTGTGGGCAGTAATTAGTTGGATTTATTGCCGAAGAGAACCGAGGTCATCTGCTTGACAGTGGTAAAAATTTTGGGTTGGTAAGAGCATCGATGGCTTAACATCATCTTCCATATCTTAATAGATGTGGCATTGTTAGCATGTGTAATTAAAAATTTGTTTCGATGTGTGTGGCTGTGGGCTGTCAGCTCGGGCATGACAAAGTTGTAAGCTCAACCAGAAGTACCTGTGCTGTTTGAGCTCAGGGCAAGAGCTTTGAGCGAGGCCACTGCACTACGTCCTTGTTGTACATTTGGCTTTTGTGGTGCTCCAACTTCCTCCTTCCCCCCCCCCCCCCTCTGTTAAGAATGCCGCCATGGGGCCGAGCGAAAGTGGTGGGGTGTAATTAGAGCAGTGGCGTGGCCATAAGGTCTATCCGAACAGCACTGCCTAAGACTTGTTTGCTGGATTGGCCCCGCAGTCAGAACTGAGGTGAGTTATGAGTGTGTCACTGTGGAAAAAGACAGTACAGCAGCGGAAAATATGCCACGAATGGTGGAGAGCTATACTTTGGAGGCAACCTTTGATGCCTTTGTTGCCATTTGGGGTCAGAGTTATCTGTGAGACCATCAAGGACAGCACCTGTTCTGAATGCATCGCATAACAATAGATCAGAGCTTCAATTTTATAGTTGGATCATGGGCCTTACTGCGGGAGGTGTGTGAATCGGTTCAGATTTCACATTGAGACGCATCAAATTCAGCAAGGTTAGTACTCACAGGTACAGTAAAACCTCGCTAAGGCATACCTCGCGGCACTGTGGGCAAAGCGGCAATATTGTCACGAAGACGACGAAGCTGACAGTGGTGCGGGAACGGAAAGGTCACGTTATAGGCGAGCGGCCAATAAAATCATCTTACTGCCATCATTCCTCACCACTTATTATTCGGCTGATGGCCACTTAATTTGGTGTGAGATGCGGGGTATCATCCCCATTCTGGTCCTGGATCTTCGGAGTCCTACGCGTGCCGTTATCGTCGGTCGTGTGCACCTGGTTCGCCCCGCTGTGGCCAAGCCCGCCGAACCTGAACCGACCTTGCCGCTCACACCATTCCCGTCCCCCGCCCTGGCCACAAGACACGTTGACATGACAACGCTGCCGCTACCCGAGACGCCGCCCACACGTGAGGACACCGCCCTCCTGCCCATGCCATTCGGTGCATTCAAGGGCTTCGTCTGTCGGCTACTGGCGACCTGTGTCCCGGAAGCTTCGTCGACCAGGATTCATTCACACATACCTTTCATCGTGGCGGCCAGCACTTCCCCCCCTTCCATTTCTGTTCTACCGTCCTCCTCTGAACCCATCTCAACTGAGCCGTCTCTCCGTCGGTGTCTTCTTTTCACTATCGGGACGATCGCTCGGCAGCCCTGGGTAGTGTCAATAGAACGACGAAGCTGGCAGTGGCGCGGGAACAGAAAGGTCGCGCTATAGGTAGCGGCCATTAGAATGATCTCACTGCCATCGTTCATTGCCGCTTATTATTCGGCTGGTCGCCACGTAACAATATGCCCCAACTAAAAGCAGCCTGAGTATATCCGTTGACCTGGTAAAAGATGATACCTGAGGCATTTCAAAGAATGTGCAGGTGAAACCTTTTAATCACATAGCTACGAGTGCAGCCTCGAAGGTATGTAAGCCAGGTCCCGTGTCCCAGCTGCTCTATTAGGCCGTATTTGAGTGAACAGGCAAGTGTCTAGCACGCATGCAGTTTTTTCCAACAGTACAAGTTTAGCTGTCTTCAGCTTCCATGTAGGCGTTACTTTCACTCGATGGCGTTTTGCCAATGGTGGAAGCAACAGTGTCAATACCAAACTGTGCTGAAGAAGTCTTGGACTGCAGTGTCTAATACATCACCAATCATGCAAAAAATGAGTCTCCGCAATGCGTCCTCTGTAACAAAACACCTCCTGTAAACAGGAGGTATTTAGGAATACTGCTCTATTCCGAGGCCTGGATTGAGAACAGTTGGGGATAAGAGATAATGGAGAATATTTTAGTAATCTGCAATTCTCAGGTGATATCGCTAAGTCGCTCAGCAGATGAACTTCAAAGCAAGATCAGTAAGCAGAATGGTGGGTTTAAAGAATTAAAGGAGTATAGACACTTAACTTTTGGGTGCGTGTTTTTTTGTTTGCAATGATGCGTAAGGCGTTGCTATACATGAATTACCACCTGGTATTCTCCTATAACCACTAAATAATTTATAATAGCATTTCTTTCTCGTGCTGTTTTGGTCTGTTTCAACAGCCGAATGAGGACTGTGACGCCAACGTGTGCTTACAGGTCACGCGAGGCAAGAAAAAAACTGCAATATAATCGCTGCTTCCACATTAGTTGTCATTCCGGCTCTTGAGGAAGGCTGGCTTCAGCACTGCAGTAAATTATAACGATGAAGCAGCGATTATATGGGCGTTTCTCCATGCCTCATGTGACACAAAAGCACTCTTTGACGTCACAGCAATTGTTCGGCTGTTGAAACTGAAACAGCGGGACAGGAAAAATTCAATTATAAATTATTTAGCGGCCATGGGTAAATATCACGTGGTGATTCATGCGTAGTAGTATTTTCTGCATCGTTGTAGAGAAGAAAACATGCCACCAAAATTACGTGTCTATATTCCTTTAGCACTCAGAGAGCCAAATGGAAAATGCTCTTGGCCATTCCCTCCAATGCAAATGCTGTGTGGTGTATAATATTGTTACGTGGTGGCCGTCCAAAAAGTGAGGCGCGATGAACGATGGCAGAGATATAATTTAATGGCCGTTGGCCTAGCGCGAGTGCTCTGTAACGCACCACAGCCAGCTTCGTTGTCTTTGTCGCAATATTCCTTTTTCTCATGGGCACTGTCACATGTAGGAAGCTGGGTGGTGTTTCATTGTTTGCGTAAGAACTTAAGGACACTGAGAAGTTCCCTAGGTAGCCGCTGACCACACACCATACGTGGCAAAATTACTTTTGAAAAGTAATTAAATTCCATTACAAATTACTGGCCTCAAAAAGTAATGACATTACATTACAATTACGTGATTTTAAGTAATAAAAATTACTTAGTTTCGATGCTAAAATGTTGCACATTGGTCATAGTTTGTCCAAAATTTCTAGAGTTTGTTGTTTGCACCGCCACTGAGCTTGAAAATGGGCGTCAGAAATTTTGCCCCTCTTAGACAATTTCAACAGCCGCTTTGTTGATGTAGATGAGGTCTTGGTCATATCACTCTTCAATCAGAAGGACATCGTTCAGTGTGTAATATGGTCCCACCATCCTGATTTTGAAGAATTTGTCATCCGCGTAAACAGCGGGAGTGTATTGACTGCTTATCCACGCATCATCCCAGAAGTGCACAGGTGCGCGAGAAGCTACCAATTCTGCTGTTCGATTTGTTCTGGAGGCAGGTTGGTGGAAATACATTGCATGTCGCTGGGACGCTGTTGCCTATCTTGCACTTGAGTTAGAAGTACGGCCTCAGATGAGGCCACAAAAACCCGACAACTCATGGCCAACTTTCTTATACATGTCAGTTGAGACTTCTTGTCAGTGCGGCGACGTCAAAGTACTTGCTCAAGCACTCGCAGTGCGTCTGCGCGAAGGTGCCATATGGCATGCCTTGGTCATCGAGCTCTCCTGGTGGCCATGCAGTGCGTTTGTGTGAGACCTTATGCAGTGCAGGAAGATGCGTAGCAGTCCTGTGACTGATATGCAGACTCTTCTCCAAGGCAATGCTGACACCTGCGCACACATCACCTCTATCTCCGCGTGCGCCGCTTCCCTGGGGTGCTGGCTATTACTGGTTGCGCGCTTTTAAGGCACAAGCCTTAAGTGGCACATTAACATCGATACCCGGCGTTGTTGTCGATGTCCAGGAAAAGTGGTCCATAACCCCCAATGACATCATCAGCAAAGAGAAAAATTTCTTCCAAGGGTGCAGAGAATTGAACCAAGGGCCTTCAGATTGTGAGGTGATCACACAACCCATGGGCCACAAAACCGCTTTGCTTCGTGGCAAGTAATGATTCATTTAATGTATGTGTTGCCCTATGGCTATAATCTATGAGTAGGTGTGTCACTAGAAAGGAAGGAAACAATATAAATTAAAAAGTGAATGTTTTTCGCCTTCAAAGCATGGAAGTAGTCTCTAGTGCCCTCCGTAATTTGTTCTTGCTTTGGGAGTCGCCGCGGTGGCTCATTGGTTATATGGTGCTCGGCTGCTGACCCGAAAGACTCTGGTTTGATCCCGGCCACAGCAGTCTCATTTTGGTAGAGGTGAAATGCTATAGGCCCGAGTACTGTGCGATGTCAGTGCAGGTTAAAGAACCCCAGGTGGTCAAAATTCTCCGAGCCCTTCACTATAGCGCCCCTCATAGCCATAGTCGATTGCTTTGGGACGTTAAACCCCCATAAACTGTATCTTTGCTTTGTATATGTTCATCACCACAAACGCGAGGCCAAAGCATGGCAGATACGAGGAGAAGCATGAACTCGGTATGCAGCAAAAGTAATATTGCTAGTAATTAATTACTTTTCCGTGAAATTACTGCTTGAAAGTAGTTCCTTACATTAATAAATTACCAGGCAACAAAAGTAATGAATTACATTAGAAATTACCGAGAAAAGTAATTTAATCACTGTAATTATATTACAGTAATTTAATTGCTGGCTAGACTGCCACACACTGATTTCAAGGTGATTGCACGCTGCTTTTCAATGAATGCGAAGTGCTGAATGATAGGTTCTGCAAATGGTACGAAAAAAGGCCTTTTGCATTTTTAAGGCAAAGGTTTGTGCCACCTTCCCTTTTATTTTTTGTCTTGCCACCCCCTTTTTTGGATGTTATGAATGCCATGTTTTAGCAACAAGCTTGAATTAGCCCCTATGAAAAAAATTTTTGCTGGTCTGCACGTGACTGTCTCTATGTTCAAGTTTTGCACCATTTCCTAGTCCCTGGCATTTATTGGCACTTTCACTTGATTAAAACTTTTGTGAATGTGCTGGCACAAATTTTGAAAAGTTCCTTTTCTAGCGCTTGCGATTTGTTTCCATATTTTTCTTTTCCATGGGGGTGAAGTTTCATGGCATGTCCAGACCGTCAACTATTACTTACCGTTCTCAGATACTTTGTCCCGTTACACTTGTGCATTGTGGAAGAGCCGCAGCTGCTCTTAAAGGGACACTGAGGAGAACTCTATCATTTTTTTTGTTAGCAAAATCTGATAGTTCGGCATTTCATGGCTTTGTTGCCGCTTGTCCGGGCGCGAAAGATGCATTTATTTCAAAGAAATGTGGATTCGAAGTTGAGAAAGTTTTTCCCGCCGCTCTGATTCAAACTCGAGAACTCTTATGACGACACAGAGAACACTTATGACGTCACAGAACGGAGTGACGTGTTACGTGACGTAAACGCAGACTCCGTGATTTCTGACGGCTAGCGGTGCGGCGCGCAACCTTCCTTTGCCAGCCTCAGAGATTCGTGGCTTCCATGAAGTAAGGAAAATTCCTCCAAGGTGGCGCCTCTTGTCCTAGGAAGTCATCACGCTTCTACTTGCGAGATTGGCCTGTGGCGGCGACACCTGTATTTTGGTTCTTGCTATTTCTGCATTACAAGAGCTTTGTGTTCAGTAAGAGTGGCGTTATTGTGATCAGGAGCTGCTATTCTATCGATACAAGCCAACTTCAATTTCTCCTCAGTGTCCCTTTAAGATGTTTTCTGTCCTTGCCTTTGTGAAGGGCAGCAGCGGCGTCTTCTCCGCAGTGCTATATTGCATGTGGGCAAAGCATCCAAAAATGATGACTAGCTTGGCTGGCATTTTCTCTTGGTCTCTGAATGCATCATATGGTCAGAATTTGGCAAAATTATAGACCTGTATACCAATAAATCGTTTCAAAAAGTTATCCAGGATTTGTATTGTGAATCAAAGTAGCACAACACGCATAATTTTTCGTTTTGTTATACTGCAGATTACACGAACCAAGAACAGAACAGCAAGGTTCTACTGAATTTCTTTGAAGGGCTGTGACGGATTTAAAGGGTGTCTAGCAACCTAGAATTGTCAAGAGGAATTTCGTTTACCTGGAAAAATCGGGGAGTTGTGAGGGATACCATCAAGAAAGGGGTCAAGTCTCGGAAAAGGACGAACTGAAATTAACGCAGAGGTCTGCTGCGAGGTTTAACGATACTGTGAGTGTCCAGCAGACGGTTCGTTCTTATTGGCATGACATATTTTTGCTTCTAATGAGTATTAGGCACGGCAGCCTGTCGGTTTTAGCTGTCTTTTTCTTGACTTCAATTAAGTGAGCATTGTATATACTAGTTGGTTCTGTACAGGTTGAAAAACTCCTCATTAAATTTGGTCTGGAGCATGTGGATAGACACAGCTACGTTCAAAAGTATTTTCTGTGAAATAAGCCGTAGTCATAGTAATGTGCAGAATTCATGCACTTTCAGTATACTGATGTGAGGTGCCACGCCCTCCCAATGTGGCATCAAAATCGATCTGTAAATCTTGCTCTCAGGCCTCGTCTATCTTGTAGGCTATTGCAGAAACAAACAAATAAAGGCTAGTTTGTCTGCGGTTCGAGCTGTGATGACGAGGTCGTAAAAAGCTGTTACTTTTTGTGGAAATCGCTTGGTGCTTGTCCTGTGGCATTGCTGTTATCGAAAGGGATGCCAGAGTGTGCCGGCAGTAAATGCGGTGAGCAAACCAACCTTTGTCAGCACTCTTGTTCAAGGGTTCCTTCTTGAAAGCCTGAACTATTCTTTTGCAGTACAATGAGCAGTGTATGGAGCCCCTGAAAGCATGCAGAGTGTTCAGTTTAAAAATTTTCCAGGATTTTCTCAAAGTAGAGTTGTGTGTTTCTTTTGTGAAAGCACATGTAATGTCAGCACATATGGCCACCACTCTTATGAACCATTAAAAGAAAGCAAAAACTTGTAAGCATAATTTTAACAAACTTCCAAATCTAAGAGACCGGATCAGTCAGGCACTTTTCGTCCAGTGAGAAGGGAAACAGCTGCTGAAATTCCTGCACAGAGTCCTAGTTGAAATGTGCCAGCATCTGTGGGTTCGTTACGGCCAGGGAGTTCAGTGTGGTGAAACGCATACACAAGAGTTAAGCGGGCCATGTCCCGTCAAGAATGCTGCATCTGGGGCAGCATTCCACGGCTGGAAGTGTCACAAGGAAGTGTGGAAGAGGTCGTCTTGTTAATGCTCTCACTCTTGTAGCTTAAGCTGCTGTTCATCGATTTTTTGTGTCATTAATGTTTCTCAACAATGCCACATCACGTCACACGCCTTTTCAGTGTCTGAACTGTGACAAGAGCATCTCCACCGCAGCCGTGGCCTCGTGCTTGAGTGCTCGCCTCGGCTACGGGAGGTCGTGGGTACGATTCCCGCGGCCTCCAGTCCTCCAGCCAATTAATCCAATGGGAACAGGCGGTCCCCCGGCCTAGTGCTCGGCTCTCCAGGGGTGCACTGCGTGGGAAGGATAGCCTGAACCTCAAAATTCCCGTCAAATGCGGGCACAAGAACATCTCCACATGGTTAAAACCCGCAGTCCAAAACTCTCGCTTTGTGCTAGTTACAAAACTTACAACGTTCACTTCTCTATCCTCAAGAGAGATGTCTCATAGCTCTCTCCGCTCACAAACCCCCTTCGAGCAAAGTGCAGCGGTATTTACTTGCTACCGTTGTGGCTGGCTCACACGCATCGGCATGTGTGCATGACGGGTTAAAAAAAAAGATGGGCTTCTACCGCAGGAGGTGGATTTAGGGTTGCTTGACGGCGGATCTTATCTCTGATCCATCAAGGCAACGGTTTGGTCGAAGACCCTTCTCCCAAGCATCTCACCCTAGATGAACCGAGCAGCATGGCGGGGAAATCTTAAAACCGGTGGTTATCCAGCGGCACTGGGAATCGAACACAGCACCTCCCGAATGTGAGGCGGATGCTCTACCACAAGGCTGCGCTTCGGGGTTATAATCTTCGCCAAAAGGCCGAGAAGTGAAAAGCCGTAAGATTGCCGTTCGGCAGCTTACAAAGTCAAGCTGTCATGTTTTTTCCTGAAAACACTTATGGCTCAGACTAACTGTACCTTTCTACATAATTTTCCCTCATTCATTAAGGTGCTCAATAAGCTTTAGGATGCGATAAATTATGAAGAGGAATGAAATATTTGTGTGAAATATTTCTTTTCATCACTGAATTTTGTGGAAACATGTTTGTATCGTAATTTCAAATATGTTTTATACTTTGAACCACTCGAAAATAAAGCATATCGCAGTACTGGCCGACATTTCGAAAGGCCCTGATATGCACAGCGTGTGTACGAGAGCAGACGACGCAGCGGTCCCTGTGTCACTACTTTTAGAGCCCACATGTCCAGGGTTGCTGCTCTTCCTCGGGAGTGACGTCATAATGCACCCCGACACTCAGGAGCCGAAATCGCTGAGTATAAATAATGCGGTAATATTTAATGTCATATTTGAATTGCGAAGCACGTATCCCGCACCGGGTGGGAGTATGCAATTTTTGAAACTAAGAACACTCCAACCAAACATTTGATGTCTCCGCCCCTTTAAGGTTTTGGGTTTAACATATGGAGCTTGTGACCTCCTGTGTGCCAGCGTCGGAAGCCTTTCAGAAACCCTTTCGTGTTTTGTCTTGACTTTTTTTTTCATTCTTGGTCTCTGCCTTGTACACACTTCATTTTGTGTGTGGTTTCTCTGGCACATCTTGAACAATGTTCCTTTCATCCTTTTTTTAGGACCTTTCTAATGTCCATACGCAGAGCCACTGCAGGAGTGCGTGGGCTGCTGCTGTAGCCTGTTGGGAGATGTCTTTAACTTTTTTCCCTCATGCATTCCATTTTTTGTGTATTTGTTTGTGGGTTTCTCTTAGTGGTTTATCAGTTGCATTTTATTGTTCTGAGCTTGCATACTTTTTTCTCTTTTCATGGCATCCAACCCTGTGTATGACTGACACTAGTGGAGGGACTGCAGCAGCCGACCTTGCATGGCGCGGCATTCTCTGGTCCAAGGCACCTAGCTCAAAGCTACTGGCTCAAGATTGTGCCCACAAGTCTGCACCTTGGCCTACAGGCAGAGTCGCATTAGGCCCACGTTGGCAAGGACTTCCTTGTCAAATAAAGTATTCCTACCGACACGCCTTGTCAGTAACTGATGAAGCGTATGAATAAATGAGTAACAACTTCGTTGGCCGTATAGAAAAACCGTGTTACAAAGCAGTTTTTTTAAGGGCATACCCAACCACCACATTGTTTCCTCTGAGTAACCTACTCATCTTTGAGGTCAGTGCTTGCCGTGTGTCACATCACAGTGTGAAGTGTTGCTGCAGAACCGCATATTGCCTTCCTGTTTATGTCATTGCAGCAGAAAATGCTCCCCAAAGCTAATGAAAAAAAATTTTGCTAACATACTGCTTTGAGAAAACTGCTAAATGGATGCTGAAGCGCACTGAACATTGTAATTGAGGCCCTTTCAATTGAATGTTCTTTGTAGGTATCTTACAAAGGCAAGATAACAGTCCTAGCAGTGCTACAGGGATTGCAACTCGCTGCAAACGAGGCGGATTCTGTAGCGCTGGGCTCTTGCTGGCAGTTTTTGAAATTCGCATTACCCGAAACGGCACTATAAAAGAGCATAAAGAAAACGATGTCTTCCTCAGTAATTCATGCCATGCAACATGACATGGAAACCATCACATGGCCAGTTTATCCATTGCCTTCAGGTTCAAGACATCTGCCAGTTTCTATACGGTAGCTTCAGACTGTTGCACTGGAAAATTACATTTCTCTTGAAGGCACTTTTTGAGCAGGAATTGGATTCACTCTGGTTTTCGTGTTTTATGTTTCGGGTCCACGAACTGGGTAATATCGGGCTTTAACTGCTAACAAGAGGCCCTAAATATTTGCTAAATTTGATTTATAGTCTTCTCTTACTGTTGTAACCTATCTTTCCTCAAGCAGAACAGTAACCTGAGCTAGGTGGCTGAGTGAATTCACATCACCTGATAATGTCAGATTATTTTTTTCTTTTCTCAGCTGCTGAGGGCCATTATTGCCAGAGAGGTATGTAAGGTGTGTACTGTAGACAGACAGGGAAATCGCTTAATTCAAACCGGCGATATTTGCAAACTGGCACTTCGCTCCCGCCAAAATCGCGTATTTCAGTGCGACAAAGCTGCCGGTAATATAAGCATACGCAACGGCCGTACAGCTTACCTGTCCTGACCGATGAAGCATGGCAATGCAGCGTGCTGCATGCGGCCATCGTGGAGAACCACTCGTCTACTACCCCTGTCACACGGTGCTTTCCATTCTCTCCCCAGCTACGCTCCTGTTCCTGCCATGACGTGGGACCAGTTTATTTTACCGTATGCGGGGCCTATCGAGTGGAATCTATGAGGCGCCGCTGACAGTGCTGATGAGCGATCGCATAAGAATGAAAAGACCCGTACCAACCCCTCTGGTCGGGCTCTCTTTATTCCGAACTCTGCGTAAAGAACTATTTTTCGGTCCCCTTACCCTTTGTTTCTAACCAGCATAGTTTGAACAAATTTTCGGTCACTTAATAGTTTTAAGTATCGAGGAGTCGAATGCCTGACCATTGGTACGTGGCCATATCTATATTTCCCACCCATGGCGCGCACACAATTTGTCCCTAAACGTAATGTCCGTTGGATATATTGTCTTCATCTTCAAAAGACTTGTCGAAAATCTCAAAAAGTTTATTATAGCGACAAATTTATATATAAGACTGCTCAAAGGAAGCACGACAACAAAACCACCGCCGCACACACGCGTTCACTCTTGGCGCTCTTAATTCAGTTCCAATAGATTGACCAACGTTTGAGCTATAAAAGCGAGCACGAAACAATGAGAATTCACTGTGTGAGCGTGTGTTTGAGGAAGGATCGCGCATAAAAGGTTTTACCACTAAACGCACTCATCATAGTGCTTGCATGCGGCACAGCGAAACAGTGATATCGATTCGAGATGGAATTCCGCATCAGGCGCTTCTAGCCCTCGCAATGAAAAAAGGCAGGATTAATTTTTCCCTTTGCAAAACAAACATCTAGTAGAACCCGCTGTTACGTTCGCGGTTGCTGCGTTTTTCCCGGTACGTTTTTTTTTCATATGAGCCAGATAGTCCAGCTGCCACAGAAACCCCTACAACTGAAACTTGATCGCCTATATCTGTTACATAATGCAATTGTTGCATAATTCCCTTGTCGTACGTCGCGAAAATCATCTCACGATGGTAGTTTACACCGTCCCGGAATTCGTTCAATGCGCGCGTAATTGCGACGCCGGCCAGAAAAAGCGATACTATACACGTACTCTATAGAGGCACTTGTTTGCCGCTGCGTTCGGCGACGTCTGGAAGCACCCAGGCCAACGCCAACATACAGACCATGTGATTTTTTGTGCATCTGTTGGCGCAGTTACATCGACGCTGCGACGCTAGCGCGAACGACAGCACAAAAACGAAACTATGCCGCGGCAGACGGCACAAACAGCGCTGTACGAAATGCACTTGCGTGGGTTCGCTCCGACAGTTTTATTTCAGCCATCCGATTTATTCTTGTCGCCTGCGCCTTAAAATACACAATTTCTAGATTCCAATACAGCGATGATTCTATGGGATTAATGCGGCCACCGCGATAGCAGCGAAGAAGCGCACGCGTACCGCATCTTCACACGCTCCAGGCATGCTCCCTCTTCATTGCTAAATACCTTCCACAGACAGCTGCTCAGGCTAACCGAGACTCGTCGAAGCGCATTTCTGAAGGATGGTATTTGCTATTGTCAGCTTTGTCCCCCTTTCCCTTATATATCGTGTTCAATCTACTTGATCGGCATTGGATGTGCCCAGTGTTTCCCACAAATCATCTTGAATAACGTTGCCGTAGGCTCGCGTGATATCCAGAAATGCTAGCCATAGGGGACTGTGTCCCTTTTCAGCAATCTCTATATAATGCGTCAATGAAAACAGATTGTCCTAGCTCGAACCTCCTCTGTTTCTGGAACCCATTGTGTAGCTCCCCTAGCACCCCCTCGTTCTCCACCCAAGCCTGCAGTCTGTCCTTTATAATCTGCATCACCACCCTATAAACCACACGCTTCACTGCTATGGGACGGTATTTGCTTATGTCAGCTTTGTCCCCCTTTCCCCTATATATCATGTTCATTCTACTTGATCGCCATTCATCCACTATCATTTTGCTCACTATCTCTATTAATGTTTGCTTGGATTATGGTCCTAGCTTCTTGATTAACATAGTCGGAATATCATCTGGTCCTGTCGACGTGCCACTAGCAGCCTTGTTCTCTTGTAACGCGAGCGCATGGTTGCGCTCTCTGGAAGGCCACTGCGTCCGACACGGCCGCGCATGGAAGCGAAGTGGCAAATGACGCGAAGCGCCACGCCCAGGTCCAACTTCTGCGCCACTCGACCGCGATGAGTGGCCGTGTCGGACGCAGCGGCCCTCCAGAGAGTGCAGCCACGCACTCGCGTGTTCAGGGTGGACGACCCTGTAGTACGTATGGGACCGCTGCTCGCTTCGACTGAAGGATGCCTCGGGGACTGCACAACCACCGTGCCTGATGGTATTTCTGACCATTGCCACACGTTGTAAAGAATTCACATTACTGACTTGCCTATACTCTGCACAAATGAGGACGAAAGCTCGGAACGGATGAGCGCACATATGGCCACTCGAACAACCCATAAATTACGCGAAATGAAAGCGTATTTTCATACGGTCAATTACGACAAGATTTTCCTTAGAAAGCTTCGAAAAGACTTTCATTTTTCTGGAGCGCCTTCGAAGGCACAGGCACTACAGAAGTGCGAGCACACAAACCACACAAGCGTCTTTTCACAACGAATGTGCCACACCACACGTCTAGAGCATCCAGAGGCCGACCAAACAAGCAAGCGATGCAAAACGCCCGCGCCCGCAAGACCGCGATCCACAAATCACAAATGACGCCAAGCCAATCTATAATCCATGGGTGAAAATAACGCTTTCGTTATTACGACCAGGTCGGAATAACGATTTGGCTTGGCTTTCCGTTATTTTCACCTGATCGAAATAACGCCTTTATTGAATCGTCTCTGCTGCCCCTACAAACCGGATTACCACAAGGTAGTGTTTTAGGCCCGCTATTATTTAATCTATACATTAATGATATAGTTCGTATTAATCAGTCAGCTAAATGGCTTATATATGATGGTGACAGTAGCACTCTTTTTAAAGGTGAAGATCCAAACTATTTAGCTTTGCAGTGCAACTAAACGCTTGAATCACTGTCAGGGTGGTCCCACACTAACTGCATAGTAATCAATCCCACTAAGACTAAGGTTTTACTATTTAGACCAAGAAATAAAGTTTTCACATTGCAAAATAAGATCAATTATAAGAATAAAGATATAACAATAGCAGATGAGCATAAGGTTCCTGGCGTTACTTTTAATTCTCACCTAAACTGGGATCACCACATTAATCATGTCTGCAAGAAGCGCTGTCTACTGTTGCAAGCAATCTGTCCTGCTGCAGAAACATCATTCCCGAAGGAGTAAAACTCCAGTTGTACCAAGCGTTATTTGCACCCCACATAAATTATTGCAGGCTTGTCTGGAGCTCAACAACAAAAGGAAATATGGATAAAATTAATGTGCTCCAGAAGAGTCATGCGCAATGTGGCCCCTTATGTAATACCCTGTGAAGGGTCCTTAAGGGATCAATAAATGATGAAGAAAAGTTGGAACACACACATCTACAAAAAACCTATTTCCGAAGTGTGGGATCATTCTTTTGCTGCACATTTATGAATATCACCTCTTAAACCGGCTTTATTTTTCGTCCGTTGAATCTGCAGATTTTCTTAAATCTGTTGCAACATTACAACAGCGAACAACAGATGTATTCACTAGAAACCCCCCATACTGGCTAGTTCCCTATTTCCGCACCCAAAAAAGTTTGTCATTAAAGCATAATGTTCCGTTACTTCTAAACAAATATCCAAAAGAAATTTTTCCATCTAAGAAAGAATGTAAAAATTATTTCTGTAACCTCAACTGAACTCTTACGTGTCACAGTGATTTGATGTATCTTGCCTTGGTTTTGAACTGAATAATTGTCCTTTGACCGTGTGCTTCCATATCATCTAATTTTTTTCTTTTTGTCTCACTGTTTCGTGTATATATACGCTTTTGAAACCTGC
Organism: Amblyomma americanum; assembly: GCF_052857255.1. NCBI lineage: Eukaryota > Metazoa > Arthropoda > Arachnida > Ixodida > Ixodidae > Amblyomma > Amblyomma americanum. Next base: position 9,215,705 of record NC_135497.1, on the reverse strand, counting down.
TTTATTGTCCATATATTTTGAACGTGATCTTTGAACTCCGCCGTGGTTGGGGATAGAGGGTGTGGGAAGGTAGCACATGTGAGGGGGACATGGAAAAAGTATTCCGGTTTCTCGCACAGTTTACAGGAGGAGAGGAATTGATCGGGCTAGCGGTCATGGAGGAGAACGGGGTAGAGAGCAGTTTATCGAACTTTTTACTCGTCAGACTATGCACCGAGACAATTCCAGAAAATTGAATGAATACACCTGCAAAACCAATGCATTTAAGAATTCTTTCTTCACTTGAACTGTCAGTGAGTGGAACGCACTTCCAGCTCGTATACTGCGGATGCCCCACTCTCGGGTATCTTGTATGAAAATTCAAATACCAATCTTAATCTGTTCGCGTGTGGTGCTCCTGCATTGCTCTTAGAGTTCTTGTGCCTATGGTATTATATATATGGTTTCATTGTGCTTTTTCTTCTTTTCGTTTTTTTTTTCATTTCCTTATTGGAATGCGGAATGGCCGAGTCATTGTATCAAAACTTAAACGCCATACTTTGACTGTTCCCATGTGGATCTGCTGTGTTGCCCTTAGCGTTTTTTCGTGCGTGTAGCTTTTTCTCATTTATTCTAACTTTTTCTTTTATCTATTTATGGTCACCACATTTACTTTACGAACTGCGTGCCGATGTGCACGACATTCTATACACTTTTTCGGTCACGGGCCAACTCCTGAAGCGGGCTTATCTTGTCTTATGTTTTGCTCTATTCCCGTCTTGTTAAGCACTTTTTTCATTTCATGCTATGTAGCTTTCTTTTCCTTTTCATCGTGTACGTTCTACTCCTGCCTAAAGCCATCTATGAAGGTTAGCAGTAATTGTGAAATAAAACTAATAAAACTTCGAAGAAATCGCCAGAGTTGTCCGTAAGCAATGGCCTCCAAACATGCACAGCAATACTTGAGAGGAACGGCTTGGGCCCGAAGACACTAGACTCCCGGCATCTTGTGCGAGCGCATACCACTTGGTTTTCATGTGGATATCAGGTTCGCGTCGGTGATCAACTTGATTGAATGATTGCGACTTCAGTCACTCGCGGCGGCCAATCTAGCAGCATCGACCGCCTACAAACACACTTCCGGAATGACATTCCGGAATGACGTTTCATCGCCCGACGAATGTTCCGGTGCACGTAGTCACACGATAAAGTTTAGCGCAACAGGACATCGCACGGCGACACAAAGAAAAACTTTTCGAGCGACCGCCGTCTACGGTGTGCATGCAAGCACCTCAACAGAGCGCAGCAGACGACGTGGGCCGAGTATGCCCTTGTGACGTCAGCGATCAGAGGTTGCCAGACCATCAAGCTGTTCGCAGGAGAAACGGAATAATTTCTTTTTAAAAATATTTTCCGCATAGAATCAACTGAAACTTGGGGGAATTTTAATTAAACGTGTTGAGAATTAAATGCGATAAGGGGGAAGATGAGGAACACGGAGCGACATTGAATACAGCACTGGCGTGCAGTGCGTTCGAGGCCCACAGAAACGCAGCCGTCCCAGCCGGCATTGATGTAATCTGTGGTTTCTAAAGGAAGAAGGAAATGGCGCATTAACTGCCTGATTTCGCGGCAGGCACCTCAACCGCGCTTCAGGAAAGGCAGGAAGAGCGAATTAAATATGAATAGGGAGAGCTGCCGTTGGAGACTTCGCCTCAATATTTTCGATCGCCCAGTGATCTTTAACGTCCGCTGACACGCACAGCACTTGGGCGCTTTTAGCACTTCGCCTCCGCCAACAATCGGAGGGCGCCTAAGCTCCGTCTTTTAAGAGTGGGGCGCGGCAGCGTGTTGCAGCGTTGCCAGGAATCCACAAAACGCCATCGCCCGTTCGGCGTGACGCCTTGCCCGTTGGACAATTTGAGGAAACGAAATGACGCCTCGCTCACATATCTCGGTGAACACCCCAACCGCACCGTACGAATAGGAAAATAAAAATCGGTTTCATGGAAAGGAAATGTTACCCGCCGCGGTGGCTCAGTGGTTAGGGCGCTCGACTACTGATCCGGAGTTTCCGGGTTCGAACCCGACCGCGGCGGCTGCGTTTTTATGGAGGAAAAACGCTAAGGCGCCCGTGTGCTGTGCGATGTCAGTGCACGTTAAAGATCCCCAGGTGGTCGAAATTATTCCGGAGCCCTCCACTACGGCGCCACTTTCTTCATTTCTTCTTTCATTCCCTCCTTTATCTCTTCCCTTACGGCGCGGTTCAGGTGTCCAGCGATATACGAGACAGATACTGCGCCATTTCCTTTCCCCAAAAACCAATTATTATGAAAAGGAAATGTCCACTGCCTCACATATCTCGGGGGACACCCGAAAGGAATATTTCCGACGCGCATGCCGACAGCTACTACTACTCCGATGTCTACGGGTTTTCGACTGAACGATCTGTATAAGCTGTCGCGAAAAACGTAACCCAGTCGGTAGGGTCTGAACTCGAGTTCCCTGCTGAATAGCCGACGGCCTTAACCAACTTATCCCCTCGGGCGAGTGTAACACCTGAACCGAAAAAAATCAAGCAAGAAATCAGGGCCTGGAAAGGGAAAAAAAGCAACAACTAAACGTTTGAAAAGGGACTTGCCAGCATTTTTTGTTCTACGGAGTGGACGCTACCAGCGCGAGGCAAATGTTACCAGGAGACTGCGCCCGGCGCGCTCGTGGGAATCGATGTTATTACCTGTATAAGCCGCCCGTGTGCAGTGCGATGTCAGAGCACGTTAAAGATCCCCAGGCTGTCGAAATTATTCCGGAGCCCTCCCCGGCGGCACCTCTTTCTTACTTTCTTCTTTCGCTCCTTCCTTTATCCCTTTCCTTACGGCTAGGTTCAGGTGTCCGCCGATATATGAGACAGATACTGCGTCATTTCCTTTCCCCCAAAACCAATTATTATTATTATTATTATTATTATTATTATTATTATTATTATTATTATTATTATTATTATTATTATTATTATTATTATTATTATTATTATTATTATTATTATTATTATTATTATTATTATTATTATTATTGTAACCCGTGGTCTAGCGCAATGGATGGATCTAGGGAGTGCGCAAAGCGAACCAAAAAAACGCCGCAGTTATGAAAAACCTGCAAAGCCATAGCACACCTTTGTTTTACTTGCTTTTCTGTGGACGTAACAGCTAAATTTACAAACTAAGGTAGCCTGTTCAATAGCAGTTTCTTGTACCGATGCGGTATTATATTTATTTAAAATGAATTCTACATTTGCGGAGTAGTTACGCTCAGACTGGAGCCACTCTGCATGTTCAAAAGCATGGCCTAGGAGCGGTTGCCGCTGTTAAGGTTGATTAGAATAGCGATAAAAGAAGGCTCTGCAACCAAATTATTGCTGTAACGTTGGCGCAGTGGTCGCAACGTTAACGCAGTTTTCGTAATGCGTTCAACAATGTTTCAATAATATGGTCAAAATGTGAGCTTGTTTGCGATACAGAAACCTTGCCTTAACAGAAGGTCAACATTGCTGGCGGGCCAATAATTGCAATAAACATATTTTTGCCGCAGGTACTCTTGCACATCCTGAGCAGGATTGCTCAAATGTAGATGCAGTATCAGCAAATCATTGGCGACCAACGCGCCCGACGCGCACACTGTATGTTTTGCTGAAAAAAAACTGCAGAGTAATCTCCTGAGGTTTTAAGTCGTAAAAGCTGCCTTGATGGATGGAAGGATGGAAAACTTTATTAAGCAAGCGAGTTTGGACCATGCAAGGTCTCAGGGCCACCGCACAGCCCTCACATTACACGCATGTGTCCAGGCCACGTAGGGCCATGGCACTGGCACCCCGGTTCACACAGCGAAGTTGCGTGTCCGGGTCCTGCGACGCAAGGAGGGCCTCCCATGTACCGATGGCGGGCTGTCCCTGCGGGGGAGGAAGTAGGAGAGACGCTGAGGGGTAGGAAGAGTTCGGGTCTGGAGTCGCCTCCAGAGGATTTGTTGGGAGTGGGATAGGCGGGGGTGGAGAGGGGGATAGAGTCGACGGGCAAGGCGTGCTTGTTGAGTTCTGAAAACGTGTGTGCCCGCTCCCTCGAGAAATCCCGGCTGAGGTCGCCATTTGCCCGGCAAATAAGTCCTCGGGCTATGTTATCGGCGGCCTCATTTCCGGGATTGCCAGAGTGAGCCGGCACCCACACGAGCTCAATACGCCTATCGGGATTTAGGGTGCCTTGAAACTCATTACTGTTTAGAATGGAAAATGTTGGGAAACTAAAAAGCACTTTTCGAGAACACCGAAGTAGAAACATAAATCAAAACCAAAATTGAAACTGCAAAAACGACAGTCTTTGTAGGCATCAGTCAGGGCTCGGTAATCACAAGGCCACTTGTTCTCTGTCGGTCTGCGGTCCGAAGTGGGGCCATTTTTTGTGCTTGGAAGGAGTTTCCTGTGTGGTTTGCGCATAGACTTTGCAGTGATGGCATTTAGCTGCTCGCAAGGTTACGGTAAGTACCTCTTCCCCTCTTTTGCTTATTTGATTCATTGTTTGTCTGCATAATCGTGTTGCCGGGAATCGCAGTGACGCCAGTGGCTGTGCAGCGTTCCCATAAACGTCCCAATCAATCCTTTTCAATCAAGTGTGTCGGTAGTTCATCCGCAGATGAAGAAGTCGAGGGTGAAGAGCTCACACTGAAATGTGGCACTTCTCCACAGGCGAAGGTGAATAGCTGAACATGTTCAGAATGAGATGCAATATATTCTGGACAAATTCTAAAGCGGCAGTTAATGCCAACTCGGTGACTGATGTACTGTCGGCATCAAATGAAATGCGAACAGCAGATCGCGTGGCCAAATATCGAGTTTACGCCGTCAGCCTGTCGCCATCAGAGATCGGTGCGCTCATCCGGATTCTTTGGCGTTGGTTTTCTCGCTTTGCCACTGCAGCACCTTATCCATACTTTCCACTGATCTCAGCTTCAGCAGTGCAGCTTCCCAGGTGGCAGCATGTGCAGCCCGCGTGGCTGGCTTTCCGTGCTTTGATTTTACATCTGTCATTGCCCGGTTATCAGCGTCTGGCTGCTGTGTGAACAGTGAGAAAGACCGATCGGGTTGCGGTCGGTGTCTATCGAGGTCGTTGCTGAATCGCTTGTTTCTAGCAGTGAGCAGAACTTTATCGCAGCGCCGCCACCAGAAATGTGGCTCTCCAATGGCAAATCAGGAAAACGAACGTCGAAGAAAACAGAAGAAAAACTAGCACAAACCAGAAGAGCGTGCTTATTTCTGATGAGAACAAGCAGAAGGCGTAAAATGGACCTTTGGCCACGCGCTGCGCTGTTCGCATTTGACGCCGATAGTACAAAGAACGATCAGTGGAAGAGCAGCAGCCCTCATAGCATGCAGTAGCTGACGACAGTGCTTATCCGTGCTGCTCTTCTATGCAGCGTTTATTTGTAAAGGGTTTACAAACGCATATGGTTTGGTTTGGTTTATGAAGGTTTAACGTCCCAAAGCAACTCAGGCTATGAGAGACGCCGTAGTGAAGGGATCCGGAAATTTCGACCACCGGGGTTCTTTAACGTCAACTGACATTGCACAGCACACGGGCCTCTAGAATTTCGCCTCCATCGAAATTCGAAAGCCGCGGCGGGGATCGAACCCGCTTCTTTCGGGCCAGCAGCCAAGCGCCATAACCACTCAGCCACCGCGGCGGCTTAAACGTATATGTTTCTAAGTAACTAATGCAGGGGCTAGATTACGCAACTGTGACAAATTCTGTCACAAATTATTGACAGTGACGTCAAAATGACAACACAATGAGACGTCACCACGTGAAGCAACGAGGAATCAGCTAATTACAGCAGGGCGGCGCCCCGAGAGCATTCCAGGGACCGTCTGCTTATTTTTTTGTAAAAAGAAGTAAAAAATAAGCAACGTTGAAAATAACTAATATTTTATTTCGTCAAAACATTGTGTTTAAAGTTCGAAAATATTAAGCAAAAGAAAAAGCGTTCGAAGTTGTGCTATTAAATTGGCTGTTGGGTAACTTTCGGTGCCGCGGGGGTGTGCTGACGGCAGTAAAAAGGCCGCTTTGTACTAAAGCAGCTGTTTCACGCCGTGTTATTGTTTTTTTTTGCGCGCGGCATCTGGAATCGAGCTACTGTGCGGTTGACCTAAATGCGCCGAAAAATTTGAACGAATTCAGTGAAGGCTACGTGACTACCGAGCGAACTTGCAAGGAGCGCATGGTACGTAATCGACGAAGACAACTTGTTGAAGTCTGTGTTGTTCGGCTCTTTCGATCGATCACAAAAATGCCAAAAGGTGAGGTGTTGCAGTATGTGATGTGTAGTTGTTTTCCCCTTGTGAAACATAAGACGACCACGAAGGGCCATTTGCTGGGAAAAATAAAGTGCATTGTCAGCATAAGCGTGTCTTATTTATACGTAGCTGTGTGTCACAGAGGTGACGACGGAACCCACCCCTTCTGCGCACTAACATTACAAATTGCCTCCAACACCCGCTGTACGCATTTGCTCACCGCCAGTTGTGCGATGCAGACGTACGCCTCATTACCAATGGCAGCCTGAAAGCCGCCCGTGGCAAAGAACCGCAGTCCACATATCACCTGCCGTCGCACCGGCAGCGCACTCGCACGCAAACCTCCCAGTTCATCGGCGAGTTCGTCACATAGCCACTCCAGTCTGCTTCTCCAGTCGAAAGAGGCTTCGCAACAGCCTGTCCGGCAAGTCAGACATAATCAAACGCGTATTCGTGCGCTCTCCTTCACCGTTGCTCGCGCCGGCGCAGCCGCTTCACTGGTATCGCCGCCTACACCGCCGCCATTTTCAGTCACAAAGGCAACGGTAAAATTGACGGCTTCAAAACTGTGACAAAAAACTGTCAAATAGCGGCTGCATAATTAGGTGTGACGTCATCACTTCTGCCACATCCGTGACGTCATCTGCAGCCACCCATAACGCAAAAAAGCAATATGGCCGCCGGCCACGACCGACCAATAGGAGCGAGGCTTATTGGCACCTTTGTGAAAAGTTTTTGACAATTTTCCTAATTGACAGTCACGTAATCTGGCCCCAGCATTTCTAAAGACACATGCAAAACCATCAGTTTCACTTGTGTGCAGTATTGCAGCCGGTGACACTTCTGGGCCCGGATTACTGAACTCGCTCCGACCGCTCTACAATTGAGAGTGCTCTAAAATGCCCGCTCCTATTGGTCGCCGGCGCCATTTTGAAAAGTTGCGTCACGGGAAGCTGCAATGGCGTCACGGACAAGAAAAAACGCATGACGTTGAACACCTAATTATGCCCGCGGTTTTAGACTGTTTTTTGCGACCGCGAAGAGTCGGTCTACAGAGTTTTAGAGGGAAAATGGCGGCGGCGGCGGCGTCTGCTGTTTATTGGTGGCGGAGGGGGCAACGTCGGCGCCAGCAACGACGAAGGACGGTGTACGAGGACGAGCTGTTCCGTCGGTTATTTCGACTCGATAAGGAGAAAGTGGAGTGGTTGTGCGGCGAACTTGCAGACGAACTCCGAGGCGTACGGACGAGCGTTTTGTCGGTGCGGCGGCAGGTGCTGTGCGCTCCGTTTTTTTTTGCCTCCGGGGGCTTTCAAGTGTGCGTCGGCAACGAGCAGACCGTCGGCCTCGCACAACCGACGGTGAGCAAGTGCGTGCGGCGTGTGGCTGAGGCCATCTGCAAAGTCGGCGCACAGAAGGGATGGGTGCGTTTCCCGGCGCACCCCGAGGAAAAAGCGGCAGCGAAGGCGACCTTCCTTCCCCGCGGCACCATCCCAGGCGTCGTCGGCCCGCTGATTGCCATAAAAGCGCCGCGGGGAGACCCAGCAAACCGGGCAGCATTCTGGAGCCGCAAAGGATACTATGCGATGAACACCATGATCGTGAGTAGACTGGCTTTCTGACCGCATGGGTTCGAAAGCCGCGACCTCGACAGTGGAAGTTCACGTCCAAGATTGTCTGCCTGTGTTTCTCGCAGATCTGCGACGCAGACATGAAGATCCTTGCGGTCGACCCTCGCTGCCCGGGGTCTTGTCACGATGCCTTTTCTTGGCGCTACTCACGGCTGCGTCGGAAGGTGGAGCACGGGCTGCTGGAGGATGGAGAGTTTCTTCTGTGTAAGCAGCACTTTGACAGCACGTATTAAGCTACAGCAGTGGCTCATACCTAAAAGAGGCGGGTTATAACATGGATGACATGCAACAATATGATGTATCGTATTTATTTTTGTGTATTTACTGTTACTGCTGGTGCAGGGGCACAAGAAACATTGTTATAAAGTGAATCGTATTTCAAGCGTAAAACATCAAGGCAGAAGAGGTGTGCACATCGTTATTGTCGTGTAAGATATCACAGTACATCATTAACCTAGAAGGCTGTGCTTACAGAGGTACCCCTTAGTCATGAATATTCTGCATGCCTATGAATTCTGGTTCAGCATACTGGCTTTGAGCTGCTTGATATGAATCATTTATTACATAGGCAACAACACGCTTCACTGCAAATTTTGGTCGTGCCGGAGACAGTGGATATCCACTGGAGCCGTGGCTGCTCACACCAATGTCAGGGCATCCTGGTGCAAACACTGCAGAAGGGCAGTACAACGCAGCACACGCCTCAATGCGATGTGTTGTGGAACGCTGCATTGGTGTTCTCAAAAGCCGCTTCCGGTGCCTTCAAAGGTACCGGACACTCCACTACGAGCCGGAGCGGGCGGTGGTCATCATTGCAGCGTGTGCTGCGTTGCACAACTGTCTTGAAGAAGCCCTGGCTGCAGACGAAGACGACACTACTGATGACCCTGACAACAATGGACCACCTCTGCTTGCCGGGTACTTGGCGGGGACAGGATCCCGCATGACCTACCTGCGTGGTAGAGCCATGCGAGACCGTATAATTGGCCTCTTTGGCACAACCCGTCCGCAGAGGCAAGCACACCTGCAGATGGTGCGGCGACAGCAGCAGCGGCAGCAGCAGCAGCAACACCACCGGCAGTAAGCCCTAGACCATCTGGCAGCTGTGGCTGCAATGACTCGCCGTGCTGGCGTGGCGAGTTGTCGTAGCCACTCTTGCTACGGGCAGTGCCATTGCCCTCTGTTAGTGCGCGAGCCCCTGTGTGATATGATGCCCTTGGCCACTGGTAGCCACATTGCAGCATTTGTAAATTACTTTTTCTTACGTGTGCTTGAAAGCCTCCAGTGTCAAGATATGAAGTGCACACACCAACTGCTGCTCCACCGGCAGTGGTCACCAGTACGCCTTTCAGTGCATCAGCAAGCTTGCCGCACAGCTACTGCACTTTCTCCTTCTCAAGTCGAAATACACGCCGAAACAGCTCGTCCAACAAGTGAAATGCATCCTTGTACACCGTCTTTCGCCGTTGCTTACGTCGACCTGCCCACTTAGGCAAACAGTTGCTTGCTGTAACTGTGTGTTTGATGAATGTGCACGAGGGAAAAGTGTGGTGTGGAGACTGCTAGGAACCAGTAAAGCGTTTGTTTTTGCACCACGTTTATTCATTGGTCACAATAATTTTTTTCGCCACAGCTGTTCATACTAGTTTGCCAACTGTAACACACAGCAGGGAAACAAAAGCATGCAGCATCAACAGTGATTTGCATATGCCTTGTCGAGTGCTGCGCAGAGATTGCACAATAACAGTTGTATCTTACACTCTGGCCAAACGGGCGAGTTGGCTGTACATTTTTAAGGCGAACAGTGCGAAAGACATAGCCGGAAAGCACAGGAAACACAGGATGAGCACTCGTCCTATGTTTTCTTTGCTTTCCGTCTAAGTCATACACGCTGTTTGCCCCTTAAAAAAAAGCTTCATCTTGACTGCCAGCTTGAATGCTAGTAATCACAGGTTTGGCATGTTGTGCAGACTTGTAGGCCCGATGCAGCCCTGGTTTGCAGTTTTCTGAAACACATTGCATAACTGGTGGAATGCACAGCAAGTGCTACACAAGACATTGCTCTTCGTAGATTTTACTGGACTAAAAAATCATGTTACGTGTAAAAGACACACGAGTATCACAGACGATGATGCCAACATGGCTGCGTTTGAAGTTGTAAAGGGATCCACAAACGAGAGATATTAACATTGTTGCATCATACCTTTAAAGGCGGAGCTCAAGCATCCGCCAAATTTTTTTTTTGCCTGCATTCAACACTAGTTCAGAAGCGACTTTGGACGAATGCTGGCAAGCCTCATTTTTCCTCGGGTCTACTGAGGATAGAACATGTTACAATGCACACAATGGACACTTTACGGAAAAGCAGGAAAAGTAATGCGAAAAAAAACGACTCAGGAACATGCAAACAACCTTAACAGACACAAAATCGAAGTGTTCAAAATTTATCCAGAATCCCCATATTATGATGCCCTTCATAACTACAGTCACTTCAGAACAACTTTGCCCCACATATTGCACTTGCCCACATATTGCAATGAAAGAAAACAAGCACTAGAAATTGCACCTTGTGAACCTGCCACAGCTGCAGGTAAACATTTGAAAGGAATGGAAAATAAAAGAGTATAGGAGGCTTTCACACCTGGCAGAGCTTAAATTACATAACTGGAAGAAAATAAACAGTGTGAAGCATCCGGGCCTGCAGAGCTTACAAGAAATAAAAAAATGATGCTATGGCACATGACAGAGATGATCTTGAATAAATACAAAAACAGAAACCTGACAGAGAAGCAAACAATGTAAATAAACAAACACATAAAACAGAAATTTTAACAAGCAAACTAAAAATAGTTCAATGAGTCTGCACCTGGCAGAGAAGTAAATAATGTTCTTGAATAAATATAAACATATGAAGAGGTTCTTTCATAAAAATAAAAACAAGCAAATAATGACATAAATATGAACAATTCAATGTGGTGCAGGTGGCTCAAGCTGCTTTTGTAAGATTAGCGTCAGTAGGTTCACATTCTGGATGAGCAGCTCTTGCTGACCATTTGACGCCTGCACAGCATCTGTCACCTCCCATATGGCCTGCATGTAAAAATACTTCCAATTACAAATTATTACTGACAACCAATTTTGAGATCTCGCTTAAGCTTTATGTAAAATTTCAGGTGCTGAGATATTTTGGACAAAGTATGGCTGTAGAAGACTCGTGTCAGTTTCATAAACTCAGCTGTCCCAACCACCTCCCACAAGAGGCGTCAAAACAGAAGTAGAGGTGCTCAAAAGAGAGCACTGATATTTATGCTTCAGGTGACGGCTTCGACACTTCAAAGTGCAGTGTGCGCAGCGAGTACACACCTCCAGCATGCTTTGCTGAAAAGCAGCGTCCTGGCGGTTCCGGGCGTCAGTAAGGGAATCCAAACGAGGCGATTCATACAGCATCTGGCGCAGCACCTTATTGGCCCCATCGTCTCGCCGTCGCTTCCCAAGAAGGCTAGGCGTGGCACGTGTTGAGGGCTGCAGTGGGGGCTCTGGTGTGTGCTGCTGTGAGGGCTGCGGCGAGGGCACCGGTGTAGCTGTCGGGAAAGAAAATGTGCTCATCACGTGGTGGAATACGCAAAACATTTGGTACAATGTGTTAGAGGACTTGACATAAATATACAGGACAGCAATCTTGGGCAGCATTGTAGTAGCATATTTCATGTGCACATTTGCTAGACTGCTAGGAGATGTCACAGCCTCACTGCAAGAGAAATAAACATTCTGCACTGCGTGGCAAAGCCAGAGAGAGATAGTTTTGTGTGTACTGTAGAATCTCTGCAGTATTTTGGCTACTGCTGCAAATGCTGCCAGAGAGTATAGTGCTATTACTTTCAATCAGCTGCCAGAAAGGGTAGTATGGAGCTTGAATAATGGAAAGCCAACTCACGGTGTGTGGGGCGCCGTGTGTCTTGTCGACAACTTGCTGAGGCTCCCCGTTCATCTCCTCTGCTGTAACAGGGTAAAAGGTGCGGCTGATTGGTACTGGCAAACCATGAAACTAAAAGAGCACCAGCAAAAGAGAAGCAATCAATAATGCTCAACCACTTGTCTATGCATTCCTGCACCTCCTCCGAGACTAAAATACACCACAGATGGAATAAACAGTGCTAGCAAGGCGCAAGGCAAAGACATCATGTTTTTAAACGGCCGACCCCTTGTTGTTGAGAATCGACGCAAGCTGGATCCACAGCTCGCGCTTTTCAACAGCTGTGTATGAGTTTGTTAGGTCGGCAGAAGCCCGAGCCAAGAGCAGATGGCTCTTCATAGACTCTATTACGATTAGCTCTTGCTCGCTCGGCATTCTTCGTGTTGGCGCCATTTCGAGACTATAATTCCCGCTTAGAGAATTGCAGCAGCGAACACAGCGGGGAAAACAAACAGGGAATAGTTTCTGTTCCGCTTTTCGAAAGCAGGGAATAACAGGGAAAAACCTTTGCTCTGAGTTCGGGCTAATATGTTTTTACAGGAACATATGCGTGTGCTGCGCTGCAGCAACTTATAGCACAGCCAAGAACGACCGAAAACGAGCAAGGTTGTTAGCGTGCGCCCAACCGCCTTGCTTGGTTCTTGCTCCTTCCCAACTGAATCATTTGTGCCAGACGTTTATGAAGCCAAAAAAGTTGATTTTATCCAACAAGCCGTGCTTCGTGGACGCCTTGTATTTGCTAAAGTGAAAGAAACAGAACCCAAATCATATGCTTGGCATGTGGCATCTTTAAACCAATAACACAGGCTTACCTCAAGTTGTCTTCGTCGATTTTCGGGCCCGACGTTTCGTGCAGGTTCCTTTCTGGAGGCCCGTGACCTTCACTGGCTTCGATAATTGTTATCCGCTCACTTTGGACAACCAAATAGAACCTTGATTTCAGACGACGCCTAAAAAAGCAGGAACTAGCCGTGGGATCAGCTGTTTTTTAGAAGGCCGCCATGTTCAGTGTTTACATCTGCCAGCGCGCCCTCATGGCAACAAAACTTACCCACGAAAGCAGTTATTTGCAAAAGTGAATGTCCTTCTTGTTTTACTTCATGGCAGTGAGAGTGAAATAGACTTTTATGAAAGAATAAAACAATGTTTATTTTATTTACTGCGTATTCTTATAAAAAAGTTAGCTTACGGCCCCTTGCCGTGCAAATTGGCCTCTTGTCGTTCAAATAAGCGCTTCCGGGGCGGCACCCTACTAGCCATTGGTTGATTCCGCGTTCCGTCACGCGTTGACGTCTAGCCTTGTCGTCATGCTGTCGTCATTTTGACGTAACGCTCTACAACTTTAGAGCGAGTTCCGTAATTCGGGCCCTGTTCCCAGTTTCTTATTTTGTTAGCGTGGGACCACCACCATGCTCACCTGCATTTTCCTAGCATCAGAATACTTAAAACTTTGTGTGTCTACCGATTCAAAACATATTTAAAATGTTTCACAGTACTTCTGATCTATCCATTGCAGGACTCGGCAATCTTTTTGGAGGCGAAGCTTTCAATTACACGAAAAGAAAAATTATGTACCTTAGAAATCAGCGCTTTTTCCATTTTATGCCGACTGTGAACCCCTGCCCAGCATAATCGGGAAGAACAATACCTATGCCTTTTTATATGCATTATAATTAGTGGTTGAACGTTTCGGTTGTTATTTTCTGAAAATTCGGCAGACTTTTTTTGGTTTCTATTGAAGAACCCAGTATTCCGTTCGGCGAGTATTTTTTCTTGCGGTACAAAGTCACCTATATGTTTATCTCAGCCGCCGTTCCAGCTCAAGCATTCCATTTTCAAATAATTAATGTCTGAATGGTGGTATTTAGAGCTGAGCTTGTTCAAGGATATGTTATCGGCGCCATTACAGAAAGTAACAAAGCTAAATTATTCGACCGTAAGGCCAAACTTTAAGTGAAATTTGATTTCCTAAAGGCAAGTCGTCATATCAGCATTGAAATGTTGCACTGGATTGATCAAGAGGACGGCTGGGCATCGCGTAGTCTGGATGTTAACAGCAGCGATGGAACTGCTGCTTAATAGTCCCAGTAACCAGAACATGACACTTTTTCCAGATATTTATGAATGGTCTTGCATGAGTTTCCTAATATGCAATTGAGGAACCTACTTAATCAAGTAATTTGCCTACTGTTGTAATGACAGTGAACAGCGCTACGCTAGTCCACGAAGCTTGATGAGGAGGTACATGGAGCCTCTCGATGTACAGAGGCCTGTTAGGTAGTGGATCAATGTTTCAAATGCATGACTGCGTTGCTTAATCCAAAAGTACCCCCATGTCACCATGTGGGCCCCTGGCTAGCGTACATGATTAATTTCCTCCTTTGACCGGGCAACTCCTACCTAATAGCAAGCTAGCTGCGTTGTGCATGCGCATCATGGGTACTCACTTTTTTCGGTTAAAATTGAATTTTTAAAATAGAATTCGGCCTATCTTTTTCAGATTTTTTTTCAGTTATACAGAAAACGCCAACCCGTTATAACTAATTCGGATATAATTTGATTGTATTGCGTATGCATGCATCATTTGTTCAGCGCCAAATTTAGAGCTTTTCAAGCACCTCAGTACAGCCTGACTGGAATTAAGGAGTAAGCTTGGACATGTTATGAAATACTTGGAACAGGTAACTGGGGGTCTAATAGAGTGACATACTGAAACCAAGGGAGGGAGAACATAGTCAGGCATGGCAGACAGTTAGGCTGAGTAGCAGAATTAGGAAATTGCGATTTGAAGGGTGGGAGAAGCAGTCACAGAATGAACATAATTGAGTTAATATTAGGGAAGCCTTCATCGTACAGTTAGTTTGGCCTATGATACTTATGAATGGCTGCAGTGTGGTCATTTAGACACAGCGCACTTTTGTTTAAGTATACTGGCCCGTTGTAATAGGAAGTCACTAGCACTATATACAGTATGTTTCAACAAAGACTACACAAATTTAAAAAAATAGACGTTTTGAGTTAGAAGAGCGATTTTTAGGCATAGCATTGTCAGCGACATAGTACATCAAAGTACAGTTACAGCATGCTAACTAGCGGGCTGATTAGCTCATATTGAATAGATAAACTTTTATCTTCTACTGTTAGTGTCCTTAATGATTGAGAGACATGTTGCACACTTTAAATAGTACCCATACTAGTTTTTAGAATTTCTAAAACGCTGCTACCCTCGGCGCTGTGGCCCAACAAATTTACACTATTTCGATGTGCTACGCGCGCTGGAGAGTTTGCTTTGCCTGCAGGCTTCTCGAAAGCACATGCATTTTGGCGCCATGCAGGCGAAATTTGTTGGCCCACAGCACCAAGGGTAGTCGCGTTTTCTAAATTCTATAAACTGATATGGACATTGCCTCCGGTGGGCTACACACCTCTCAATAATTAAGGAACCTAAGAGTAATAGATAAAAGTTAACTATTCATTACTAGTTAACCAGCCTGCTAATAAGCACGTCTTAGCTCTATTCTGATGGAATGCACCGCTGACAATGCTATGCCGAAAAAGCGCTCTTCTAACACAGAAAGCCTGTATATAAAAATTGTGTTTTCTTAGGTGAAACACCCTGTATATTCTTAGCAGGCAGCACCATGATTTCCACTAGGTTCATGCAGTATATCCCGGATCTCTCCGGAGAACACTGGGACTGAAAGAATAAACTAGGCGACAGGTGTACCCACAAAGACGCACATTTAATACATCCTACGTGACACACACACTAGCACACAAAACTAACAAAACTAACACAAAACACAAATACTATAAATACACACGACCCGGGAACACTGCTGCCAACGTCTACTACTAGCGTTCTCCTGTTAGTGGTCGGCGTTCGTGCTCACGGTTGGTTGGGTGCAGCTGCGGCGTTGGATGGATCCAATAGCCGGCGTCGAGGTGGCGTTCGACGTGCATGGGCTGGCGTCGCTGGCGGCGTCGCTGGCGGCGTCGTTGGCTACGTCGTACAAGCTCCCGGTCCAAGCGCCCGTGGTGGTGATGCCGGTGTTGTTGGCGTTGGGGGCATCACCCGGATGGGTGGCAACAGCGCTGGAGACACCCCTGGCCGTAGCAGGTGGCAGCGTACTCAGGAACGGGCTCAGGAACGGCAGGAAGTCCACGATGCAAAGCCGTAGAACGCGAGCTCACCAGAGCAATAGCCGGCGTCGCTCTCATCCAGCCGAAGCGTTCCTGACCCGCCGGATCCTCCGCTTCTCTGGTCTCCCCCCCCCCGTGCCTCGCTCTCACTCGCCATTTTATAGCCTTGGCGTTAGTCCACGTAAACCTTGTCGTCGTCTTCTTCTCTTCTCCACCAATCCTCTCTCTCTCCATCTAACCGAATGCTTATTCTACATCTTCTTTAGTCTTCGGTTAACCACGTCATCCTTATCGCTAACCTCTTCGTCTTCTTCACACCTCTTTCCTTCATAATTTTATTTTAGACTCTCTATTGTATGTGACAAGGGCCCCTCTCTCAAGAGTTTTTCCGTGAAAAACTGCTCACATCATCCTCATCTTCAAGCCTTGCAGCCAACCGACTATCTTCTGTGGCGATTCTCGACCCCGCACACAGCACACCGCAGATGTCCAGCACACACCAAAAGCACACCACTAACACAGCACACCACATTCCACTTACGGAACATTAACACACCACTGCCATTGTCTGTGCGGTGTCCTTAATACACTAATACACATGTTAATGTTCACAACACACTCCCTTGTATAATCAAATAACAACAACAATAACCGCTACAACCACAACAACAAGATACATCCCGGGGATACCTAGCACGAGAACAAGATACAACCCAGAAATAGCTAAAGCTGTTTAGATGGCTTTATTTGCATAGAGATCTAATTTGCAACATACGACCCCCGTTTTGCCAGGCACCTCCGAAAACATCTCCTTGATTTGGAGTAGAGCTGTGATCGACTGCCTTCATTCAAACTTGGCTTTATTAGTACCTCATCCCAACCTACACTTTTCTTCCCACTGCACATGGGCACCTCGGCAACATCACCTGTCTCCTCTGCCATTAGCGAACATGCTACCTTGGGGGCGTACCGCCGTACGGGACCTCTTCGTATTTCTTCAACATATTTACATGAAAAGCCTTCTTAGTGTCATCTATCAATATCTCATAATCCCTGTCATTTTTCTTCCGCGTCACAAGGCAAGGGCCCTTCCACTGCATCAGTAACTTATTGTGATCCGTGGGTAGCAGGATGAGAACCCTGTCGCCCGGATTCAGATTCCTGTGAGTGGCTTTCTTTTCATAGTAGCCCTTATAGCGTTCGCGCGCACTTTCCAGGTCTTGATGTGCAAGCCTGCATGTTTCCTCCAACTTGTCCCGCAACTCAAGAACGTATGTGTATGTTGTTTTGAGGTCTGATGCAACCTCCTTATTAGCCCACAGCTCCTTGAGCATTGCAAGTGTACCTTTAACGGTTATCCCATACATCTCGAAGGGTGAGAAACCAAGACTCATTTGCGGTACTTCGCGGTAAGCGAACAAAACAGCTTGGAGATATCTATCCCAATCAGTATGTCTCTCCTGGCACATTTTCTTGGTCATGTTTTTCAGGGTGCCGTTGAACCGCTCTACAAGCCCATTACACATGGAATGGTAAGGCGTTGTCGGTAACTGTCTTACTGACAAAAGGCGGTTAACCGCCTTCATAAGTTCCGATGTGAATTTCGAGCCCCCGGTCACTCAAAGCTTCCCTTGGGAACCCATAACGCGAAAGCAGTTCCACAAGACCCTCCGCCACTTGAATACTGTCAATAGTCCTCAATGGAATAGCGTCAGGATAACGATTGGCCACGTCTACCACAGTAAGCACATATTTATTGCCTTTGGCGGATACTGGAAAGATAGGCCCTACAGTGTCAATAGCCACTCTTTGAAACGGTAGGTCGATGGCCGGCATCTTGCCCAAAGGTACGGAATCAACTCTTCCCTTCGGAACTGTGCGCCGGCACACGTCACAAGAGTGAACAATGCGTTTAACGTCACTCTGGACACCCGGCCAAAATAACTCCTCGGTGATCCTAGACACCGTTTTTTGAACACCCTGGTGTCCGACCATAATGCCGTCATGTCCTAAGCGTAGCTCATGTCCCTCGCATATCTCTCGGTAACACCAGCTGTTGGACCCGCCTTCCTGAGCTAAATATGCATTCCCTTCACAAGACCATTTACAAATTTATATTCGAATGACGTACGACTATTCTTTCTTTTCACTTCTTCCCCAAACTCCTTCGAAACATGCTTTCAAGCTCGGGTCCCCTCTGCCTAATTGCAATTTCGCCCGGTGTTACGCTGAAACACATCGTCAATTTTCCACATCGTTTGTTCTTGATTGCGACGTGCAGCCGATCCAGCTCTTCACAATATCGGAAAAAGACTGGTATTTTCTCCAGGTTTACAAATATCGAGCAGTAATGGTCCCTAACGATCGAAATAAAAAAGTGAGCAGAACCCCTCCGGCGGAAACGACGGCTCATCAGCTCATCAACCTTTGCAACAATGTGTCGGGGGTGATTGCGCGGTGGCATTGGCCCGGTCTTGGATTGCCTTAGCAACGTTCACGTTCCTTTTTGAACCGTTTACCCAAACGCTTCACCGTGGCCAATGAAATGCAATGTTCGCCATACACGGCAGCCCTACGGCGACTAATCACTTGTTGGGAAACACCTTCAGCTGTCAAAAACCTGGAGGCACCATGCTGCTCAACCATTGGAGTGTCCATTAAGTCGCACAACCGTGTTCAACCATATGTATATGTGAGCATTAAAGAACATTGATCCTCACACCTGCGTGTCAGTTTCATACATGAGAGATGCCTGTGCGCTACCCGCATGCCCCGCAGATAATGGACCGAACCATTATTGCGCGAGGTGGGTTGGCTCACTTTCATCTGACTCGCCCTCGCATTTGTTTAAAAAAAACAGAGTACAACAAAAAGTGCCGATATAACTGCTCTTATCGGTTCAAAATTTTACTACCACTGCCTGGGCATTGTGCTCTTAATGTAGTAACTCTTGATTTTTTTCTAGCATTTTAAAAAGTAATAAATCAAACGAGACTTAGTTGCCATATTGAGCAAAGTGCATCCGACACTCGCAACGGCAGTTTGGTAACGATAGTAAATACAACGACTTCCACGGATGCTGCTCAATCCCTACCGGATAGCTTAGAGACACTTCTAACCCCCCCTCCCCGCGGGCTCTAAACTTTGAGAAAAACTGTACGCCCACCAAGTATAGAGCTCCTCAATGTTCTTCAGCTCTTACTTTTCGTGACTGTCAATTTCTGCGGTCAAATCATGCACATGCTCTGGCCCTGCGATTATGCAGCACTATCGGTAATGCTGCAGCACGAATAAATTTGTAAAAGCATCTGTAAGTAAATTCTGCCAGCATGTACAGCGACTTCGATGACAGAGGCAAGCAGTGAAAGAAAACTGCAACGAAGTATCAAGCAGCCTATTTCCACATTTTCCTTTGCGCATTCCTTGAAAACGCGCCTCGCCCATTTAGTTACAAGAAATTTATATTATAATAATAATTGGTTTTGGGGGAAAGGACATGGCGCAGCATCTGTCTCATGTATCGTTGGACACCTGAACCGCGCCGTAAGGTAAGGGGTAAAGGAGGGAGTGAAAGAAGAAAGGAAGCAAGAGGTGCCGTAGTGGAGGGCTCCGGAATAATTTCGACCACCTGGGGATCTTTAACGTGCACTGACATCGCACAGCACACGGGCGCCTTAGCGTTTTGCCTCCACAAAAACGCAGCCGCCTTGGTCGGGTTCGAATATAGGAACTTCGGATCAGTAGCCGAGCGCCCTATCCACCGAGCCACCGCGGCGGGTCATGAAATTTTGCTAATCACAAATTAAGACAGCAAAAGAAGCGAGCCAGAGCCAAAGGGAAAAGACGGAGCCAAATAAAAGTAAACAACCTCAAAGTTCATCATATGGGTGTCTTACAAAGGTAAAAGTTTACGTGCTGTGTTGGACATGCATGGTTCCAGGAAGTGAACGCATCAACGAGTTGAAATGATAGTCGTTGCCATGCTGCGACATACGCCTTAATGTAGTGTATTTTTTACACTGCTTTTAAGTTTGTTTTAGTTTCGCACTCTATGTATGCCTGTGGATTGCAAAACAGCGGCTCTGTCAGTCTGTACTGTGTGTACTGAAGATTAACTTAATTACTTTGCTGGATTGAACAGCACACACAGGACGAGGACACTAGGAGAGAAATTGCGAGACACGAGCGCCGTCGCTGCCTTCGCTTTCGCTCTCGCCCTAAAAAACAATCGCGCTCGCAATTTCCCGGTGGCATCAGCGTATGAGGAAGAATGAATCGCAGCGTTGCCCTGTCAAGAGCGCGATTCGTAATAGGGAACTGCTTATAATTTGCGTTGTGATGAAAATAAATCGTTCGTAGCAGCTTTATCAGCATATCCAAATATGCACAATTGTTCTTTCTGCGTCACTCCTGGAGCACAACTTGACAGACCTAGCCTTGGGGCAAACATCGGCAGTCTTGAGACTGGGGTCAGTGTAGCCACAGATCCGCTCAGACCTGTCTTTCGTTTTCTTATATATCGAGACGAAGACCCACGTCATCCTCTTCGTGGAGGCTTGGGTAGGGCCCAGCCTCCACGCTTCTTCTCCAAGAATTACGGGTTGCAGGATTCTGTGCTGCATCGTGGAGTCTTGGGTAGGGCCCAGCCTCAGCGCTTTTAACGAATTACTGGTTGCAGGATTCTGTGCTGCATCGTGGAGGCTTGGGTAGGGCCCAGCCTTCACGCTCTTCTCCACGAATTACGGGTTGCAGGATTCTGTGCTGCATCGTGGAGTCTTGGGTAGGGCCCAGCCTCCACGCTTCTTCACGAATTACGGGTTGTAGGATTCTGTGCTGCATCGTGGAGTCTTGGGTAGGGTCCTGCCTCCATGCTTCTTCTTCACGAATTACGGGTTACAGGATTCTGTGCTGCATCGTGGAGTCTTGGGTAGAGCCCAGCCTCCACGCTTCTTCACGAATTACGGGTTGCAGGATTCTGTTCTGCATCGTGGAGTCTTGGGTAGGGCCCAGCCTTCACGCCCTTCTTAACGAATCTAGTATACCCTCATTTCCTGTCAAAGATAACTGCAGTCACGAAATAATGTGTGTCCGAATATCCCTACCGTCAATTACAGTCATTATTACTGCTTGCTACCGCGCGCCTGATTGTGATCGCTCTTTTATTGACGAGCTTAACAGTGTGCTTTTGAACTTGCATTCCCTCTTTCCAAACGCTGAACACGTGGTTTGTGGAGATTTCAATTTCCCAGACATTGAATGGAATCATCTGCATGCACCTTCTCAACAGTCGAACGAATTTCTTGATATGACTCTCTCATTTAACCTTACCCAAACAGTTAAAACAGCAACCCGTGGAAAAAACATTCTTGACCTTATCTTTGCCTCAGATCCCGAACTCATCCAGTCATTGTCATGTGTTGATTTCCTGAGTGATCATAAAATATTGCTTTTCGATCTCTCGATTTCAATTCCCGTCAGTGAAGCTTCCATAAAATACATCCGCAGTTACAAGAAAGCCGATTTCGCTAAGATCAACATCGAGCTGAGCCAGTTCTTTTCGCACTTCCGATTATCGCCATGTAGTCGAACAGTGGATGATAACTGGCTACTTTATAAAAACAAACTATTATCACTCGTTGACACGTACGTTCCCCTCATTCGTATACGTGGTGATGCTCGAAGACCGTGGTACACTAGCGCGCTAAGACTATCACAAAGAAAAAAACGCCTTTACCGTGAGGCAAAAAATTCGAATTTTCCTTCAAAATGGAAAAAATACTTTGCATGTCTTCACCAATATATAGGTTTGTTACGGAGCACTAAAAACGTTCTTCCACCAGGAGCTGATGAATATTATTCACACAAACCCGAAGAAGTTTTGGACCTTACTGACACCAAGCACCAGTCGTTCACAAAGCATCACCTTGGTCAACCAAGATGGATCATCTGTTCCCACTGAACACCGTTCAGACGTCATGAATTCATATTTTTCGTCAGTTTTCACCCACGAACCTCCCTTGAACATACCAACATTTCCAGACTCAAATTTTTCTCAGATGCCCCCAGTTTGCATTACAACAGGTGGTATTACAAAATTAATTGACAATCTTAAAACATCGAGCGCACCTGGGCCTGATGGAATACCCGCGAAATTACTTAAAAGTACCAAGGACATTTCCAGTCAATTCCTGAAAGTAATCTTTGAACAGTCTATATCAACGGGTGAACTACCTAAAGATTGGAAAATAAGTAAAGTTGTGCCGGTGTTTAAGGCTGGTAACCGATCAGACCCATCCAATTATCGCCCCATTTCCTTGACATGCATTGCCTGTAAACTTCTCGAACACATAATATACTCACAAGTCGCATCGCATCTCGATCATAACTCTTTCTTTTTCACTAAACAGCATGGTTTCCGCTCCGGTCTCTACTGCGAAACTCAGCTTTTTGAATTGACTACTGATCTTCACTTAAATCTGGACTCTGCATTCCAAACTGACATCATTTTTTAGACTTTTCTAAGGCTTTCGATCGCGTACCCCACCATCGTCTCATGTCTAAACTTTCCGGTCTGTCCATTGACCCTCTAATTGTAGCATGGATACACTGTTTTCTAATAGATCGTTCTCAGTACACGGTAATAGACAACCATTGTTCAGGTCCTACTAAAGTGCTGTCTGGTGTACCACAAGGTTCGGTCCTTGGCCCTCTTCTTTTCCTCACCTTCATTAATGATCTTCCCTCTGGTATTTCTTCCACAATTCGCCTCTTTGCAGATGATTGCATTCTTTATCGCCGCATTGCTACTAACAGGGACCAATTATTACTCCAGAACGACTTGAACGCAATTGAACGATGGTGCTCTGAGTGGCTTATGTCGCTAATCATTTCAAAACGCCAATACATGCAAGTATCTCGCAAACATTCCAGCCCCACTTAAGCTTATTCATTGCTTTCAAACACATTAACAAACGTGCAATGCTACCGATACCTCGGAGTCATCATTTCCAGCAATTTAACCTGGTCCGAACACATCTTGAAATTAGCGGCCAATGCATCCAAATCACTCGGCTTCATCAGACGATCGTTATACTTGGCTCTTCCTTCTGTCCGTAAATTGGCATATTAAACCTTCATCCGTAGTAAACTTGAATAGGCATCTTATATATGGAACCCTCATCAGGCGTACTTAATTAACACCCTAGAAGCTATTCTGAACTGCGCAGCACGTTACATAACCTCAAATTATGACAGATACTACAGCATCACCAGGATTAAATCAACACTCAATCTGCTAGCACTTGAGAACCGTCAAAAAATCTCACGACTTTGCCTTCTTCATAAATTGTATTACAACTTTCCTTACCTCTGTGACTCATTACTCCTACCTCCCATCCGAACATCGCGTCGCCTCTTCAATTCCCTGAGTGTTCAGCGTTTACATGGTTCTACAATAGCCTTCAATAAATCATTTCTACCTACAGTAATAAAAAATTGGAACCAGTTACCAGATCACATCGTAAACAAGCGTGACGCTAGTAAATTTAGAGACGCACTATTCGAACATTACATCAAATGAAAAAAACAACCTCATGCTTTGATTTTTACCATTTATTTTTTCTTGTTACTATTCCCTATTTAGCCTATCCACCACCATGTATTGATTAGAACTGCATTTCACAGTGTATTCCAGATCCTTTTTGCATTGTGTTGTATTTTACTGTATTAACATTGTTATTCTCTTTACTTTGTATTTCAACTGTTCCCCCCCTTGTGTAATGCCCGAAAAAAGCCTATAAGGGTACAATAAATGAATGAATGAATGAATGAATGAATGAATGAATGAATGAATGAATGAATGAATGAATGAATGAATTAAGGGTTGCAGGATTCTGTGCTGCATCGTGGAGTCTTGGGTAGGGCCCAGCCTCCACGCTTCTTCATGAATTACGGGTTGCAGGATTCTATGCTGCATCGTGGGGTTTTGGGTAGGGCCCAGCCTTCACGCTCTATTTCACGAATTACGGGTTGCAGGATTCTGTGCTGCATCGTGGAGTCTTGGGTAGGGCCCAGCCTCCACGCTTCTTCATGAATTACGGGTTGTAGGATTCTGTGCTGCATCGTGGAGCTTGGGTAGGGTCCTGCCTCCATGCTTCATCTTCATGAATTACGGGTTACAGGATTCTGTGCTGCATCGTGGAGTCTTGGGTAGAGCCCAGCCTCGACGCTTCTTCACGAATTACGGGTTAGGATTCTATGCTGCATCGTGGAATCTTGGGTAGGGCCCAGCCTCGACGCTTCATCACGAATTACGGGTTACAGGATTCTGTGCTCGATCGTTGAGTCCTGGGTAGGGCCCAGCCTTCACGCTCTTCTCGAATTACGGGTTGCAGGATTCTATGCTGCATCATGGAGTTTTGGGTAGGGCCCAGCCTTCACGCTCTTCTTCACGAATTACGGGTTGCAGGATACTGTGCTGCATCGTGGAGTCTTGGGTAGGGCCCAGCCTCCACGCTTCTTTACGAATTACGGGTTGCAGGACCGCATGTCGCCTCCTTATATACCCGCCGGAAAGGTCACGGGACGAGGAACCACGCGAAGCACAAACGACCACGCGGCCCTGCGCGCTCGGCTTCGTCTTTTCTTTTTGGTCACGTGGGGACGAATTTCTTTCGGTATTGAAAATTGGTTTTGGGGGAAAGGAAATGATGCAGTGTCGCTACCACACATCTGCGTACACATGAACCGCGCCGTAAGAGAAGGAATAAAGGAGGAATCGAGTCCCGGAAAAGGAAGAAACCCTGGGCTACCTCAGAACATATTAATCGAATCAAAGAAAAGAACAGGCTTTATCACGCCTTTTTACGTTCGCGATGTCAAGACAAGCTGAGGGAATTTAAGAATGTGCGAAAGACTAAATGCTACACTTAAACAGGCAAACCATCTGTACTACAAAAACCTTTTCACTGAAACTATAACTAAGAATCCACCTGCCGTATGGAATTTGTAAATGGTATTCTTGACAGAAGGGAATTTGCTCCCTCCAAAACGATACTTCATAATGGCGTAGAGTTGTGTGGTGTACAACTTGCTGATCATTTCAATTGGCATTTTTCTAATATTGCCCAGGCAGCTAATTTAAGCCAACCAATGATAACCACAGTAAGCCTTAGTCCCCCTCACACTTTGTTTCTTAAGCCCACGGATACTGAGGATGTCTACCATACATTTATTAGCATGAAAAATAGTAAATCGCTGGATCCCAATAACACACAAATGAGGCCATTAAAATTCGTAATAGAATTTATTGCTCCTGTTTATACCATATTTTTAATTTAGCTCTCGAATACACCATTTTCCCTGATGAAAAAGGCTAGAATTACTGTAGCGCACAAAGGAGGTGATATAAATGTCGTGAATAATTATCGGCCAATATCCATTCTCTCGATTTCTTCAAAAGAGCTTGAAAAGGTTATATTTAAAAGATTTAATAACTTCCTCGAGAAAAACAACATAATTACTGACTCCCAATATGGATTTAGGAAAGGACGGTCGACAGAAATGGCATTACTTCTACTAAAAGAACAGATAGTTCAAACTATATATTTTTGTCTTTTTACCCTTGGTCTGTTCATTGACTTCAGTAAAGCATTTGACTCCCTCAACCACAATGTCTTGTTAGGTAAGTTATCACAGTATGGAATACGAGGTGGACCCCTTAATTTAATTATGTCATACCTGAAAGACTGAGTCCACTGCGTCCGTATACATAATTAATTGAGGGCAGTGACTGCTATAACCAGGTCGAGATAACGCAAGCGTTATTTCAACCCCTGACGTTGCATCCGGTTTGAAAAAGACGTCACGTCCGGCAATTTTTTTGCGGTTTGAGCCATGTTCGAGCCGAGCCGAGCATTGCTTTCAGTAGCATTATGGCCGGTCGACGGACAGAGCGCACGATCGTGTTGCACGTAATTTGTTCTTGCTATCTTTTGGTATGCACATACTGAATGATTGCCTGTTATCTGACACTGAGCATTCCGTTGTCAACTTCCTTGCGCCCGAATATTTTGTGTTAGCAGATAACCCAGGACTAGCGCTGAGACCGCTTGCCCGGCAGTGGACCCAAAGTCCCGGAGGGAAAGACTCATCTGTTTTTGGTAAGTTCTGCTCAAAAGCTCTGTGCAGTTCAAAAGAAAAGAGCTTGCGCCGGGCGTCTCTTATATCTTTTGTCAACCCAGCCCAACGTAACTCATGGTCATGTAAAACACGCATAATTACCAGCTTTTTCGTGCTCCCGAAAAAAGGCGGGAAATTTTTGACAACAGTCCAGTTGAACTAATCGTTTGTGCGATGAGTTTTGTACGCGGTCTGATTTTTTGTGGCCCCGCGGCTGGGAAAGTCTGTAGAGTGTTGACTTAATGCTGCCCTTTACAGTTGTGCGCTGCTGTTACAATTCGCTTTCTAAAACAGGTGCAAAAATTGCGGCGAGATAAGCGATTACGCTTTGGTGTCTGCAGCGCGAAACATGTTCTTTTAAATTCATATTTATTTCAGAAAACAGGACTTTAAAAACTGACTGGCAGTTTTGTGGTATGCACGGACCTTCCCGAATCCTGCTTCGAGTCCGGCGTTGGCTTGCTGGCGCAGAGGCTGAACAAATGGGACGTTAAAATGCTGAGGCAGCAAGGGCTCTAAGGCGCCACAAGGTGGGCCCTCAACCTTCTGTGAGAATTTTTAAATGAGTGCTGTGCCACCTGCGCCGAGCATCGGTTTTACGTGGGAAGGTGCTTGGACCCAGGTAGCCAACTAGAATAGAGAGCATGAGGCAACTGGAGAAGCAAGCTTAATTTTAAAGCCTCTAAGCTTAAGACCTTTTTACAGCTGATGGTGCAAAGAGCTCTTAAAGAGATGAACATTGTGGGCAATGTGCTTGATGTCCTTTGACTGTTTGGAAGCTTATGAGGTGCATAAGGCTCACAAGGCACTGTTGCAGTGTGTGACAGGTCTTTGTGGTGATATTAGAAGAAGACATAGTGCAGCACAATGGGACAGAGAAAAGGATCGCACAGGATAAGCGCTCGTCCTGTGTGCTCCTTTCCTCTGTCCCATTGTGCTGCGCTATGTCTTCTAATATGCTATACGAACAAGCCCAAACTACAACATTGTTAAGATTAGTCATGATAGGTTTCTTTGATTTGGCTGCACTCTCTGCACTACTTCTATGAAGTTACGCACTGGTGCCGGCAGCGTGCAACGTCAGCTCAGGCAGTTCAAATGCAGCTTGGCACTGTCCGCTTCCAAAACGAATTTTCGAGTGCAGGCCCGATTGTCCAATAGCCTTGCTGTCGTCCCGAAATTGCAACCAACTGCACGCTGCAGACACCAACAACCACCAAAATCCTGAAACACTTGGAAGAATTTTCAAGCAGCAATTCGCAATGAAGTTTTACCATGAACTTGCTCTAGGAAATGGTCGTTTCAGAGAAAGAAAAAAAAATCGTTGCATGTATATTACACAGGCGACTTACGAATTAGCGCTGAAATGCTGCCCATGCGACTCGACTTGCCGCTTAGGTTTTCATTATGACACCTCAAACAGTCACTCACCTCCTCTATGTGTAGGTCGAAGAAGCATAGAAGGCATGGCACGAGTTATTTAATGAAATGGTGACAGTTATTTGCTGAAAGGTTATGGCTTATTGGTGTTTAACGTCCAAAATCGACTCAGGTTATGAGGGACGCCGTAGTGAAGGGCTCCGGAAATTTTGACCACCTGGTGTTCTTTAAGGGAGCATAGACACCTAACTTTTGGGTGCGTGGTTTCTTCTTTTTAATGTAATGACGCCACTGCAGTGGCTCAGTGGTTATGGGGCTTGGCTGCTGACCCGAAAGACGTGGGTTCGTTCCCGGCCGCGGGGGTCGAATTTTGATGGAGGCGAAATTCTAGAGGCCCATGTACTGTGTGATGTCAGTGCACGTTAAAGAACCCCAGGTGGTCGAAATTTCCAGAGCCCTTCACTACAGTGTCCCTCATAGTCTGAGTCGCTTTGGGACATTAAACCCCCCTAAACCAAACCAATCTATTTTTGTAATGAGGTGTAAGGCATTATTATACACGGATTACCAGGTAGTATGCTCCTATGGCTGCTAAATAATTTATAACTGAATTTCTTTCTTGTGCTGTTTTAGTTTCACTAGCTGAACGATGACTGTGACCTCAGAGAGAGGTGTAGGTCATGTGAGGCGTGAAAAACTGCAATATAATTGGTGCTTCTACATTTGTTGTCATTCCTGCTCTTGAGGAAGGCTGACTTCAGCACTGCAGTAAATTAAAACGATAAAGCAGCAATTATATCGCAGTTTTTATATGCCTCATATGACCTAAAACCTTGTCAAGGGATGATTTATTACACACGCTCACAGAGTCCCTCGTGCCGGAGTCCCCAATAGTCATCCGCAGTTCGCGCACCGTATGCAACGCGCACCGAGCTCACACTTGAGCCCACTTCGACCACGCCACTCGGATCACTCACGCGCTGCCCGCGCACTCCTCACGCACATGCCCGCCATAGCCAACCACGCCTCCCCTCTCCCTCCAGTGTTGTCAGCCGTCCCTGTGTGTCCCCTGATGGCGCCACCCGCACTGGCCCTTACATCCTCCCCCCTTAATTCGTGCAAGCAGGCCTGCACGGTGGATGGTATGGCATCAGCTGGTCTGCGTTTGCCACACCCCTATACTTTCTTGAGGCAGGGTCTTTGAGTTTAAAGTTGTTTTGACCCGCACGGGCAGTGATTAGGTAGGGCCCGGAGCGGCGAGGGGCCAGTTTAGCAGTGAAGCTTGTACTTGCATTACTTAGAGTGTGCTTGTCGCGGAGCACAAGGTCGCCAACTTTGTAGGTGGTTGGTTGACGATGCTTGTTGTAATGCCTGGCCTGTTCGGCCTTCGCTGATTCTTGGTGTTCCCTGGCCATGGCCAATGCATCCTGCAGGTAAAGGTTTAGCTCTGCAGCGAGTGCATGGGGTGCCGATGCAGAAATTTCAGCACTAATCTGCTGCCTATCTGCCCAAGGTGTACGAAGTTCCCGACCATAGCACAAGAATGCGTGCGTAAACCCTGTGACCACACTCTCTGATGTCCGTATTGCGAAGGCCACCTCAGGGAGTCGCTTGTCCCAATTGCAGTGGGAGGAGCAGTAGTTGACAATGGTCTGCTTGACTGTAGCATTGTGACGTTCTACAGGCTGTCCATCAGGTCTGTAGGGGACTGTGTGCCGCTCTTATATTCCCCAACGTTGCAGCACTCCCTTCCATATCTTGCTGACGAATGGTTTACCGTTATCGCTGGAGATGGAAAGAGGTGCACCGTGCCGGCAGAAAACTTCCACCATCCTTTCAACGATGGCTTTTGAAGTTGGTGCCCGCAGGGCAAAAAGCTCGATAAACTTAGTGAATGTGTCCAGAACTACAAGGATATACTTGTGTTGCCGTGGAGTTCTGGGCAATGGGCCTATCAGATCCACACTGAGATGCTGCATGGGTGAGGACGCCCAAGTGCTGTCCATAAGTCCCTTTGGCTTCTGGCGACGGGGCTTGAAGGCCTGGCACTGCTGACACCCTCGTACATAGCGAGACGTATCGGAGCGCACCCCAAACCAAGTGAAGCGGCTCTCAACGCGCCTTAAGGTTTCGAAGAAGCCGGCATGTCCACTGAGTGGATGGTCGTGCTCCAGTTTATGCACCAATTCCCGTAGATAGAGGGGGAGCCACGGCACCGCTTTGCCTCCGCGTGTCCAAAGCAGAACCCCATCAGGTGCTATATGGCTCTCCTTGGCCAAGTCGGAGACCATTTTTGCCCTCTTGGGGTCGTCTGATAGGATCGCCGCCTCAAGGTACTGCAGCAGCTGCTGCAGCAACGGGTCTTTCTGTTGCTCGTGCTTCAGTTTTGCACAGTCGGTTAGGGGTGAGGTGTCAACAAGGTCAGCCGAGGCAACATCAGCGAAGCGAATGGTGAGCTGTGGTTCCTCGAGTTCTATCGGAAACCATTCTTCTGCCAAGCTTGAAGGCATTGGTCCTGGATTACCAGTTGGAAATCTGCTCAGAGAATCGGCTGGGATGTTAGCTCGGCCTCTGCGATGCCTAACCGTGCACCTCAGCCCTTGCAATCGCAAAACCCAGCGTCGCACCCGGCCCGACGTGTGTTCAGTGTTGAGCATCCATGCCAGCGATGCGTGATCACAATGAACCTCAAAAGACGTAAACTCAATGTATGGCCTGAATTTTTCCACAGCCCACACGACTGCCAAACATTCCAATTCTTGCACTGTGTAGTTTTGCTCTGCTGCGGTTAGGGTTCTGCTAATAAACGAGACTGGCCGAAGCAAGCCATCCACCTCCTGAAGTAGAACAGCCGCAATGCCTGTGCCACTAGCATTCGTCTCAATGTCGAATGGTCTGTTCAGATCCGGTAGGGTGACAGCCACCTCACCTTTCTGTGTAGTCTTCAGCAGCTCAAATGCGGCTCGCTGCTCAGCCCCCACAACCAGTCTGTACCTTTCCTCAACAGCAGTGTTAGAGGTTTTGCCTTGTCGGAGAATGAGGGTATAAAATTCCTGTAGTAGCCAACTAGGCCCAAGAACATTTGGAGTTGTTTGACAGTACGGGGTGGGGGAAACTGAGAGACAGCTTGCACCTTGTCTGGGTCCGGTCTGCACTCGCCAGGAGTAATTATGTGCCCGAGGAACTTGAGAGTCTGTTTGCAGAAGGAAACCTTTGCCGGGTTGACTGAGAGGCCGGCCCTGTCAATCCTACGCAACACCTCTGCAATGTGGTCTAGATGTTCTGCCAACGTGTCGGAGTAGATAAGGATATCATCCAAGAAAGCCATGCAGTAGATATGTTTTATTCCTTCTAGCAGTTTGTCCATTAAAGACTGAAACGTTGCTGGCCCTCCAGCCACTCCAAATGGCATCCTCTTAAACTGAAACATGCCCTTGTGGCATATGAACGCAGTCTTTTGAACGTCCTCCGGTGCTACAGGCACTTGGAAAAAACCTTGTGCAAGGTCCAGACTAGAGAACCATTTGGCACGACCCAACTGTGCAAGGACCCAGTCGGTACGAGGCATTGGGTACCTTTGTACATTTGTCCTGGCATTTAATGGTCTGTAGTCAACTGCTAGGCGGTACCCACCATTATTTTTCTGCACCAGGACTGGAGCACTGGCCCATGAGCTGGTGCATGGTTCGATAAGCTCTTGCTGCAGCAGTTCTTGTATACATTGTTCCATTACTTTCCGCTTTTTTGCGTTTACTGGGCGCAGTTTGCAACGGACTGGACAGTGGTCGCCTGTATCTATTCTATGCGTAATGAGAGATGTGCAGCCGGGGTAGTTTTGGAAAACATGTTTATATTGACTGAGGATGGCTTCCAGTCGATCGCTGTCTGGAGAGGCCCTGCTGTCAGACGTCGCTTGGCTGAAGTTGGCCTCAGGTGGACCATGCTCTTCCAGAGCAAACAGCTGCTGCAAGGAGGTAGCTAGGTCCTCATCCCGGTCTTCCATGACAGGATGCTGCTGTGCAACTTGTGTGGAGCTGTCTAGAGCATGGCCAGCAGCCGCTGTGTGCTGGCGAGAGGGTGCCTTGCTGAACCTCACCAATGGCTGGGGATCCATCCCGAGTGTCCATCCACCGAGGCCTATATGTACAGAAAAGCCCGCTGTTGCAAGGAAGTCTCGTCCCAGAATTATGTCGTGGCAAAGCTTCTCCAACAAGAGGAAGCGCTGTTTCCGGCTGCTACCCTGCCATCGGATGCGGCAACGTACAGAGAGTGTTGTCTCCGACCATCCCTCTGCAAGCCGGAGAGTCCGTCTTTCTTCTCTGGTGCTGGCGCCACTTCGTTTCGCCGCCTCGAAGGCTCGCGCGTTCATCAGGCTAACGCTGGCGCTGGTGTTCAGGAGGGCGTAAAATACACTGTCGCCGATTAATACCTCGAGCAGAGGTTCTTTCCCACCGGTCGTCGCTAGAACTTGCAAGGAAGTTGCGTAGCCGTTGGCCGGCACAACTGCTACGCTCGGCCGTTTCCCGGGCAGTTTGCTTGGAGGTGACCGTCCTGATCACAGCGGAAGCAGCGCGGTCTGCTTCGTGACCTGCCTGTAGGGCATGCGCGCGCTCGATGACCTCTACCACCGCACCGGTGGCAGACAACAGCGTCAGGTGGAGGCATGGGCCATGCGATGCCCGGTGCGGAGCGGCCGCTTTCGTTCGTTGAAGCCGGCGACTGGTACTGTGCACGGGGATCCGGCGGCGCCCACAAAGGGGCCTCAGCTCGCAGCGTCGAGCCCGAAGGACGGACCTCGTGTCGGGACGCGAGCACCCCCGCAGGTCGAAATGACCAGTCATGTCGTGACGAAGCATCGGTTGTGGCCGCCGCGACAGGGCAGTGACGATGTGGAGTCCGGCGTCAACAAAGGCGAGGTCGGGCGCGGCCTGCGTGCTTCGCATTGGCGGTGGCACGTAACGCAGGCGGTGCCACGCACGCTGCATAATGAGGCCCGCTGCCTTTGCCATGTCGCGCAGGTTCGCGAATTTCATGTTATTCGTCAGGTCCTGAAAGGTCGGACGCATTTGCCGCCTCACCCGATCAACTTTTTTCGCGTCGGTGACGGGCTCTCCAATACGGTCATAGTACCCTGCAATGACATGTTTGAACTGTTTTAGATTCTCGGCAGGGTGCTGAGTGCGCTCGGCCAGCTCTGCCTTCAATTTCTCCCTGTAGTCGACGGCCGCGAACTCGCCCTTGAAGTCCTCGGCGAAGGAAGCCCAATCTGAGTGGCCACCGATGAACCGCCACCACTGTTTCGCAGAGCCTTCTAACGCCGCAGGGATAAGTTGAAGGCGACGATCGTTCAGGATGCCTCCCAAATCGCAGTACTCGACGAATCGATCCAAGAATGTTTGCTAGGGTTGACTGTCTTCATATTCGATGAATTTCGGTAACGGCCCAGGTGCCTCCCTCATCGTCAAAGCCCGCGACGCGCTAGGCCTAGCTTCACTGGCCTGCTCCGCTGTCGTACTGCTGGTGTCGATCGATGTCGTGAGCAGAATCTCGCGCACTTGCGCTGCCAGTTGCTCCCGCTCGAGCAGCGTACCTTTAGTCGTAGTGGCCAGGAGTTGCTGCACCAGGGTCGTCGGGACCGTGGCTGTGACGGAGCTTTCATCAGATGCGGACGTTCCGGCATTGGTCTCCCTGTTGGTTCCGTCGGACGAGCCCCCACTTGTCAAGGGATGATTTATTACACACGCTCACAGAGTCCCTCGTGCCGGAGTCCCCAATAGTCTTCCGCAGTTCGCGCACCGAGCTCACACTTGAGCCCACTTCGACCACGACACTCGGATCACTCCCGCGCTGCCCGCGCACTCCTCACGCACATGCCCGCCATAACCAACCACGCCTCCCCTCTCCCTCCAGTGTTGTCGGCCGTCCCTGTGTGTCCCCTGATGGCGCGGCCCGCACTGGCCCTTACATCCTCTCTTTGACATCACAGCTCTCATTCGGCTGTTGAAACCGAAACAGCATGACAGAAATATTCGCTTATAAATTATTTAGCGTTTGTAGACGAATACCACATGGTGATTCATGCATAGTAGTGTCTTCCGCATCATTATAAAGAAGAAAATATGCCACCAAAATTAGGTCTCTATGCTCCCTTAACGTGCACTGGCATCGCACAGTACACGGGCCCCTAACATTCCGCCTCCATCGAAATTCTAGAGGCCCGTTTACTGTGATGTCAGTGCATGGTAAAGAACCGCAGGTGATCGAAATTTCCAGAGCCCTTCGCTATGGCGTCCCTCATAGCCTGAGTCAATTTGAGAAAATAAACCCCCATAAACCATAAACCTTTCAACAAAGAACTGTCATCATTTCATTAAATAACTAGTGTCATACCTTCTCCGCTTCTTCGACCTACACATGGGCACCGCCGTATTGCTGCGCCACAGCTGCGCTTCCATTTCGGCGAGTGCAAGCCAGCCTAGAACTCGTACTGCACTTCTTGAACTAGTGCAGAAAGTGCAGCCAAATGGAAGAGACCTTATGATTATGTGGCTATTTCCTTTGCATTGAGTGGGCGACAGTTTTTGACCTAGCCATTACATAGAAAGAAGAAACAAAAAGGAAACGTGGAAACATTCACTATTAAGACAACAGCTTTCGCCTGCAGATACCAAATGAACAAAGCCTGCCTGTATAGCGAACAAAACAACTAGGCTGTCACGGATCTAGCAAATTATAATTTGGATGTGGGCCTCCTGCTGTGAAACTGGCAACGTTTGTGCCCCTAGAGATAAGCAGTGGCGAGAAGCGAGAAGCCACAGGCGAATGTAGGTAGGACAGCTAGCTGAACGAGGAAGTAGTTCCCATAATTGAAGAATACATGGAAAGACAAGGACGAGACATGTTTATGTTTAGAGTAGATGTTTGTTGTAGTATCACTTTTTGAGGAAAATGGGGAGGGGGTTGTTCATCTTGAGACATGTAGCCCAAAAGACAGAGCACAGGAGTGATTCTCACAACATTAGTGTTTGCGTTTTGTTCCTACTGTTCTGTGTGCTTGCACCCCTTGTCCCCAAATGAGGCATTTACATGATCTTACGTGGTGCTATGCTGGTAAAAGGATGTGTGCTGCATGCATATGGGTGTGTGGCATTCAGATTCAAGCACCAACACATGGCTTCAAGTGCAGTAGGAATTACGGGAGGAAAAAAAGGCTCAAGGATGTAGATGAATACCGTATTTGCACGATTGTAAGTCGACTCGAATGTAAGTCGACCCCCCCCCCCCCCCAATCGCATGTCCGAAAAAAAACACCGGTGGAGCGCTTCAAAAACGAAAATTTATTGCATAGATGGGCTATTCATCCTCACTTGAGTCATCTTCAGTGGTACTGCTGTCGTCGTCTTTGCCGCTGCGATCCCACAGCACATCGTCCTCCATGGAAAGCCCGCACTTCCTAAATGACCGCACCACGACATCGCGTGGAACGGCCGCCCAAGCGGAAATCGCCCACCCGCACACAGCCGCCAGGGAGGCTCTCTTAATGCGCCCCGTTGGCGTAAGTTCCCGCCGTTCTGCCGCCAGCCACTCGTTGTACTCACGCCGGAGAAAGTCCTTGAATGGCTTGTTAATGCCAAGGTCTAGCGGCTGCAGCTGCCCCGTCAGACCGCAGGGAATCACCTGCATATCTGTACCGGTATCTTCTTTTCGGAGCTCTGCCTTCACTTTCGCGGTAAGGTGGCCGCGAAATGAGTCCAGCACGAGGAGGTTCGGATTGCGATTTTTGAGGGATGCCCCTGGCCTCAAAAGCCACACCCGACGGTACCAATCAATAACTAAGTCGTCCGTCATAAAGCCTTTTTCGTTCACTCGCACAATCACACCTTTCGGGAACATTTCCTTTGGCATAGTTTTTCTTTTTAAGACGATGTACGGTCGGAGCTTTGTGCCATCTGCCAAGCATGATAGCATAACATTGAACCGAAGTTTCTCGTTTCCTGCCGTGAGAAGCTTAACCTCGCGAGCTCCCCTCACGCTCACTGTTGTGTTGTTCGTTATGTCGAAGTAAACGGGAGTCTGGTCCGCATTGCCAATTTGGCCGAGCAGGTATCGCCGCGTGTCGCGGACATTGAGGTAGTGCCTATGGAAGGCGAGAACTTTCTCCTCGTAAGCAGCAGGCAGCTTCTGGCATACACTAGTACGCCGACGAAGAGAGAAGCCAGCCCTCTTCGAAGCCCAAGCCCTGCTGGCTTTGAAGTCTGTTCGGAGTATTCCAGCTTCCGCAGCAAAGACCCGGGCTTGTTGCGTGATCATTTCGCATGTCACTGGAAGGGACCGATCACGTATTTCGGTGACATACGCTGCAAGCTTGACCTCCAGCTCCAGAAAGCGTCCCGACTTCGGCCCGCGGAAACCTCTTCGCTTGGAGTCGCAATCGAAAATTTTTGTCTCGCTGCTTCCGCCACTCCCGCACCAACCGTTCAGAAACGTCGAACTTCCGGCCCGCCGCGCAGTTGTTGGTTTCTTCGGAGTAAATGATGGCCTCCCTCTTGAACGCTGCAGTGAATGAGCGCCGAATGCTTTTCGAACCTGGAGAGCTTATCGCGAAGCACGCGGCCGGCAGTCGAGTCAAAAGCACCAACTCCAAGCACCACCAAACAAAGAGTGATCGGTGTCGGGGCGTCGGCTCTTCAAGCAAACATCGGCATTCCCCAGAAGCGCCGCTGTTAAGTATTGCGCAACCAACTGAAATAGCGGCTCTTCCATCAGCTAGCGACACTCCCGGGCGCTGGCGCAGACTCCGCGATTGGAACAGCGGAACAGCAGCCCTTCCCGCGAGTGAAATGAAATGAAATTGGTTTTGGGGGAAATGAAGTGGCGCAGTATTTGTCTCAAATATCGGCGGAAACCCAGTTGTAAGGGAAGAGATAAAGGAGGGAGTGAAAGAAGAAAGGAAGAACAAGGTGCCGTAGTGAAGGGTTCCCGAATAATTTCGACCTCCTGGTGATCTTTAACCTGCTGTACTGATACCGCACAGCACACGGGCGCCTTTGCGTTTCGCTTCCATCGAAACGCTGCCGCTGCGGTCGGGTTCTTACCCGGGTATCCTGTTCAGTAGCACTGAACCATCGCGGTGGGTAACGGTGTGTGCAGTAAAAATAAAAAATAAAAAATCCTGGCCAAAAAGCCCGCGGAGTACCTGAATGCTACGCTTGGAGCCGTAGAGCAAACAAAAACTTCTAACATTGCAGTAGCGTCCTTGATAGATAGTTTTTTTTGCTTTTATTGGCAGTTCAAGGATTCGTTTCGATTGTAAGTCGCCCCCCCTTCGGAATTTTAAATTTCATAAAAATGTCGACTTACAATCGTGTAAATACGGTAGTTTAGTTCTTCAGTTTGCCTTTTCTGAAAAAT
Source organism: Amblyomma americanum (assembly GCF_052857255.1). Taxonomy (NCBI): domain Eukaryota; kingdom Metazoa; phylum Arthropoda; class Arachnida; order Ixodida; family Ixodidae; genus Amblyomma; species Amblyomma americanum. The sequence continues at coordinate 9,178,675 of NC_135497.1, read as the reverse complement.
TCTGTGGCAGGAGGTTTTAATACATGTCAGCCCACCCCTCATGTAATACTCCCTTGTGGGCCTTTGAGGTACAAATAAATGAAAAAAGTAATTCCCTTTCAAACAGTATAATTTGCAGCTTTGGTGCAAGATTTTCGGTGGCCACTTCAGGGAGTGTTTGCCCAGAGCTTGTAGTGATTGCTTAATGGCTCTTGTTCCCACGAACCTTACAGTTAACCAATTGACATTGTGCCTCTTGGTGAGAGAATCTGACAGGTCAGAATGACAATTTACCATAGCTGTGAGCAGTAATTAGCTGGATGTATTGCCGAAGAGAACCGAGGTCATCTGCTTGACAGTGGTAAGAATTTTGGGTTGGTAAGAGCATAGATGGCTTAACATCATCTTCCATATCTTAATAGATGTGGCATTGTTAGCATGTGTAATTAAAAATTTGTTTCGATGTGTGTGCCTGTGGGCTGTCAGCTCGGGCATGACAAAGTTGCAAGCTCAACCAGAAGTACCTGTGCTGTTTGAGCTCAGGGCAATAGCTTTGACCGAGGCCACTGCACTATGTCCTTGTTGTACATTTGGTTTTGTGGTGCTCCAACTTCCTCCTTCCCCCCCCCCCCGCCTCTGTTAAGAATGTCGCCATGGGGCCGAGCGAAAGTGGTGGGGTGTAATTAGAGCAGTGGCGTGGCCATAAGGTCGATCCGAACAGCACTGCCTAAGACTTGTTTGCTGGATTGGCCCCGCAGTCAGAACTGAGGTGAGTTATGAGTGGGCCACTGTGGAAAAAGAGTACAGCAGCGGAAAATATGCCACGAATGGTGGAGAGCTATAGTTTGGAGGCAACCTTTGATGCCTTTGTTGCCATTTGGGGTCAGAGTTATCTGTGAGACCATCAAGGACAGCACCTGTTCTGAATGCATCGCATAACAATAGATCAGAGCTTCAATTTTATAGTTGGATCATGGGCCTTACTGCGGGAGGTGTATGAATCGGTTCAGATTTCACATTGAGACGCATCAAATTCAGCAACGTTAGTACTCACAGGCACAGTAAAACCTCGCTAAGGCATACCTCGCGGCACTGTGGGCAAAGCGGCAATATTGTCACGAAGACGACGAAGCTGACAGTGCTGCGGGAACGGAAAGGTCACGTTATAGGCGAGCGGCCAATAAAATCATCTTACTGCCATCATTCATCACCGCTTATTATTCGGCTGATGGCCACTTAATTTGGTGTGAGATGCGGGGTATCATCCCCATTCTGGTCCTGGATCTTCGGAGTCCTACGCGTGCCGTTATCGTCGGTCGTGTGCACCTGGTTCGCCCCGCTGTGGCCCAGCCCGCCGAACCTGAACCGACCTTGCCGCTCATACCATTCCCGTCCCCCGCCCTGGCCACAAGACACGTTGACATGACAACGCTGCCGCGACCCGAGACGCCGCCCACACGTGAGGACACCGCCCTCCTGCCCATGCCATTCGGTGCATTCAAGGGCTTCGTCTGTCGGCTACTGGCGACCTGTGTCCCGGAAGCTTCGCCGACCAGGATTCATTCACACATACCTTTCATCGTGGCGGCCAGCACTTCCCCCCTTCCATTTCTGTTCTACCGTCCTCCTCTGAACCCATCTCAACTGAGCCGTCTCTCCGTCGGTGTCTTCTTTTCACTATCGGGACGATCGCTCGGCAGCCCTGGGTAGTGTCACTAGAACGACGAAGCTGGCAGTGGCGCGGGAACAGAAAGGTCGCGCTATAGGCGAGCGGCCATTAGAATGATCTCACTGCCATCGTTCATTGCCGCTTATTATTCGGCTGGTCGCCACGTAACAATATGCCCAAACTAAAAGCAGCCTGAGTATATCCGTTGACCTGGTAAAAGATGATACCTGAGGCATTTCAAAGAATGTGCAGGTGAAACCTTTTAATCACATAGCTACGAGTGCAGCCTCGAAGGTATGTAAGCCAGGTCCCGTGTCCCAGCTGCTCTATTAGGTCGTATTTGAGTGAACAGGCAAGTGTCTAGCACGCATGCAGTTTTTTCCAACAGTACAAGTTTAGCTGTCTTCAGCTTCCATGTAGGCGTTACTTTCACTCGATGGCGTTTTGCCAATGGTGGAAGCAACAGTGTCAATACCAAACTGTGCTGAAGAAGTCTTGGACTGCAGTGTCTAATACATCACCAATCATGCAAAAAATGAGTCTCCGCAATGCGTCCTCTGTAACAAAACACCTCCTGTAAACAGGAGGTATTTAGGAATACCTGCTCTATTCCGAGGCCTGGATTGAGAACAGTTGGGAATAAGAATTAATGGAGAATATTTTAGTAATCTGCAATTCTCAGGTGATATCGCTAAGTCGCTCAGCAGATGAACTTCAAAGCAAGATCAGTAAGCAGAATGGTGGGTTTAAAGAATTAAAGGAGTATAGACACTTAACTTTTGGGTGCGTGTTTTTTGTTTGCAATGATGCGTAAGGCGTTGCTATACATGAATTACCACCTGGTATTCTCCTATAACCACTAAATAATTTATAATAGCATTTCTTTCTCGTGCTGTTTTGGTCTGTTTCAACAGCCGAATGAGGACTGTGACGCCAACGTGTGCTTACAGGTCACGCGAGGCAAGAAAAAAACTGCAATATAATCGCTGCTTCCACATTAGTTGTCATTCTGGCTCTTGAGGAAGGCTGGCTTCAGCACTGCAGTAAATTATAACGATGATGCAGCGATTATATGGGCGTTTTTCCATGCCTCATGTGACACAAAAGCACTCTTTGACGTCACAGCAATTGTTCGGCTGTTGAAACTGAAACAGCGGGACAGGAAAAATTCAATTATAAATTATTTAGCGGCCATGGGTAAATATCACGTGGTGATTCATGCGTAGTAGTATTTTCTGCATCGTTGTAGAGAAGAAAACATGCCACCAAAATTACGTGTCTATATTCCTTTAGCACTCAGAGAGCCAAATGGAAAATGCTCTTGGCCATTCCCTCCAATGCAAATGCTGTGTGGTGTATAATATTGTTACGTGGTGGCCGTCCAAAAAGTGAGGCGCGATGAACGATGGCAGAGATATAATTTAATGGCCGTTGGCCTAGCGCGAGTGCTCTGTAACGCACCACAGCCAGCTTCGTTGTCTTTGTCGCAATATTCCTTTTTCTCATGGGCACTGTCACATGTAGGAAGCTGGGTGGTGTTTCATTGTTTGCGTAAGAACTTAAGGACACTGAGAAGTTCCCTAGGTAGCCGCTGACCACACACCATACGTGGCAAAATTACTTTTGAAAAGTAATTAAATTCCATTACAAATTACTGGCCTCAAAAAGTAATGACATTACATTACAATTACGTGATTTTAAGTAATGAAAATTACTTAGTTTCGATGCTAAAATGTTGCACATTGGTCATAGTTTGTGCAAAATTTCTAGAGTTTTTTGTTTGCACCGCCACTGAGCTTGAAAATGGGCGTCAGAAATTTTGCCCCTCTTAGACAATTTCAACAGCCGCATTGTTGATGTAGATGAGGTCTTGGTCATATCACTCTTCAATCAGAAGGACATCGTTCAGTGTGTAATATGGTCCCACCATCCTGATTTTGAAGAATTTGTCATCCGCGTAAACAGCGGGAGTGTATTGACTGCTTATCCACGCATCATCCCAGAAGCGCACAGGTGCGCGAGAAGCTGCCAATTCTGCTGTTCGATTTGTTCTGGAGGCAGGTTGGTGGAAATACATTGCATGTCGCTGGGACGCTGTTGCCTATCTTGCACTTGAGTTAGAAGTACGGCCTCAGATGAGGCCACAAAAACCCGACAACTCATGGCCAACTTTCTTATACATGTCAGTTGAGACTTCTTGTCAGTGCGGCGACGTCAAAGTACTTGCTCAAGCACTCGCAGTGCGTCTGCGCGAAGGTGCCATATGGCATGCCTTGGTCATCGAGCTCTCCTGGTGGCCATGCAGTGCGTTTGTGTGAGACCTTATGCAGTGCAGGAAGATGCGTAGCAGTCCTGTGACTGATATGCAGACTCTTCTCCAAGGCAGTGCTGACACCTGCGCACACATCACCTCTATCTCCGCGTGCGCCGCTTCCCTGGGGTGCTGGCTATTACTGGTTGCGCGCTTTTAAGGCACAAGCCTTAAGTGGCACATTAACATCGATACCCGGCGTTGTTGTCGATGTCCAGGAAAAGTGGTCCATAACCCCCAATGACATCATCAGCAAAAAGAAAAATTTCTTCCAAGGGTGCAGAGAATTGAACCAAGGGCCTTCAGATTGTGAGGTGATCACACAACCCATGGGCCACAAAACCGCTTTGCTTCGTGGCAAGTAATGATTCATTTAATGTATGTGTTGCCCTATGGCTATAAGCTAATGAGTAGGTGTGTCACTAGAAAGGAAGGAAACAATATAAATTAAAAAGCAAATGTTTTTCGCCTTCAAAGCATGGAAGTAGTCTCTAGTGCCCTCCGTAATTTGTTCTTGCTTTGGGAGTCGCCGCGGTGGCTCATTGGTTATATTGTGCTCGGCTGCTGACCCGAAAGACTCTGGTTTGATCCCGGCCACAGCAGTCTCATTTTGGTAGAGGTGAAATGCTATAGGCCCGAGTACTGTGCGATGTCAGTGCACGTTAAAGAACCCAAGGTGGTGAAAATTCTCGGAGCCCTTCACATAGCGCCCCTCATAGCCATAGTCGATTGCTTTGGGACGTTAAACCCCCATAAACTGTATCTTTGCTTTGTATATGTTCATCTCCACAAACGCGAGGCCAAAGCATGGCAGATACGAGGAGAAGCATGAACTCGGTATGCAGCAAAAGTAATATTGCTAGTAAGTAATTACTTTTCCGTGAAATTACGGCTTGAAAGTAGTTCATTACATTAATAAATTACCAGGCCACAAAAGTAATGAATTACATTATAAATTACCGAGAAAAGTAATTTATTCACTGTAATTATATTACAGTAATTTAATTGCTGGCTAGACTGCCACACACTGATTTCAAGGTGATTGCACGCTGCTTTTCAATGAATGCGAAGTGCTGAATGATAGGTTCTGCAAATGGTACGAAAAAAGGCCTTTTGCATTTTTAAGGCAAAGGTTTGTGCCACCTTCCCTTTTATTTTTGTCTTGCCCCCCCCCCCCTCTTTTTGGATGTTATGAATGCCATGTTTTAGCAACAAGCTTGAATTAGCCCCTATGAAAAAAATTTTTGCTGGTCTGCACGTGACTGTCTCTATGTTCAAGTTTTGCACCATTTCCTAGTCCCTGGCATTTATTGGCACTTTCACTTGATTAAAACTTTTGTGAATGTGCTGGCACAAATTTTGAAAAGTTCCTTTTCTAGCGCTTGCGATTTGTTTCCATATTTTTCTTTTCCATTGGGGTGAAGTTTCATGGCATGTCCAGACCGTCAACTATTACTTACCGTTCTCAGATACTTTGTCCCGTTACACTTGTGCATTGTGGAAGAGCCGCAGCTGCTCTTAAAGGGACACTGAGGAGAACTCTATCATTTTTTTTGTTAGCAAAATCTGATAGTTCGGCATTTCATGGCTTTGTTGTCGCTTGTCCGGGCGCGAAAGATGCATTTATTTCAAAGAAATTTGGATTCGAAGTTGAGAAAGTTTTTCCCGCCGCTCTGTTGTTCTGAACGGTATTTCTTCACCGTATGCACCAGTTACGTCGGGAGTTCCCCAAGGCTCAGTATTGGGACCACTTTTGTTTTTGCTGTATATTAATGATATTTCAGTTGGCATACAGTCTTCATTCAGGATGTTTGCCGATGATTGTGTTGTTTACAGAGTAGTAAATTCCACTTCTGATTCACAAATCCTGCAAACTGATTTAGATACTGTGGCAGACTGGTGTGTACGTTGGGACATGTCCTTAAATATAAACAAAACTGTTCACGTCACCTTCACAAGAAAACGTGCTAATCATCCGTATAGGTATAGAATTAATGATCTTACTCTCAACATAAGCAAGTCATTTAAATATCTAGGCGTCTTTTTTACATCGGACTTACGATGGAATAAGCACATTAATTATATTGCGAATAAGGCAGCGTCACGTTTGGGTTTTCTACGGCGGAATTTTAGCCATTTACCAAGTAACTTAAAAACACAGCTGTATTTCAGTTACGTACGCTCCATACTTGAATATGGATGTGTTTGCTGGGACCCACACACATCTGAGTGTGTAGGAAAATTAGAGAAAATTCAGAATAGGGCAGTTAGATTTGTTCTTGGTAATTATAATTGGCAAGTTAGTATGACGGAAAGCAAACGAAAACTTAACTGGCAAGAGTTGAAGGACCGTAGAAGGTACATCAGATTGAAATTTTTTCATGAGATTTATTATTCAAAAACTGGCATAAACCGCGAACAATATATCCAGGCACCTCATTATATATCAAAGCGACTAGACCACTGTTTGAAGGTCAGAGAATTTTCTTGCAAGGGTGACGTCTTGCGTTATTCTTTTTTTGTTAGAACTGTTCGGGACTGGAACAGTTTGCCATCGAGCATTGTATGTATTACATCTAACGAAGCATTTTTCCATGCACTGCAATAATTGCTTTATACCTATAAATGAAGTCTGTACCCCCCTGCTGTAATGCCCTGCGGGGCGATGCAGGTAACTAATAAATAAATAAAAATAAACTCTTATGACGACAGAGAGAACTCTTATGACGTCACAGAACGGAGTGACGTGTAACGTGACGTAAACGCAGACTCCGTGATTTCTGACGGCTAGCGGTGCGGCGCGCAACCTTCCTTTGCCAGCCTCAGAGATTCGTCGCTTCCATGAAGTAAGGAAAATTCCTCCAAGGTGGCGCCTCTTGTCCTAGGAAGTCATCAGGCTTCAACTTGCGAGATTGGCCTGTGGCGGCGACACCTGTATTTTGGTTCTTGCTATTTCTGCATTACAAGAGCTTTGTGTTCAGTAAGAGTGGCGTTATTGTGATCAGGAGCTGCTATTCTATCGATACAAGCCAACTTCAATTTCTCCTCAGTGTCCCTTTAAGATGCTTTCTGTCCTTGCCTTTGTGAAGGGCAGCAGCGGCGTCTTCTTCGCAGTGCTTTTTTGCATGTGGGCAAAGCATCCAAAAATGATGACTAGCTTGGCTGGCATTTTCTCTTGGTCTCTGAATGCAGCATATGGTCAGAATTTGGCAAAATTATAGACCTGTATACCAATAAATCGTTTCAAAAAGTTATCCAGGATTTGTATTGTGAATAAAACTAGCACAACACGCATAATTTTTCGTTTTGTTATACTGCAGATTACACGAACCAAGAACAGAACAGCAAGGTTCTACTGAATTTCTTTGAAGGGCTGTGACGGTTTTAAAGGGTGTCTAGCAACCTAGAATTGTCAAGAGGAATTTCGTTTACATGGAAAAATCGGGGAGTTGTGAGGGATACCATCAAGAAAGTGGTCAGGTTTCGGAAAAGGACGAACTGAAATTAACGCAGAGGTCTGCTGCGAGGTTTAACGATACTGTGAGTGTCCAGCACACGGTTCGTTCTTATTGGCATGACATATTTTTGCTTCTAATGAGTATTAGGCACGGCAGCCTGTCGGTTTTAGCTGTCTTTTTCTTGACTTCAATTAAGTGAGCATTGTATATACTGGTTGGTTCAGTACAGGTTGACAAACTCCTCATTAAATTTGGTCTGGAGCATGTGGATAGACACAGCTACGTTCAAAAGTATTTTCTGTGAAACAAGCCGTAGTCATAGTAATGTGCAGAATTCATGCACTTTCAGTATACTGATGTGAGGTGCCACGCCCTCCCAGTGTGGCATCAAAATCGATCTGTAAATCTTGCTCTCAGGCCTCGTCAATCTTGTAGGCTATTGCAGAAACAAACAAATAGAGGCTAGTTTGTCTGCGGTTCGAGCTGTGATGACGAGGTCGTAAAAAGCTGTTACTTTTTGTGGAAATCGCTTGGTGCTTGTCCTGTGGCATTGCTGTTATCGAAAGGGATGCCAGAGTGTGCCGGCGGTAAATGCGGTGAGCAAACCAACCTTTGTCAGCCCTCTTGTTCAAGGGTTCCTTCTTGAAAGCCTGAACTATTCTTTTGCAGTACAATGAGCAGTGTATGGAGCCCCTGAAAGCATGCAGAGTGTTCAGTTTAAAAATTTTCCAGAATTTTCTCAAAGTAGAGTTGTGTGTTTTTTTTGTGAAAGCACATGTAATGTCAGCACATATGGCCACCACTCTTATGAACCATTAAAAGAAAGCAAAAACTTGTAAGCATAATTTTAACAAACTTCCAAATCTAAGACACCGGATCAGTCAGGCACTTTTCGTCCAGTGAGAAGGGAAACAGCTGCTGAAATTCCTGCACAGAGTCCTAGTTGAAATGTGCCAGCATCTGTGGGTCCGTTACGGCCAGGGAGTTCAGTGTGGTGAAACGCATACACAAGAGTTAAGCGGGCCATGTCCCGTCAAGAATGCTGCATCTGGGGCAGCATTCCACGGCTGGAGGTGTCACAAGGAAGTGTGGAAGAGGTCGTCTTGTTAATGCTCTCACTCTTGCAGCTTAAGCTGCTGTTCATCGATTTTTTGTGTCATTAATGTTTCTCAACAATGCCACATCACGTCATACGCCTTTTCAGTGTCTGAACTGTGACAAGAGCATCTCCACCGCAGCCGTGGCCTCGTACTTGAGTGCTCGCCTCAGCTACGGGAGGTCGTGGGTACGATTCCCGCGGCCTCCAGTCCTCCAGCCAATTAATCCAAGGGGAACAGGCGGTCCCCCGGCCTAGTGCTCGGCTCTCCAGGGGTGCACTGCGTGGGAAGGATAGCCTGCACCTCAAAATTCCCGTCAAATGCGGGCACAAAAACATCTCCACATGATTAAAACCCGCAGTCCAAAACTCCCGCTTTATGCCAGTTACAAAACTTACAACGTTCACTTCTCTATCCTCAAGAGAGATGTGCCATAGCTCTCTCCGCTCACAAACCCCCTTCGAGCAAAGTGCAGCGGTATTTGCTTGCTACCGTTGTGGCTGGCTCACACGCATCGGCATGTGTGCATGACGGGTTAAAAAAAAGATGGGCTTCTACCGCACGAGGTGGATTTAGGGTTGCTTGACGGCGAAGCTTATCTCTGATCCATCAAGGCAACGGTTTGGTCGAAGACCCTTCTCCCAAGCATCTCACCCTAGATGAACCGAGCACCATGGCGGGGAAATCTTAAAACCGGTGGTTATCCAGCGGCACTGGGAATCGAACACAGCACCTCCCGAATGTGAGGCGGATGCTCTACCACAAGGCTGCGCTTCGGGGCTATAATCTTCGCCAAAAGGCCGAGAAGTGAAAAGCCGTAAGATTGCCGTTCGGCAGCTTACAAAGTCAAGTTGTCATGTTTTTTTCTGAAAACAGTTATGGCTCAGACTAACTGTACCTTTCTACATAATTTTCCCTCATTCATTAATGTGCTCAATAAGCTTTAGGATGCGATAAATTATGAAGAGGAATGAAATATTTGTGTGAAATGTTTCTTTTCATCACTGAATTTTGTGGAAACATGTTTGTATTGTAATTTCAAATATGTTTTATACTTTGAACTACTCGAAAATAAAGCATATCGCAGTACTGGCCGGCATTTCGAAAGGCCCTGATATGCACAGCGTGTGTACGAGAGCAGACGACGCAGCGGTCCCTGTGTCACTACTTTTGGAGCCCACATGTCCAGGGTTGCTGCTCTTCCTCGGGAGTGACGTCATAATGCACCCCGACACTCAGGAGCCGAAATCGCTCAGTATAAATAATGCGGTAATATTTAGTGTGCATATTTGAATTGCGGAGCACGTATCACGCACCGGGTGGGAGTATGCAATGTTTGAAACTAAGAACACTCCAACCAAAAATTTGATGTCTCCGCCCCTTTAAGGTTTTGGGTTTAACATATGGAGCTTGTGACCTCCTGTGTGCCAGCGTCGGAAGCCTTTCAGAAACCCTTTCGTTGTTTGTCTTGACTATTTTTTTTTCATTCTTGGTCTCTGCCTTGTACACACTTCATTTTGTGTGTGGTGTCTCTGGCACATCTTGAACAATGTTCCTTTCATCTTTTTTTTAGGACCTTTCTAATGTCCATACGCAGAGCCACTGCAGGAGTGCGTGGGCTGCTGCTGTAGCCTGTTGGGAGATGTCTTTAACTTTTTTCCCTCATGCATTCCATTTTTTGTGTATTTGTTTGTGGGTTTCTCTTAGTGGTTTATTAGTTGCATTTTATTGTTCTGAGCTTGCATACTTTTTTCTCTTTTCATGGCATCCAACCCTGTGTATGCCTGACACTAGCGGAGGGACTGCAGCAGCCGACCTTGCATGGCGCGGCATTCTCTGGTCCAAGGCACCTAGCTCAAGGCTACTGGCTCAAGATTGTGCCCACAAGTCTGCACCTTGGCCTACAGGCAGAGTCGCATTAGGCCCACGTTGGCAAGGACTTCCTTGTCAAATAAAGTATTCCTACCGACACGCCTTGTCAGTAACTGATGAAGCGTATGAATAAATGAGTAACAACTTCGTTGGCCGTATAGAAAAACCGTGTTACAAAGCAGTTTTTTTTAAGGGCATACCCAACCACCACATTGTTTCCTCTGAGTAACCTACTCATCTTTGAGGTCAGTGCTTGCCGTGTGTCACATCACAGTCTGAAGTGTTGCTGCAGAACCGCATATTGCCTTCCTGTTTATGCCATTGCAGCAGAAAATGCTCCCCAAAGCTAATGAAAAAAAAAATTTTGCTAACATACTGCCTTGAGAAAACTGCTAAATGGGTGCTGAAGCCCACTGAACATTGTAATTGAGGCCCTTTCAATTGAATGTTCTTTGTAGGTATCTTACAAAGGCAAGATAACAGTCCTAGCAGTGCTACAGGGATTGCAACTCGCTGCAAACGAGGCGGATTCTGTAGCGCTGGGCTCTTGCTGGCAGTTTTTGAAATTCGCATTACCCGAAACTGCACTATAAAAGAGCATAAAGAAAACGATGTCTTCCTCAGTAATTCATGCCATGCAACATGACATGGAAACCATCACATGGCCAGTTTATCCATTGCCTTCAGGTTCACGACATCTGCCAGTTTCTATACGGTAGCTTCGGACTGTTGCACTGGAAAATTACATTTCTCTTGAAGGCACTTTTTGAGCAGGAATTGGGTTTACTCTGGTTTTCGTGTTTTATGTTTCGGGTCCACGAACTGGGTAATATCGGGCTTTAACTGCTAACAAGAGGCCCTAAATATTTGCTAAATTTGATTTATAGTCTTCTCTTACTGTTGTAACCTATATTTCCTCAAGCAGAACAGTAACCTGAGCTAGGTGGCTGAGTGAATTCGCATCACCTGTTAATGTCAGATTATTTTTTTCTTTTCTCAGCTGCTGAGGGCCATTATTGCCAGAGAGGTATGTAAGGTGTGTACTGTAGACAGACAGGGAAATCGCTTAATTCAAACCGGCGATATTTGCAAACTGGCACTTCGCTCCCGCCAAAATCGCGTATTTCAGTGCGACAAAGCTGCCGGTAATATAAGCATACGCAACGGCCGTACAGCTTACCTGTCCTGACCGATGAAGCATGGCAATGCAGCGTGCTGCATGCGGCCATCGTGGAGAACCACTCGTCTACTACCCCTGTCACACGGTGCTTTCGATTCTCTCCCCAGCTGCGCTCCTGTTCCTGCCATGACGTGGGACCAGTTTATTTTACCGTATGCGGGGCCTATCGAGTGGAATCTATGAGGCGCCGCTGACATTGCTGATGAGCGATCGCATAAGAATGAAAAGACCCGTACCAACCCATCTGGTCGGGCTCTCTTTGTTCCGAACTCTGCGTAAAGAACTATTTTTCGGTCCCCTTACCCTTTGTTTCTAACCAGCATAGTTTGAACAAATTTTCGGTCACTTAATAGTTTTAAGTATCGAGGAGTCGAATGCCTGACCATTGGTACGTGGCCATATCTATATTTCCCACCAATGGCGCGCACACAATTTGTCCCTAAACGTAATGTCCGTTGGATATATTGTCTTCATCTTCAAAAGACTTGTCGAAAATCTCAAAAAGTTTATTATAGCGACAAATTTATATATAAGACTGCTCAAAGGAGCACGACTACAAAACCACCGCCGCACACACGCGTTCACTCTTGGCGCTCTTAATTCAGTTCCAATAGATTGACCGAAGTTTGAGCTATAAAAGCGAGCACGAAACAATGAGAATTCACTGTGTGAGCGTGTGTTTGAGGAAGGATCGCGCATAAAAGGTTTTACCACTAAACGCACTGATCATAGTGCTTGCATGCGGCACAGCGAAACAGTGATATCGATTCGAGATGGAATTCCGCATCAGGCACTTCTAGCCCTCGCAATGAAAAAAGGCAGGATTAATTTTTCCCTTTGCAAAACAAAAATCTAGTATAACCCGCTGTTACGTTCGCGGTTGCTGCGTTTTTCCCGGTATGTTTTTTCTTATTCATATGAGCCAGATAGTGCAGCTGCCACAGAAACCCCTACAACTGAAACTTGATCGCCTATATCTGTTACATAATGCAATTGTTGCATAATTCCCTTGTCGTACGTCGCGAAAGTCATCTCACGATGGTAGTTTACACCGTCCCGGAATTCGTTCAATGCGCGCGTAATTGCGACCGCCGGCCAGAAAAAGCGATATTATACACGTACTCTATATAGGCACTTGTTCGCCGTTGCGTTCGGCGACTTCTGGAAGCACCCAGGCCAACGCCAACATACGGACAGACCATGTGGTTTTTTGTGCGTCTGTTTGCACAGTTACATCGACGCTGCGACACTAGCGCGAACGACAGCACAAAAGCGAAACTATGCCGCGGCTGACGGCACAATCAACGTTGTACGAAATGCGCTTGCGTGGGTTCGCTCCGACAATTTTGTTTCTGCCATCCGCCTTTGTTCTTGTCACCTGCACCTTAAAATGCACAATTTCTAGATTCCAATATAGCGATGATTCTATGGGATTAATGCGGCCACCGCGATAGCAGCGAAGAAGCGCACGCGTACCGCATCTTAGCACGCTCCAGGCATGCTCCCTCTTCATTGCTAAATACCTTCCACAGACAGCTGCTCAGGCTAACCGAGACTCGTCGAAGCGCATTTCTGAAGGATGGTATTTGCTATTGTCAGCTTTGTCCCCCTTTCCCTTATATATCGTGTTCATTCTACTTGATCGACATTGGATGTGCCCAGTGTTTCCCACAAATCATCTTGAATAACGTTGCCGTAGGCTCGCCTGATATCCAGAAATGCTAGCCATAGGGGACTGTGTCCCTTTTCAGCAATCTCTATATAATGCGTCAATGAAAACAGATTGTCCTAGCTCGAACCTCCTCTGTTTCCGGAACCCATTGTGTAGCTCCCCTAGCACCCCCTCGTTCTCCACCCAAGCATGCAGTCTGTCCTTTATAATCTGCATCACCACCCTATAAACCACACGCTTCACTGCTATGGGACGGTATTTGCTTATGTCAGCTTTGTCCCCCTTTCCCCTATATATCATGTTCATTCTACTTGATCGCCATTCATCCACTATCATTTTGCTCACTATCTCTATTAATGTTTGCTTGGATTATGGTCCTAGCTTCTTGATTAACATAGTCGGAATATCATCTGGTCCTGTCCACGTGCCACTAGCAGCCTTGTTCTCTTGTAACGCGAGCGCATGGTTGCGCTCTCTGGAAGGCCACTGCGTCCGACACGGCCGCGCATGGAAGCGAAGTGGCAAATGACGCGAAGCGCCACGCCCAGGTCCAACTTCTGCGCCACTCGACCGCGATGAGTGGCCGTGTCGGACGCAGCGGCCCTCCAGAGAGTGCAGCCACGCACTCGCGTGTTCAGGGTGGACGACCCTGTAGTACGTATGGGACCGCTGCTCGCTTCGACTGAAGGATGCCTCGGGGACTGCACAACCACCGTGCCTGATGGTATTTCTGACCATTGCCACACGTTGTAAAGAATTCACATTACTGACTTGCCTATACTCTGCACAAATGAGGACGAAAGCTCGGAACGGATGAGCGCACATATGGCCACTCGAACAACCCATAAATTACGCGAAATGAAAGCGTATTTTCATACGGTCAATTACGACAAGATTTTCCTGAGAAAGCTTCGAAAAGACTTTCATTTTTCTGGAGCGCCTTCGAAGGCACAGGCACTACAGAAGTGCGAGCACACAAACCACACAAGCGTCTTTTCACAACGAATGTGCCACACCACACGTCTAGAGCATCCAGAGGCCGACCAAACAAGCAAGCGATGCAAAACGCCCGCGCCCGCAAGACCGCGATCCACAAATCACAAATGACGCCAAGCCAATCTATAATCCATGGGTGAAAATAACGCTTTCGTTATTACGACCAGGTCGGAATAACGATTTGGCTTGGCTTTCCGTTATTTTCACCTGGTCGAAATAACGCCTTTATTGAATCGTCTCTGCTGCCCCTACAAACCGGATTACCACAAGGTAGTGTTTTAGGCCCGCTATTATTTAATCTATACATTAATGATATAGTTCGTATTAATCAGTCAGCTAAATGGCTTATATATGATGGTGACAGTAGCACTCTTTTTAAAGGTGAAGATCCAAACTATTTAGCTTTGCAGTGCAACTGAACGCTTGAATCACTGTCAGGGTGGTCCCACACTAACTGCATAGTAATCAATCCCACTAAGACTAAGGTTTTACTATTTAGACCAAGAAATAAAGTTTTCACATTGCAAAATAAGATCAATTATAAGAATAAAGATATAACAATAGCAGATGAGCATAAGGTTCTTGGCGTTACTTTTAATTCTCACCTAAACTGGGATCACCACATTAATCATGTCTGCAAGAAGCGCTGTCTACTGTTGCAAGCAATCTGTCCTGCTGCAGAAACCTCATTCCCGAAGGAGTAAAACTCCAGTTGTACCAAGCGTTATTTGCACCCCACATAAATTAATGCAGGCTTGTCTGGAGCTCAACAACAAAAGGAAATATGGATAAAATTAATGTGCTCCAGAAGAGTCATGCGCAATGTGGCCCCTTATGTAATACCCTGTGAAGGGTCCTTAAGGGATCAATAAATGATGAAGAAAAGTTGGAACACACACATCTACAAAAAACCTATTTCCGAAGTGTGGGATCATTCGTTTCCTGCACATTTATGAATATCACCTCTTAAACCGGCTTTATTTTTCGTCCGTTGAATCTGCAGATTTTCTTAAATCTGTTGCAACATTACAACAGCGAACAACAGATGTATTCACTAGAAACCCCCCATACTGGCTAGTTCCCTATTTCCGCACCCAAAAAAAGTTTGTCAATAAAGCATAATGTTCCGTTACTTCTAAACAAATATCCAAAAGAATTTTTTCCATCTAAGAAAGAATGTAAAATTATTTCTGTAACCTCAACTGAACTCTTACGTGTCACAGTTATTTGATGTATCTTGCCTTGGTTTTGAACTGAATAATTGTCCTTTGACCGTGTGCTTCCATATCATCTAATTTTTTTCTTTTTGTCTCACTGTTTGTTTCGTGTATATATACGCTTTTGAAACCTGCTTTATTGTCCATATATTTTGAACGTGATCTTTGAACTCCGCCGTGGTTGGGGATAGAGGGTGTGGGAAGGTAGCACATGTGAGGGGGACATGGAAAAAGTATTCCGGTTTCTCGCACAGTTTACAGGAGGAGAGGAATTGATCGGGCTAGCGGTCATGGAGGGGAACGGGGTAGAGAGCAGTATATCGAACTTTTTACTCGTCAGACTATGCACCGAGACAATTCCAGAAAATTGAAAGAATACACCTGCAAAACCGATGCATTTAAGAATTCTTTCTTCCCTTGATATGTCGGTGAGTGGAACGCACTTCCAGCTTGTATACTGCGGATGCCCCACTCTCGGGTATCTTGTATGAAAATTCAAATACCGATCTTAATCTGTTCGCGTGTGGTGCTCCTGCATTGCTCTTAGAGTTCTTGTGCCTATGGTATTATATATGTGGTTTCATTGTGCTTTTTCTTCTCTTCGTTTTTTTTTCATTTCATTATTGGAATGCGGAATGGCTGAGTCATTGTATCACAACTTAAACGCCATACTTTGACTGTTCCCATGTGGATCTGCTGTGTTGCCCTTAGCGTTTTTTCGTGCGTGTAGCTTTTTTTCATTTATTCTAACTTTTTCTTTTATCTATTTATGGTCACCACATTTACTGTACGAACTGCGTGCCGATGTGCACGACATTCTATACACTTTTTCGGTCACGGGCCAACTCCTGAAGCGGGCTTATCTTGTCTTATGTTTTGCTCTATTCCCGTCTTGTTAAGCACTTTTTCATTTCATGCTATGTAGCTTTTTTTTCCTTTTCATCGTGTACGTTCTACTCCTGCCTAAAGCCATCTATGAAGGTTAGCAGTAATTGTGAAATAAAACTAATAAAATTTCGAAGAAATCGCCAGAGTTGTCCGTAAGCAATGGCCTCCAAACATGCACAGCAATACTTGAGAGGAACGGCTTGGGCCCGAAGACACTAGACTCCCGGCATCTTGTGCGAGCGCATACCACTTGGTTTTCATGTGGATATCAGGTTTGCGTCGGTGATCAACTTGATTGAATGATTGCGACTTCAGTCACTCGCGGCGGCCAATCAAGCAGCATCGATCGCCTACAGACACACTTCCGGAATGACATTCCGGAATGACGTTTCATCGCCCGACGAATGTTCCGGTGCACGTAGTCACACGATAAAGTTTAGCGCAACAGTACATCGCACGGCGACACAAAGAAAAACTTTTCGAGCGACCGCCGTCTACGGTGTGCATGCAAGCACCTCAACAGAGCGCAGCAGACGACGTGGGCAGAGTATGCCCTTGTGACGTCAGCGATCAGAGGTTGCCAGATCATCAAGCTGTTCGCAGTAGAAACGGAATAATTTCTTTTTAAAAATATTTTCCGCATAGAATCAACTGAAACTTGGGGGAATTTTAATTAAACGTGTTGAGAATTAAATGCGATAAGCGGGAAGATGGGGAACACGGAGCGACATTGAATACAGCACTGGCGTGCAGTGCGTTCGAGGCCCACAGAAACGCAGCCGTCTCAGCCGGCATTGATGCAATCTGTGGTTTCTAAAGGAAGAAGGAAATGGCGCATTAACTGCCTGATTTCGCGGCAGGCACCTCAACCGCGCTTCAGGAAAGTCAGGAAGAGCGAATTAAATATGAATAGGGAGAGCTGCCGTTGGGGAGTTCGCCGCAATATTTTCGATCGCCCAGTGATCTCTAACGTCCGCTGACACGCACAGCACTGGGGCGCTTTTAGCACTTCGCCTCCGCCAACAATCGGAGGGCGTATAAGCTCCGTCTTTTAAGAGTGGGGCGCGGCAGCGTGTTGCAGCGTTGCCAGGAATCCACAAAATGCCATCGCCCGTTCGGCGCGACGCCTTGCCCATTGGACAATTTGAGGTTGGTTGTGAAACTTTATTTCCAGCGGATATAGAGGAGCGACACGAAGTCGCCCCCCGCTTAAACGGCGGCCGCTATCCCTTGGGCAGCGGCGGCGTCTTCAGCCAGCTGGAGGAGTTTGATCTGTATCCCCGGGTCGGGGCTGAGCAATAGAGCCTCCCAATGAGCAGAGTCGGTAATGAAGTGACTCGCGGGTAGGGACTGCGGGCAGTTCCAGATCATATGATTTAGATCGGCTTTCGCATCACAATTTTTGCATTTGTTTGAGTAGAGTCCTTCTGAATAGAAGCTACACAATTGGGGATTTGGATAGGTGTTAGTTTGAAGTTTACGCCAGGCTTTGGCCTGTTGCTTGGAGAGCGTTTTATCTGCTGGGGGGAATCTGAGTCTTGCAAGCCTGTAGTGCTGCAGGATTTCTCTGTAAGAAAACAACCTGTCCTTGCCAGAGTATAGGGCGGGTGGGCTGCACGAACCAGCTCGGCGGGAGAGTTCTCGAGCTAGGTTATGAGCCGCCTCATTACCAGCAAGGGAAGCATGAGCAGGCGTCCAGTTTAGGCGAATGCGCCGCGTGGACTGATAATTTAGGAGAATCCGTGCTGCTTGTGGGGAGATTCTTCCAAACGTGTAGTTACGTATAGCCAATTTTGAGTCGCTGACAATGGTTTCTGCCGAGGATCCCACAATGGCTAGAGCAATGGCTGTTTTTTTCTCCAACATGTGTGTGCTGAGTGCGTATAGTGCCCCCAGTTATTAGTGTACCACGTTCCGTGGTGACCACAGCTACCATCTTGTCAGCCGAAGAATCTGCCGCATCTACATATACCACAGAGGTATCATTAATAAAGCGTTTGCCTAATGATTTGGCTCTCTCTGTACGACGTTCAGCGTGGAAATCTGGGTGCATGTTCCGAGGTAGTGGAGGAATGACCAGAAGCTGGCGTATATGTTTGGGAAGGTCAGTTGTGGGAAAAGAAATGACGCCTCGCTCACATATCTCGGTGAACACCCGAACCGCACCGTACGAATAGGAAAATAAAAATCGGTTTCATAGAAAGGAAATGACCACTGCCTCACATATCTCGGTGGACACCCGAAAGGAATATTTCCGACGCGCATGCCGACAGCTACTACTACTCCGACGTCTACGGGTTTTCGACTGAACGATCTGTATACGCTGTCGCGAAAAACATAGCCCAATCTGTAGGGTCTGAGCCCGAGTTCCCGGCTGAATAGCCGACGGCCTTAACCAACTTATCCACTCGGGCGAGTCTAACACCTGAACCGAAAAAAATCAAGCAAGAAATCAGGGCGTGGAAAGGGGAAAAAAAGCAACAACTAAACGTTTGAAAAAAGGACTTGCCAGCATTTTTTGTTCTACGGAGTGGACGCTATTAGCGCGAGGCAAATGTTACCGGAGACTGCGTCCGGCTCGCGCGTGAGAATTGATGTTAACACCTGTATAAGCCGCCCGTGTGCAGTGCGATGTCAGAGCACGTTAAAGATCCCCAGGCTGTCGAAATTATTCCGGAGCCCTCCACGGCGGCACCTCTTTCTTCCTTTCTTCTTTCGCTCCCTCCTTTATCCCTTTCCTTACGGCGCGGTTCAGGTGTCCGCCGATATATGAGACAGATACTGCGTCACTTCCTTTCCCCCAAAACCTATTATTATTATTATTATTATTATTATTATTATTATTATTATTATTATTATTATTATTATTATTATTATTATTATTATTATTATTATTATTATTATTATTATTATTATTGTAACTCGTGGTCTAGCGCAATGGATGGATCTAGGGAGTGCGCAAAGCGAACCAAAAAAACGCCGCAGTTATGAAAAACCTGCAAAGCCATAGCACACCTTTGTTTTACTTGCTTTTCTGTGGACGTAACAGCTAAATTTACAAACTAAGGTAGCCTGTTCAATAGCAGTTTCTTGTACCGATGCGGTATTATATTTATTTAAAATGAATTCTACATTTGCGGAGTAGTTACGCTCAGACTGGAGCCACTCTGCATGTTCAAAAGCATGGCCTAGGAGCGGTTGCCGCTGTTAAGGTTGATTAGAATAGCGATAAAAGAAGGCTCTGCAACCAAATTATTGCTGTAACGTTGGCGCAGTGGTCGCAACGTTAACGCAGTTTTCGTAATGCGTTCAACAATGTTTCAATAATATGGTCAAAATGTGAGCTTGTTTGCGATACAGAAACCTTGCCTTAACAGAAGGTCAACATTGCTGGCGTGCCAATAATTGCAATAAACATATTTTTGCCGCAGGTACTCTTGCACATCCTGAGCAGGATTGCTCAATTGTAGATGCAGTATCAGCAAATCATTGGCGACCAACGCGCCCGACGCGCACACTATGTTTTCCTGAAAAAAAAACTGCAGAGTAAACTCCCGCGGTTTTAAGCCGTAAAAGCTGCCTTGTAACTCATTACTGTTTAGAATGGAAAATGTGGGAAACTAAAAAGCACTTTTCGAGAACACCGAAGTAGAAACATAAATCAAAACCAAAATTGAAACTGCAAAAACGACAGTCTTTGTAGGCATCAGTCAGGGCTCCGTAATCACGTGGCCACTTGTTCTCTGTCAGTCTGCGGTCCGAAGTGGGGCCATTTTTTGTGCTTGGAAGGAGTTTCCTGTGTGGTTTGCGCATAGACTTTGCAGTGATGGCATTTAGCTGCTCGCAAGGTTTCGGTAAATACCTCTTCCCCTCTTTTGCTTATTTGATTCATTGTTTGTCTGCATAATCGTGTTGCCGGGAATCGCAGTGCCGCCAGTGGCTGTGCAGCATTCCCATAAACGTCCCAATCAATCCTTTTCAATCAAGTGTGTCGGTAGTTCATCCGCAGATGAAGAAGTCGAGGGTGAAGAGCTCACACTGAAATGTGGCACTTCTCCACAGGCGAAGGTGAATAGCTGAACATGTTCAGAATGAGATGCAATATATTCTGGACAAGTTCTAAAGCGGCAGTTAATGCCAACTTGGTGACTGATGTACTGTCGGCGTCAAATGAAATGCGAACAGCAGATCGCGTGGCCAAATGTCGAGTTTACGCCGTCAGCCTGTCGCCATCAGAGATCGGTGCGCTCATCCGGATTCTTTGGCGTTGGTTTTCTCGCTTTGCCACTGCAGCACCTTATCCATACTTTCCACTGATCTCAGCTTCAGCAGTGCAGCTTCCCAGGTGGCAGCATGTGCAGCCCGCGTGGCTGGCTTTCCGTGCTTTGATTTTACATCTGTCATTGCCCGGTTATCAGCGTCTGGCTGCTGTGTGAACAGTGAGAAAGACCGATCGGGTTGCGGTCGGTGTCTATCGAGGTCGTTGCTGAATCGCTTGTTTCTAGCAGTGAGCAGAACTTTATCGCAGCGCCGCCACCAGAAATGTGGCTCTCCAATGGCAAATCAGGAAAACGAACGTCGAAGAAAACAGAAGAAAAACTAGCGCAAACCAGAAGAGCGTGCTTATCTCTGATGAGAACAAGCAGAAGGCGTAAAATGGACCTTTGGCCACGCGCTGCGCTGTTCGCATTTGACGCCGATAGTACAAAGAACGATCAGTGGAAGAGCAGCAGCCCTCATAGCATGCAGTAGCTGACGACAGTGCTTATCCGTGCTGCTCTTCTATGCAGCGTTTATTTGTAAAGGGTTTACAAACGCTTATGGTTTGGTTTGGTTTATGAAGGTTTAACGTTCCAAAGCAACTCAGGCTATGAGAGACGCCGTAGTGAAGGGATCCGGAAATTTCGACTACCTGGGGTTCTTTAACGTCAACTGACATTGCACAGTGCACAGGCCTCTAGAATTTCGCCTCCATCGAAATTCGACAGCCGCGGCCGGGATCGAACCCGCGTCTTTCGGGCCAGCAGCCAAGTGCCATCACCACTCAGCCAAAGCGGCGACTTAAACGTATATGTTTCTATATAACTAATGCAGGGGCTAGATTGCGCAACTGTGACAAATTCTGTCACAAGTTATTGACAGTGACGTCAAAATGACGACACAATGAGACGTCACCACGTGAAGCAACGAGGAATCAGCCAATTACAGCAGGGCGGCGCCCCGAGAGCATTTGAGGGACCGTCTGATTATTTTTTTGTTAAAAGAAGTAAAAAATAAGCAACGTTGAAAATAACTAATATTTTATTTTGTCAAAACATTGTGTTTAAAGTTCGAAAATATTAAGCAAAACAAAAAGCGCTCGAAGTTGTGCTATTAAATTGACTGGCGGGTAACTTTCGGTGCCGCGGAGGTGTGGTGACGGCAGTAAAAAGGCCACTTTGCACTAAAGCAGGCCATGTTGTTTTTTTTTGCGCGCGGCATCTGGAATCGAGCTACTGTGCGGTTGACCTAAGTGCGCAGAAAAATTTGAACGAATGCAGTGAAGGCCACGTGACTACCGAGCGAACTTGCAAGGAGCGCATGGTACGTAATCGACGAAGACAACTTGTTGAAGTCTGTGTTGTTCGGCTCTTTCGATCGATCACAATAATGCCAAAAGGTGAGGTGTTGCAGTATGTGATGTGTGGTTGTTTTCCCCTTGTGAAACAGAAGACGACCACGGAGCTCCATTTGCTGGGAAAAATAAAGTGCTTTGCCAGCATAAGCGTGTCTTATTTATACGTAGCTGTGTGTCACAGAGGTGACGACGGAACCCACCCCTCCTGCGCACTAACATTACAAATTGCCTCCAACACCCGCTGTACGCATTTGCTCACCGCCAGTTGTGCGATGCAGACGTACGCCTCGCTACCAACGGCAGCCTGAAAGCCGCCCGTGGCAAAGAACCGCAGTCCACATAGCACCTGCAGTCGCACCGGCAGCGCACTCGCACGCAAACCTCCAGTTCATCGGCGAGTTCGTCACATAGCCACTCCACAGTCTGCTTCTCCAGTCGAAAGAGGCTTCGCAACAGCCTGTCCGGCAAGTCAGACATAATCAAACGCGTCTTCGTGCGCTCTCCTTCGCCGTTGCTCGCGCCGGCGCAGCCGCTTCACTGGTATCGCCGCCTACACCGCCGCCATTTTCTGTCACAAAGGCAACGGTCAAATTGACGGCTTCAAAACTGTGACAAAAAGCTGTCAAATAGCGGCTGCATAATTAGGTGTGCAACGTCATAACTTCTGCCACATCCGTGACGTCATCTGCAGCCACCCATAACGCAAAAAAGCAATGTGGCCGCCGGCCACGACCGACCAATAGGAGCGAGGCTTATTGGCACCCTTGTGACAAGTTTTTGACAATTTTCCTAATTGACAGTCACGTAATCTGGCCCCAGCATATCTAAAGACACATGCAAAACCAACAGTTTCACTTGTGTGCAGTATTGCAGCCGGTGACACTTCTGTTCCCAGTTTCTTATTTTGTTAGCGTGGGACCAGCACCATGCTCACCTGCATTTTCCTAGCATCAGAATACTTAAAACTTTGTGTGTCTACCGATTCAAAACATATTTAAAATGTTTCACAGTACTTCTGATCCATCCATCGCAGGACTCGGCAATCTTTTTGGAGGCGAAGCTTTCAATTACACGAAAAGAAAAATTATGTACCTTAGAAATCAGCGCTTTTTCCATTTTATGCCGACTGTGAACCCCTGCCCAGCATAATCGGGAAGAACAATGCCTATGCCTTTTTATATGCATTATAATTAGGGGTTGAATGTTTCAGTTGTTATTTTCTGAAAATTCGGCAGACTTTTTTTGGTTTCTATTTAAGAACCCAGTATTCCGTTCGGCGAGTATTTTTTCTTGCGGTACAAAGTCACCTATATGTTTATCTCAGCCGCCGTTCCAGCTCAAGCATTCCATTTTCAAATAAGTAATGCCTAAATGGTGGTATGTAGAGCTGAGCTTGTTCAAGGATATGTTATCGGCGCCATTACAGAAAGTAACAAAGCTAAATTATTCGACCGTAAGGCAAAACTTTAAGTGAAATTTGATTTCCTAAAGGCAAGTCGTCATATCAGCATTGAAATGTTGCACTGGATTGATCAAGAGGACGGCTGGGCATCGCGTAGTCTGAATGTTAACAGCAGCGATGGAACTGCTGCTTAATAGTCACAGTAACCAGAACATGACACTTTTTCCAGATATTTATGAATGGTCTTGCATGAGTTTCCTAATATGCAATTGAGGAACCTACTTAATCAAGTAATTTGCCTACTGTTGTAATGACAGTGAACAGCGCTACGCTAGTCCACGAAGCTTGATGAGGAGGTACATGGAGCCTCTCGATGTACAGAGGCCTGTTAGGTAGTGGATCAATGTCTCAAATGCATGAATGCGTTGCTTAATCCAAAAGTACCCCCATGTCACCACGTGGGCCCCTGGCTAGCGTACATGATTAATTTCCTCCTTTGACCGGGCAACCCCTACCTAATAGCAAGCTAGCTGTGTTGTGCATGCGCATCATGGGTACTCACTTTTTTCGGTTAAAATTGAATGTTTAAAATAGAATTCGGCCTATCTTTATCAGATTTTTTTTTTCAGTTATACAGAAAACGCCAACCCGTTATAACTAATTCGGATATAATTTGATTGCAGTGCGTATGCATGCATCATTTGTTCAGCGCCAAATTTAGAGCTTTTAAAGCACCTCAGTACAGCCTGACTGGAATTAAGGAGTAAGCTTGGACATGTTATGAAATACTTGGAACAGGTAACTGGGGGTCTAATAGAGTGACATATTGAAACCAAGGAAGGGAGAACATAGTCAGGCATGGCAGACAGTTAGGCTGAGTAGCAGAATTAGGAAATTGCGATTTGAAGGGTGGGAGAAGCAGTCACAGAATGAACATAATTGAGTTAATATTAGGGAAGCCTTCATCGTACAGTTAGTTTGGCCTATGATACTTATGAATGGCTGCAGTGTGGTCATTTAGACACAGCGCACTTTTGTTTAAGTATACTGGCTCGTTGTAATAGGAAGTCACTAGCACTATATACAGTGTGTTTCACCAAAGACTACACAAATTTTAAACATAGGTTTTTGAGTTAGAAGAGCGATTTTAGGCATATCATTGTCAACGACGTAGAACATCAAAGTACAGTTACAGCATGCTAACTAGCGGGCTGATTAGCTCATATTGAATAGATAAATTTTTATCTTCAACTGTTAGTGTCCTTAATGATTGAGAGACATGTTGCGCACTTTAAATAGTACCCATACTAGTTTTTAGAATTTCTAAAACGCGGTTACCCTCGGCGCTGTGGCCCAACAAATTTTCTCTATTTCGATATGCTACGCGTGCTGGAGAGGTTGCTTTGCCTGCAGGCTTCTCGAAAGCACATGCATTTTGGCGCCATGCAGGCGAAATTTGTTGGGCAACAGCACCAAGGGTAGTCGCGTTTTCTAAATTCTATAAACATATGGATATTACCTCCGGTGGGCTACACACCTCTCAATAATTAAGAAACCTAACAGTAATAGGTAAAAGGTTAACTATTCATTATTAGTTAACCAGCCTGCTAATAAGCACGTCTTAGCTCCATTCTGATGGACTGCACCGCTGACAATGCTATGCCGAAAAAGCGCTCTTCTAACACAGAAAGCCTATATTGTCACGAGGTGGTGACGGGAACTCCGCCGGGGTCACGTAGCACCGACTGGGGTCCGGTCTTGAGGAAGGCACAGAGCAGCTCGTAAGAGAATACTTTAATAGGCTGGCTTACGCCCACTAAGAACAGCTCTTCGACTTACATGCTGACAGTTTCGTTTGGGTGCTGCATCCGTGAGTCCAGCAGCATCTGCGCCTTTTCCTTCCGGAGAATGTTGGTAAACGCCTTCCCGACTTCAGACTTGAATAATTTCCAGGTCTTCAAGGTAGTCTCGTGGTTTTCGTACCACGTTCTTGCAGGACCGTCAAGGGAAAAGAAAACATAGCGGAGCTTCATGTCATCTTCCCACCTGTTAAATGTAGCCACGCGCTCAAAGTTGTCTATCCAATCTTCCGGGTCGTCGCCAGGGTAACCGTGGAAGGTTGGAGGCACCCGTGGCTGGTGGAGCATGACAGGGGTGGACGTCGCTGGCTCGGTCATGGTGGGCGCTGGAGCTTGTTGTCGTTGTCGAGTAGGATCCGTTAGTAATCCGTGCTGAGCTTGCAGGCCTTGAAGACGGTGGCTGTGTCGTACCTCGGGATCTTCTTGGCTCTCGTTCTCTAGGGTGGATCTTCCAGGTTGGGTTGGGTGCATGTACCCAGCACCTCCACCAGATGTCACGAGGTGGTGACGGGAACTCCGCCGGGGTCACGTAGCACCGACTGGGGTCCGGTCTTGAGGAAGGCACAGAGCAGCTCGTAAGAGAATACTTTAATAGGCTGGCTTACGCCCACTAAGAACAGCTCTGAAAACTCAGCGGCGGCGATAGCAGCGAACGTGCTCGGCGGTCGTCGACTAACAGAATGCCCGCCGCTCTTAGCCGTGCTCGATTTTAAAGGCGGCAAGGAAAGTTCCAGAACATAGTAGGCACACTTGCGCGAGGCTTGGAAAAATCGAGATAACTCTGGTCGCGTCTCGCGTCCCAGAAAATTGATAATGCGGCGTGCCTGCCGCGATAAGAAGATCAGACAAAAAGCAAGCTTCGCGGCATTACTCCCCCCTTAAAGAAGCATCGACCCGATGCTTAAAAACAGGGATAACGGACATAAAGATACAGAGCATACAAAATAAATACTCATATTGTAAACACAAAGAGTCATTAGCGCGAATAGTAAGGCTTCAGACGGGCGACGTGGACAACTTCTGAGCGTGTGCGGCGTCTCTGGGATGCTGTAACTCCGTCAGGGACGACTTCATAGTCCAGATTACCCAGTCTGCGAAGAATCCTGTACGGGCCGAAATAGCGGCGCAGAAGTTTTTCACTCAGTCCGCGGCGGCGAATCGGCGTCCAAACCCAAACTCTATCGCCTGGCTTGTATTGCACTGCGCGTCTTCGAAGATTGTATCGTCGGGCGTCGGTGCGCTGCTGGTCTTGTATTCTCTCACGGGCAAGTCGTCGAGCTTGTTCTACGCGCTGCAGGTAAGCGGCGACGTCGAGGTTACTTTCGTCGGTAACGTCGGGCAGAATGGCGTCGAGTGTGGTCGTGGCCTCCCTCCCGTGGACGAGACTAAATGGTGTCATTTGGGTGGTCTCTTGCACAGCGGTGTTGTAGGCGAACACCACATAGGGAAGAATGACGACCCATGTCTTGTGTTCTGCGTCTACGTACATAGAAAGCATATCGGCGATGGTCTTGTTGAGGCGTTCTGTAAGCCCGTTTGTCTGCGGATGGTACGCAGTTGTTCTCCGGTGACTTGTATGGCTGTGCTGCAGAATGGCCTGGGTTAGCTCCGCCGTGAACGCTGTCCCCCTGTCTGTTATCAGTAAGCCTGTTATACTTAGTGGCACAGGCAGGGGCATATTGGTTTACATTCTTTTTCTGGCTGCCCCACCATACTTTTTGTCTGTTATCAGTATTTCGGGGGCGCCGTGTCGTAAAAGAATCGATTCGACGAAGAATTTGGCGACTTCTGCTGCTGTGCCGTTCGGGAGGGCCTTTGCTTCGGCGTACCTGGTGAGATAATCGGTCGCCACAATAATCCACTTGTTGCCCGTCGTTGATGTTGGGAAGGGGCCAAGTAGGTCCATACCGACCTCCTTGAAAGGTTTTGATGGCGGTCGAATCGGCTGCAGGAACCCTGCTGGTCTTTTCGGTGGCGTTTTCCGGCGTTGGCATTCACGACAACTCTTAACGTAGTGCGCGACGTCGGAGGATAGACGAGGCCAGTAATATCTCTCTTGGATTCGGCGGAGGGTGCGAGTAAACCCGAGGTGGCCAGCCATTGGTTCGTCATGCGAAGCCTGCAGAATTTCCTCCCGAAGGCTCTTCGGGACGACGAGAAGGTAGGCGGCCTTGTTCGGTGAGAAATTCTTCTTCACGACGATTCCCTGTTGCAGACAGTAGGACGATAGTCCACGCCTGAAGAGGGCAGGAGGTGAAGGAGACTTCCCCTCAAGATACTCGTGCAGGCGCTGTAGGTCAGGATCAGATTGCTGCTGTCGTGCGAAGTCGCTGGAACTTAGCAGTCCAAGGAAAGCGTCGTCGTCATCGTCTTTTGGCGGCGTGTCGACAGGGGCTCGTGACAGGCAGTCAGCGTCGGAGTGCTTTCGCCCAGACTTGTAGACCACCGTTACGTCGAATTCTTGGAGGCGCAAGCTCCATCGAGCGAGACGGCCAGAGGGGTCCTTCAAGTTAGCCAGCCAGCACAATGCATGGTGGTCGCTCACAACCTTGAACGGGCGTCCATACAAGTAGGGACGGAACTTCGATGTAGCCCAGACGATCGCAAGGCACTCCTTTTCACTGGTCGAATAGTTCGCTTCTGCTTTCTACAATGAACGACTTGCATATGCTATTACTTTTTCGACTCCTTCGTTTTTCTGGACGAGCACGGCGCCTAGACCAAAGCTGCTTGCGTCGGTATGGATTTCTGTCTCGGCGTTTTCGTCAAAGTGCCCTAGCACCGGTGGAGACTGCAGGAGACGCTGAAGTTCGTCGAAGGCTTCCGCTTGTGCCGAATTCCATGTGAATGGTACGTCTGCCTTGGAGAGCTTGGTCAGAGGTTCCGCGACGCGCAAAAAATTCCTCACAAAGCGTCTGTAATAAGCACACAACCCCAGAAATCTGCGGACCGCCTTCTTGTCATGAGGCTGCGGGAAATTGGCAATGGCGGCTGTCTTCTGCGGGTCGGGGCGCACGCCGTCCTTGCTTATGATGTGGCCGAGAAACAATAGTTCGTGGTAGGCAAACCGGCACTTTTCAGGCTTCAGGGTAAGTTCGGATAACTTGATTGCGTCGAGTACTGCCTTCAGCCTCCGGAGGTGTTCTTCGAAGCTCGCTGCGAAGACTACAACGTCGTCTAGATAGACGAGACAGGTTTGCCACTTGAGGCCTGCCAACACTGTGTCCATTACCCTTTGGAAAATTGCGGGTGCGGAGCAAAGCCCAAATGGCATGACTTTGAACTCGTACAGTCCGTCCGGTGTGATGAAGGCAGTCTTTTCCCGGTCTCTTTCGTCGACTTCAATCTGCCAATATCCACTCTTGAGATCCATCGACGAGAAATACTTGGCGTGGCAGAGCCTGTCCAGAGTGTCGTCGATCCTCGGGAGGGGGTAGACGTCTTTTTTCGTAATCTTGTTCAGTCGCCGATAATCGACGCAGAATCGAAGAGCACCCTCTTTCTTTCTCACTAGAACGACCGGTGCCGCCCATGGGCTCTTCGAAGGTTGGATGACGTCGTCGCGAAGCATTTCCTCTACTTGGTCCCGGATGGCCTGTCGTTCTCGCGGCGACACACGGTAAGGGCTTTGGCGGAGAGGTCTGGTGTGTTCGTCGGTTATAATTCGATGTTTGGCTATCGTCGTTTGTCGCACCTTTGATGACGAGGCGAAACATTCGCTGTAACTTTGAAGAAGAAGGGTGATTTTCTCTTGTCGGTCCCGGGGTAATGCTGGGTTGATGGCGAACGTGGGAGCATGGTCTTGCTTTAGGCTGTCATTTGCAGGTTCGTCGGAGATGATGAAGGCGTCCAGTAAATCAGTTGCTTCGTCCAAGAACGCAATTGTAGTGCCTCTGTTGAGGTGTCGGTATTAGTTCGTGACCAGTACTTCGGCTTTTCCATGCCGCAAATGAGCGATGCCTCTTGCGACGCCAAGTCGTCTGTCTAAGAGCAACTGCGTGTTTCCCTCGATGATGCCTTCTGCGTCTTCGAAATTTCTTGCACAGACGGGGACGATGACGCTGGACCGGGGTGGGATGGTTAGTTCTTCATCGAGAACACTGAGGGCCTTTGACTGCTCTGGGGTCGTTTTCGGAGGTAAAGCTTCGTCCGTCGAAAGCGTGATGGACTTGGACTTGAGGTCGATGACTGCGCGGTGCTGTGTCAAGAAGTCCATCCCCAGAATGACGTCACGGGAACATTTCTGAAGTACGACGAATACTGTCGGATATGTGTCCGTTGACAGTCAGTCTCGCAGTGCACCTTCCTGATGGCGTGATGAGGTGTCCGCCTGCTGTGCGTATCTGCGGGCCATCCCAAGTCGTCGTCACTTTCTTGATCCGGTCGGCGAAGGAACCACTCAGCACGGAATAGTCAGCTCCCGTGTCGATTAGAGCAGTAACGTTTCGGCCGTCGACAGTCACCTCTAGATCGGAAGTCCTTGCTCTTGCGTTGCACGTAACTTTCGGCGTCGGGTCACGGCTTGGTCGGTGATTGCGACTGCGGCTGCAGGGGCTTGTCGATGTCGGTGGCCTGGGGGTCTCTAAGTTGCGTCGTGTCGCCGTGAGTTCTCGTCGTTGGAGGGTCTTCGTTTTTTTGCCGGGAAGCAACCTCACCTCCTAAGGTTGCTGTTTTCAGTTTCCCCTACGGGGGCTGGGGGACCTTCCTCGCACAGCCGCTGCGTAGCTGTGGCAGGGCGACGTGAAGCGCGAGGCTCGCGGCGAGGGTGAGCGGGAAAATCGGCTCGACACGTATTCGTCGCGGCGCAGGTATTCGTCGATTTCTTGTGGATGTTGGCCGAAGCGTGGTCGTGGTGCGTCAACGGCGAATCCGCGAAGACCGATGCGTCGGAACGGGCAGTGACGCAGGACGTGACCGGCTTCACCGCAGTGGAAGCACAGCGGACGGTTGTCACGGGTTCTCCAGGTGTCGCATTTCCTTGGGCCCGAACGTTGTTCGTAGGTCGGGTGGGCGGGGCCCGGAGGGCGGCGGTCCAGCACTGCTGGCTCACGTCTAATAGGGCTTGGGGTGGCACGTCGAGGCGCGGGCTTGCGTACTGCAGCGACGTAACTCATGGCTGGAGCTTGAGGTTCAGTCGTCGCAGAAGGGGAGCCAAGCGCATGCCGCTCTTCTTCACGGACGACTTCCGTCAGGCTCGCTACTTGAGGTTGTGAAGATGATGGCAGCAGCCGGCGTAGTTCTTCGCGGGCGATTTCACGGATGATCTCCCG
Organism: Amblyomma americanum; assembly: GCF_052857255.1. NCBI lineage: Eukaryota > Metazoa > Arthropoda > Arachnida > Ixodida > Ixodidae > Amblyomma > Amblyomma americanum. The sequence goes on along the minus strand of NC_135497.1, from coordinate 9,148,188 downwards.
CAAGTCGCTGGTTGTAGTCGTCGTGTCCGGAAAGCTGGAGCAGACCTGCGGTGGTCGGTTGTACTGCCTTGTGCGGGCGTCCAGGGTCTTCTCAATCGTTGACGCTTCTTCGGCGAATTCGGCGACAGTCTTGGGCGGATTTCGTACGAGGCCAGCGAAAAGAGACTCCTTTACGCCCCGCATTAGATATCCGGTTTTCTTCTCCGTCATATTCGGGTCAGCTCGGCGGAAAAGACGCTGCATTTCTTCGACGTACATGCTGACAGTTTCGTTTGGGTGCTGCATCCGTGAGTCCAGCAGCATCTGCGCCTTTTCCTTCCGGAGAATGTTGGTAAACGCCTTCCCGACTTCAGACTTGAATAATTTCCAGGTCTTCAAGGTAGTCTCGTGGTTTTCGTACCACGTTCTTGCAGGACCGTCAAGGGAAAAGAAAACATAGCGGAGCTTCATGTCATCTTCCCACCTGTTAAATGTAGCCACGCGCTCAAAGTTGTCTATCCAATCTTCCGGGTCGTCGCCAGGGTAACCGTGGAAGGTTGGAGGCACCCGTGGCTGGTGGAGCATGACAGGGGTGGACGTCGCTGGCTCGGTCATGGTGGGCGCTGGAGCTTGTTGTCGTTGTCGAGTAGGATCCGTTAGTAATCCGTGCTGAGCTTGCAGGCCTTGAAGACGGTGGCTGTGTCGTACCTCGGGATCTTCTTGGCTCTCGTTCTCTAGGGTGGATCTTCCAGGTTGGGTTGGGTGCATGTACCCAGCACCTCCACCAGATGTCACGAGGTGGTGACGGGAACTCCGCCGGGGTCACGTAGCACCGACTGGGGTCCGGTCTTGAGGAAGGCACAGAGCAGCTCGTAAGAGAATACTTTAATAGGCTGGCTTACGCCCACTAAGAACAGCTCTGAAAACTCAGCGGCGGCGATAGCAGCGAACGTGCTCGGCGGTCGTCGACTAACAGAATGCCCGCCGCTCTTAGCCGTACTCGATTTTAAAGGCGGCAAGGAAAGTTCCAGAACATAGTAGGCACACTTTCGCGAGGCTAGGAAAAATCGAGATAACTCTGGTCGCGTCTCGCGTCCCAGAAAATTGATAATGCGGCGTGCCTGCCGCGATAAGATCAGACAAAAAGCAAGCTTCGCGGCAATATATAAAAATTGTGTAGTCTTAGGTGAAACACACTGTATATTCTTAGCAGGCAGCACCATGATTTCCACTAGGTTCGTGCAGTATGTCCCGGATCTCTTCGGAGAACACTCGGACCGAAAGAATGGACTAGGCGACAGGTGTACCCACACAGGCGCACATTTAATACACCCTACGTGACACAAACGCTATCACACAAAACTAACAAACTAACACAAAACATACTAGCGTTATACTATATTAGCGGTCGGCGTTCGTGCTCACAGTTGGTTCGGTGCGGCTGCGGCGTTGTATGGGTTCAGTAGGCGGCGTCGAAATGGCGTTCGACGTGTTGCGACTGGCGTCGCTGGCGGCGTCGTTGGCTGCGTCGTACAAGCTCTCGGTCAAAGCACCCGTGGTGGTGATGCCGGTGTTGTTGGCGTTGGGGGCACCAAGCGGATGGGTGGAAACAGCGCTGGAGACACCCCTGGCCGTAGCAGGTGGTAGCGTCCTCAGTTAACTGCCCGGAACGGGCTCAGGAATGGCAGGAAGTCCACGATGCAAAGCCGTAGAACGCGAGCTCACCGGAGCAGTAGCCGGCGTCGCTCTCTTCCAGCCGAAGCTTCCCTGACCCGCCGGATCCTCCGCTTCTCTGTTCACCCCCCACCCCCACCCCCCGTGCCTCGCTCTCCCTCGCCCTTTTATAGCCTTGGCGTTAGTCCACGTAAGCCTTGTCGTCGTCTTCTCCTTCTTCTCTTCTCCACCAATCATCTCTCTCCATCTCACCGAATGCTTCTTCATCTTCTTTAGTCTTCGGTTAACCACGTTATCCTTATCGCCAACCTCTTCGTCTTATTCACACCCCTTTCCTTCATAATTTTATTTTAGACTCCCTATTGTATGTGACAAGGGCCCCCTCTCTCAAGAGTTTTTCTGTGAAAAACTGCTCACATCATCCTCATCGTCAAGCCTTCCAGCCAATCGGCTATCTTCTGTGGTGATTCTTGACCCCGCACACAACACACCGCAGATGTCCAGCACACACCAAAAGCACACCACTAACACAGCACACCAAATTGCAGTTACGGAACATTAACACACCACTGTCGTTGTCTGTGCGGTGTCCTTAATACACATGTTAATGTTCACAACACACTCCCTTGTATAATCAAATAACAACAACAACCGCAACAACCACAACAACAAGATACATCCCGGGGATACCTAGCAGGACAACAAGATACATCCCACAGATACCTAAAGCTGTTTAGTTGGCTTTATTTGCATAGAGATCTAATTTGCAACATACGACCCCCGTTTTGCCAGGCACCTCCGAAAACATCTCCTCCTTGATTTGGAGTAGAGCTGTGATCGTCTGCCTTCATTCAAACTTGGCTTTATTAGTACCTCATCCCAACCTACACTTTTCTTCCCACTGCACATGGGCACCTCGGCAACATCACCTGTCTCCTCTGCCATTAGCGAACATGCTACCTTGGGGGCGTACCGCCGTACGGGACCTCTTCGTATTTCTTCAACATATTTACATGAAAAGCCTTCTTAGTGTCATCTATCAATATCTCATAATCCCTGTCATTTTTCTTCCGCGTCACAAGGCAAGGGCCCTTCCACTGCATCAGTAACTTATTGTGATCCGTGGCTAGCAGGATGAGAACCCTGTCGCCCGGGTTCAGATTCCTGTGAGTGGCTTTCTTTTCATAGTAGCCCTTATAGCGTTCGCGCGCACTTTCCAGGTCTTGATGTGCAAGCCTGCATGTTTCCTCCAACTTGTCCCGCAACTCAAGAACGTATGTGTATGTTGTTTTGAGGTCTGATGCAACCTCCTTATTAGCCCACAGCTCCTTGAGCATTGCAAGTGTACCTTGAACGGTTATCCCATACATCTCGAAGGGTGAGAAACCAAGACTCATTTGCGGTACTTCGCGGTAAGCGAACAAAACAGCTTGGAGATATCTATCCCAATCAGTATGTCTCTCCTGGCACATTTTCTTGGTCATGTTTTTCAGGGTGCCGTTGAACCGCTCTACAAGCCCATTACACATGGGATGGTAAGGTGCTGTCAGTAAATGTCTTACTGACAAAAGGCTGTTGACCTTCAATAGTTCCGATGTGAAGTTCGAGCCCCCGGTCACTCAAAACTTCCCTAGGGAACTCATAACGCGAAAGCATTTCGACAAGATCCTCCGCCACTTGGATACTGTCAATAGTCCTCAATGGAATAGCATCAGGATAACGAGTGGCCACGTCAACCAGAGTAAGCACATACTTATTGCCTTTGGCGGATACTGGAGAGATAGGCCCTACATTGTCAATAGCCACTCCTTGAAACGGTAGGTCGATGGCCGGCATCTTGCCCAAAGGTACGGAATCAACTCTTCCCTTCGGAACTGTGCTCCGGCACACGTCACATGAGCGAACAATGCGTTTAACGTCACTCTGGACACCCGGCCAAAATAACTCCTCGGTGATCCTAAACACCGTTTTTTGAACACCCTGGTGTCCGGCCATAATGCCGTCATGTCCTAAGCATAGCACTGTCCCTCGCATATCTCTCGGTAACACCAGCTGTTGGACCCGCCTTCCTGAGCTAAATATGCATTCCCTGTGCAGAAGACCATTTACAAATTTATATTCGAATGGCGTACGACTATTCTTTCTTTTCACTTTTTCCCCAAACTCCTTCGGAACATGCTTTCAAGCTCGGGTCCCCTCTGCCTAATTGCAATTTCGCCCGGTGTTACGCTGAAACACATCGTCAATTTTCCACATAGTTTGTTCTTGATTGCGACGTGCAGCCGATCCAGCTCTTCACAATATCAGAAAAAGATTGGTATTTTCTCCAGGTTTACAAAATTCGAGCAGTAATGGTCCCTAACGATCGAAATAAAAAAGTGAGCAGAACCCCTCCGGCGGAAACGACGGCTCATCAGCTCAACCTTTGCAATTGTGTCGGGGGTGATTGCACGGTGGCATTGGCCCGGTCTTGGATTGTCTTAGCAACGTTCACGTTCTTTTTTGAACCGTTTACCCAAACGCTTCACCGTGGCCAATGAAATGCAATGTTCGCCATACACGGCAACCCCACGGCGACTAATCACTTGTTGGGAAACACCTTCAGCTGTCAAAAACCTCGAGACACCATGCTGCTCAACCATTGGAGTGTCCATTACGTCGCACAACCGTGTTCAACCATATGTATATGTGAGCATTAAAGAACATTGATCCTCACACCTGCGTGTCAGTTTCGTACATGAGAGATGCCTGTGCACTACCCGCATGACCCGCAGATAATGGACCGAACTATTATTGCGCGAGGTGGGTTGGCTCACTTTCATCTGACTCGCCCTCGCATTTGTTTAAAAAAAACAGTACAACAAAAAGTGCCTATATCGATATACCTGCTCTTAGCGGTTCAAAATTTTACTACCACTGCCTGGGCATTGAGCGCTTAATGTAGTAACTCGATTTTTTTCTAGCATTTTAAAAAGTAATAAATCAAACGAGACTTAGTTGCCATAATGAGCAAAGTGCATCCGACACTCGCAACGGGAGTTTGGTAACGACAGTAAGGGCAACGACTTCCACGGATGCTGCTCAATCCTATCGGATAGCTTAGAGACACTTCTAACATCCCCCCCTCCCCGGGCTCTAAACTTTTTGAGAAAAACTGTACGCCCACCAAGTATAGAGCCCCTCAATGTTCTTCAGCTCTTACTTTTCGTGACTGTCGATTTCTGCGGTCAAATCATGCACATGCTCTGGTCTTGCGATTATGCAGCGCTATCGGTAATGTTGCAGCACGAATAAATTTGTAAATGCATCTGCAAATATATTCTGCCAGCATGTTCAGCGACTCTGATGACAGAGGCAAGCAGTGAAAGAAAACTGCAACGAAGTATCAAGCAGCCTATTTCCTCATTTTCCTTTGCGCATTCTTTGAAAACGCGCCTCGCCCATTTAGTCACATGAAATTTATATAATAATAATAATTGGTTTTTGGGGAAAGGAAATGGCGCAGTATCTGTCTCATATATCTCTGGACACTTGAACCGCGCCGTAAGGGAAGGGATAAAGGAGGGAGTGAAAGCAGAAATTAAGCGAAAGGTGCCGTAGTGGAGGGGTCCGGAATAATTTCGACCACCTAGGGATCTTTAACGTGCACTGACATCGCACCGCACACGGGCGCCTTAGCGTTTTGCCTCCATAAAAACGGAGCCGCCGCGGTCGGGTTCGAACCCAGGAACTCCGGATCAGTAGGCGATCGCCCTAACCAGCTAAGCCACCGCGGCGGGTCATGAAACTTTGCTAATCACAAATTAAGACAGCAAAAGAAGCGAGCCAGAGCCGAAGGGAAAAATACGGAGCCAAATGAAAGTAAACAAAACCTCAAAGTTCATCCTATGGGTGTCTTACAAAGGTTGAAGTTTACGTGCTATGTTGGACATGCATGGTTCCAGGAAGTGAACGCATCAACGATTTGAAATGGTAGTCGTTGCCATGCTGCGACATGCGCCTTAATGTACTGTACATTGACATGGTTTACGCAAAAAAGCGTACAGGCGCTAAAAGACTAAGACAAGCAGACTCAAGACAGGACAGGCGCCAACTTCCAACTAAGTTTATTCATGGAAAAAACCGCTTAATAACCACACCAGCAGGCAAAGATAGAAGCAAAACAAAAACACGCAGTGACAGAGCATAGGAACACGTGCCAAAAGGGTCAAGAAATGATTACAACTCTGATAATGACCCACTGAGAAACCTAATCTCTTCTTCTGAGAGCGAGACAGATGGCTTGCTTATGCAGATATGACCCCTCCGCTTGATGTAATAAGCTTCTATGATTTCACGCTCTAATTTGTCTTTAGGCCTTGCGATGAATTTGGTGTTTTCAAAACCTGGACGACACATGCAGCTTTTGCAGTGAGTGGCCATGTGGCTCCCACAACCATTTTTTATCGCAATCTTGTGCTGCCTCACTCTTTCATTGTAGCATTGACCTGTCTGGCCAATATATTCCAGACCGCAGCTAAGAGGCATAGCATACACAACGTCAGTAGTGCAAACAGTGGCGCGGATTTGGTGATTAGTTTTGCACTGCCTAACCATTCTTGCTTTGTTCAAAGTGCACACGCGCGACAGCTTGCAAGGAGCAGATAGAACCACATTGACCTTATACCTGCTGGCTACTTTCTTTAGATTGTGCGAAAGCCGATGAAGCGCAGAGGACCATCCAAGACTACAAGCGGCTGGCGGCACAGACAATGGAATTTCTATGGCACAGGATTAGAGCAAGCTTCCCCAAAGTGAAGGAGGTGCGACAGTCTTCGGCTCACGTCAGGGTGCTTGGTGATGTGGTTCTCGAACCCGGTGTGAAGTCAACGCTCGAGAAAGGCCCTAAATTCAGCTTTGAGCCTATGATGAAGAAACCTGAGCTTCTTGCCCTGACTAGGAAGGTGGCAAGAGCCAGAGACAAGGATGAGGACCGAAGGCTTCGGATGCCCTGTATTGCCTGATGCAGCACGTGAGCCGTAGCCGCCCTTCTTATCCTCCTTTTAAGAAGATCAAGGGCTACTTGAGAGACAACAACCTTGAGATACTTCAAAGCGACAAGGAAGGTGGCTTCATTGTCCTTCCCGAGAAGCTATTGAAAGAGAAAGCAGCTGAAGCTCTGCAGAAGAACTTTGTCGCAGTGAAGTTCAATCCTGGCACGGTCAAGAAAACCGCTGTAAAGCTGCTAACTGACATTAATTTGGAACCGCTCAAGAAAATGGTGGAGAGCGCAGACAGAGAGTTCCTGGATGTTTTCTTTACGGGCAAGTCTCACAAACCTGGATGCCCCCTGCGCACGATTGTTTCGGAAAAAGGGTCCTGGCAGCTGTGCGTTGGCCCCTTTCTCCAGTGCCATTTAAAGTCCCTACCTCTAGATGACCCTTTTCTTGTCCGCAGCTCTAATGAGGTTGTTCAGGAACTTAGAAACGGAATGCCAGGAGCACAGTGGGCTTTTTCGATTGATATCAATGATCTGTATTATTCCATCCCGCATACCGAAATGTTAATTTTCATCAAAGACAAGATTGCATGCATTGGCGAACTACCGTTTCAGGACAAAACAGGAATTAGTTGTGATGATTTCTTAACCCTTTTAGAATTTTACCTTTCATCGACTGCCGTTTTTTTCAACCATCAGTTTTATGTTCAGCGCGATGGTGTTTGTATTGGGTCGTCCCTTGCGCCTATATTGAGTGACATTTATTTATCATGTGTTGACAAACGTGTCAGTGACCGGCTTTTATTGACCTCTAACGTTGTTAGGGTATTCAGATATGTGGATGATTACCTAATTGTGCTAACCGATCACGTAGGTTCAAAACCAAGCGCCATTTATGAAAACATTGTCACCATTTTCAGTAGTGAATCCAAAGGGCTTCTCTTCACTCAAGAACTTCCCCGCGATAATAGCCTACAGTTTCTTGACCTGAGACTTGTGTTTAGGCAGGACAGACATATTTGCTGGTCCTACAACCCCAGATCGTGCAAAGAGCTACTCCCTTTCGGTAGTGCACATTCCAAGCTAATCAAGCGAGGAATCGTTGCGACATGCCTGAATGCAGCCTTGGAAAAATCTTGCCAGCATGAGATGGCACTGAGCTTTGATGCGCAAACTGAACGCATTCACCAAGCCGGGTACCCAAAACACCTCATCACGAGTATTAGTGAGAACCTTGTAAAAAAGCGCAAGGTGGCGTCAAGGGGTGAACAGGCTCAGAAAGACAAGGACAAAGAAAAGAAACCGACGGTGGTGATTCCCTATATTCATCGGCTTTCGCACAATCTAAAGAAAGTAGCCAGCAGGTATAAGGTCAATGTGGTTCTATCTGCTCCTTGCAAGCTGTCGCGCGTGTGCACTTTGAACAAAGCAAGAATGGTTAGGCAGTGCAAAACTAATCACCAAATCCGCGCCACTGTTTGCACTACTGACGTTGTGTATGCTGTGCCTCTTAGCTGCGGTCTGGAATATATTGGCCAGACAGGTCAATGCTACAATGAAAGAGTGAGGCAGCACAAGATTGCGATAAAAAATGGTTATGGGAGCCACATAGCCACTCACTGCAAAAGCTTCAAGTGTCGTCCAGGTTTTGAAAACACCAAATTCATCGCAAGGTCTAAAGACAAATTAGAGCGTGAAATCATAGAATCTTATTACGTCAAGCAGAGGGGTCATATCTGGATAAGCAAGCCATCTGTCTCGCTCTCAAAAGAAGAGATTAGGTTTCTCAGTGGGTCATTATCAGAGTTATAATCATTTCTTGATCCTTTTGGCACGTGTTCCTATGCTCTGTCACTGCGTGTTTTTGTTTTGCTTCTATCTTTGCCTGCTGGTGTGGTTATTAAGCGGTTTTTTTCCATGAATAAACTTAGTTGGAAGTTGGCGCCTGTCCTGTCTTGAGAGTGCTTGTCTTCGTCTTTTAGCGCCTGTACGCTTCTTTCCGTAAACCATGTCAAGCTACAACCAACTAGCTCAAATGAAAGTCTTGCTGTAATGTACTGTACTTTTTACACCGCTTTTAAGTTTGGTTTTAGTTTCGCACTCCATGTATGCCTGTGGATTGCAAAACAGCGGCTCTGTCAGTCTGTACTGTGTGTGTACTGAAGATTAACTTAATTACTTTGCAGGATTGAACAACGCACACAGGACGAGCACACTAGGAGAGAAATAGCGAGACACGAGCGCCGTCGCTGCCTTCACCTTCGCTCTCGCCCTAACAAACAATGGCGCTCGCACTTTTCCGATGGCATCAGTGTATGATGAACAATGAATCGCAGCGTTTCCCTGTCAAGAGCGCGATTCGTTATAAGGAACTGTTTATAATTTGCGTTCTGATGAAAAAATCGTTCGTAGCAGCTTTATCAGCATATCCAAATATGCACAATTGGTCTTTCTACGTCACTCCTGGAGCACCACTTGCAAGACCTAGCCTTGGGACAAACATCGACGGTCTTGAGACTGGGGTCAGTGTAGCCACAAATCCGCTTATACCTTTCTTTTGTTTTCTTATATATAGAGACGAGGACCCACCTCACCCTCATCGTGGAGGCTTGGGTAGGGCCCAGCCTTCACGCTCTTCTGCACGAATTACGGATTGCAGGATTCTGTGCTGCATCGTGAAGTCCTGGGTAGGGCCCAGCCTCCACGCTTCTTCTTCACGAATTACGGGTTGCAGGATTCTGTGCTTCTTCGTGGAGTCTTGGGTAGGGCCCAGCCTCCACGCTTCTTCCTTACGAATTACGGGTTGCAGGAGTCTGTGCTGCATCGTGGAGTCTTGGGTAGGGCCCAGCCTCCACGCTCCTTCTTTACGAATTACGGATTGCAGGATTCTGTGCTGCATCGTGGAGTCTTGGGTAGGGCCCAGCCTCCAAGCTTCTTCTTTACGAATTACAGGTTGCAGGAGTCTGTGCTGCATCGTGGAGTCTTGGGTAGGCCCAGCCTTCACGCTCTTCACGAATTACGGGTTGCAGGATTCTGTGCTGCATCGTGGAGTCTTGGGTAGAGCCCAGCCTCCACGCTTCTTCTTTACGAATTACGGGTTGCAGGATTCTGCGCTCCATCGTGGAGTCTTGGGTAGGGCCCAGCCTTCACGCTCTTCATCACGAATTACGGGTTGCAGGATTCTGTGCTGCATCGTGGAGTCTTGGGTAGGGCCCAGCCTCCACGCTTCTTCTTCACGAATTACGGATTGCAGGATTCTGTGCTGCATCGTGGAGTCTTGGGTAGGGCCCAGCCTTCACGCTCTTCACGAATTACAGGTTGCAGGATTCTGTGCTGCATCGTGGAGTCTTGGGTAGGGCCCAGCCTTTACGCTTCTTCACGAATTACGGGTTGCAGGATTCTGTGCTGCATCGTGGAGTCTTGGGTAGGGCCCAGCCTCCACGCTTCTTCTTTACGAATTACGGGTTGCAGGAGTCTGTGCTGCAGCGTGGAGTCTTGGGTAGAGCCCAGCCTCCACGCTTCTTCTTCTTCACGAATTACGGGTTGCAGGATTCTGTGCTGCATCGTGTAGTCTTGGGTAGGGCCCAGCCTCCACGCTTCTTCATGAATTACGGGTTGCAGGAGTCTGTGCTGCATCGTGGAGTCTTGGCTAGGGCCCAGCCTCCACGCTTCTTCTTCACGAATTACGGGTTGCAGGATTCTGTGCTGCATCGTGGAGTCTTGAGTAGGGCCCAGTCTTCACGCTTCTTTTTCGCGAATTACGGATTGCAGGATTCTGTGCTGCATCGTGGAGTCTTGGGTAGGGCCCAGCCTCCACGCTTCTTCACGAATTACGGGTTGCAGGATTCTCTGCTGCATCGTGGAGTCTTGGGTAGGGCCCAGCCTCCACGCTTCTTCACTAATTACGGGTTGCAGGATTCTGTGCTGCATCGTGTAGTCTTGGGTAGGGCCCAGCCTCCACGCTTCTTCACGAATTACGGGTTGCAGGATTCTATGCTGCATCGTGGAGTTTTGGGTAGGGCCCAGCCTTCACGCTCTATTTCACGAATTACGGGTTGCAGGATTCTGTGCTGCATCGTGGAGTCTTGGGTAGGGCCCAGCCTCCACGCTTCTTCATGAATTACGGGTTGTGGGATTCTGTGCTGCATCGTGGAGCTTGGGTAGGGCCCAGCCTCCACGCTTCTTTACGAATTGCGGGTTGCAGGACCGCATGTCGCCTCCTTATATACCCGCCGTAAAGGTCACGTGATGAGGAACCACGCGAAGCACAAACGACCACGCGGCCCTGCGCGCTCGGCTTCGTCTTTTCTTTTTGGTCACGTGGGGACGAATTTCTTTCGGTATTGAAAATTGGTTTTGGGGGAAAGGAAATGATGCAGTGTCTCTACCGCACATCTGCGTACACATGAACCGCGCCGTAAGAGAAGGAATAAAGGAGGAATCGAGTCCCGGAAAAGGAAGAAACCCTGGGTTACCTCAGAACATATTAAACGAATCAAAGAAAAGAACAGGCTTTATCACGCCTTTTTACGTTCGCGATGTCAAGACAAGCTGAGGGAATTTAAGAATGTGCGAAAGACTAAATGCTACACTTAAACAGGCAAAACATCTGTACTACAAAAACCTTTTCACTGAAACTATAACTAAGAATCCACCTGCCGTATGGAATTTGTAAATGGTATTCTTGGCAGAAGGGAGATTGCTCCCTCCAAAACGATACTTCATAATGGCGTAGAGTTGTGTGGTGTACAACTTGCTGATCATTTCAGCCGGCATTTTGCTAATATTGCCCAGGCAGTTAATTTAAGCCCACCAATGATAAGCACAGTAAGCCTTATTCCCCCTCACACTTTGTTTCTTGAGCCCAAGGATACTGAGGATGTCTGCCACACATTTATTAGCATGAAAAATAGTAAATCGCTGGATCCCAATAACATACAGATGAGGCCAGTAAAATTCGTAATAAAATTTATTGTTCCTCTTTTAGCCCACATGTTTAATTTAGCTCTCGAATAAACCATTTTCCCTGATTAAAAAGGCTAGAATTACTGTAGTGCGCAAAGGAGGTGATATAAATGTCGTGAATAATTATAGGCCAATATCCATTCTCTCGATTTCTTCAAAAGGGCATGAAAAGGTTGTATTTCAAAGATTTAATAACTTCCTCGAGAAAAAAAAACATAATAACTGACTCCCAATATGGATTTAGGAAATGACGGTCGACAGAAATGGCATTACTTCTACTAAAAGAACCGAAAGTTCAAAATATATATTTTGGTCTTTTTACCCTTTTCTGTTCATTGACTTCAGTGAAGCATTTGACTCCCTCAACCACAATGTCTTGTTAGGTAAGTTATCACAGTATAGAATACGGGGTGGACCCCTTAATTTAATTATGTCATACCTGAAAGACAGAGTCCTCTGCGTCCGTATACATAATACTGAGTCGTCTCTGCTGCTCCTACAAACCGGAGTACCACAAGGTAGTGTTTTAGGCCCGCTATTATTTAATCTATACATTAATGATATAGTTCTTATTAATCAGTCAGCTAAATGGCTTATATATGCTGGTGACAGTAGCACTCTTTTTAAAGGTGAAGATCCAAACTATTTAGCTCTGCAGTGCAACCGAACGCTTGAATCACTGTCAGGGTGGTCCCACACTAACTGCATAGTAATCAATCCCACTTAGACTAAGGTTTTACTATTTAGACCAAGAAATAGTTTTCACATTACAAAATAAGATCAATTATAAGAATAAAAATATAATAATAGCAGATGAGCATAAGGTTCTTGGCGTTACTTTTAATTCTCACCTAAACTGGGATCACCGCATTAATCATGTCTGCAAGAAGCGCTGTCTACTGTTGCAAGCACTCTGTCCTGCTGCTGAAGCCTCATTCCCGAAAGAGTAAAACTCCAGTTGTACCAAGCGTTATTTGCACCCCACATAAATTATTGCAGGCTTGTCTGGAGCTCAACAACAAAAAGAAATATTGATAAAATTAATGTGCGCCAAAAGAAAGTGTTGCGCTATGTGGCAAATGTTGGAACGCACACATCTACAAAAACCTATTTCCGAAGTGTGGGATCATTCGTTTCCTGCACAGTTATGAATATCAACTCTTAAACTCGCTTTATTTTTCGTGCGTTGAATCTGCAAATTTTCTTAAAACTGTTGTAACATTACAACAGCGAACAGATGTATTCACTAGAACCCCCCCCCCCCCCCCCCCACTGGCTAGTTTCCTATTTCCGCGCCCAAAACAAGTTTCAGTCATTAAATCATAATGTTCCGTCACTTCTAAACAAATATCCAAGAGAATTTTTTTCATCTAAGAAAGTATGTAAAAATTATTTCTGTAACCTCAACTGAACTCTTACGTGTCACAGTGATTTGATGTATCTTGCCATGGTTTTGGACTGTCCTTTGACCATGTGCTTCCATATCATGTTTTTTTTCTTTTTGTCTCACTGTTTGTTTCGTGCATATATACGCTTTTGAAACCTGCTTTATTGCCCACATATTTTCAATGTGACCTTTGATGAGTCCGGTTTTCTTTCTTTTGTTGATAATCTGCATCGTCTGCTGTCTTGTAAGGTGGCCCCTGGGCCGTCGTCAAGTTGATTAGTACAACTTTTAGTCCAGGGGACCATTCAGAATATGTGTTTGTACCGCTCTGGAAAATAAACGAATTGAATTGAATACACCTATGTAAATTTACGTGCCAGTGTCACCTACGCCACATATGCAACTTGAATTCATTGCTTTCTACCGCATTCATTAATAGCTTCCGACGCCGCATGCATTTTGTGAAAGGTCGTACATGTGATTCAGCTGGAGAGGAACCTAGAATTTCGCCATGATGAGTGTCCATTCACCAATTATCGCGTGCTTACATCCACTCCGCCAAGTGATTACCACGGGAACAAAATTGCTTACAGTATAAATCGTGCATTGATCTCCGCAATACCGACCCTATATATAGTCATTTTGATTCCTGAAATGGGAGGGTTACTTAGCGGTATTTTTAACAGCCTGCGCTATTTGAACAATTATCCACTGTAGTTCTATCCCCATAACGTACATGCCTGTGTTGTTCCTCTGCTTGTGTTTTTTTTTTTTCGAGGCGCCGATTGTCGTTAATCAGCGCTCGGAAGTGCGGAACCCGGCGCGCGCCACCAGCCGCCAGAGGCGCGAGCGGCCCGCGAACGGTAGGGTCACCGCGCACCTAGCGGCGGCGGAGAGCGTGACTAGAGCGTGATAGACGAGCCCCCATTGTCCGGGCGCTCAGTGCAGAGGCGCTAACCTTAACAACGGCCGCGCCTTTAGCAACGCGCGTACCGCCATCGCTACCAGTTGCCGCGTAGCACCATCCGGTAATTCGTATCCGAAGGTTGCACGGAATGGCCCGCACCTTCCGCGTTGGAACTATATTCGGCATGCGCACTGACGGCTGCAAGTTCAAATAGTTGGTTACTTACCTCCAGATTGTTTGTAGGATGAAAGGTCACGTGTTGCATGCGTGCCAGGCGTTCCTAGTTGGTTTACCGAGGCTCTCGTGCAGGGAAGAGAAAGCGACGGGGCGTCCGCGTCTCGTAAGTGTGGATGTGTCCTAAGCGGACCACAGCCTATCTTGGTTTCCACAGTGTCGTCAGGCAACGAGACTAGGCCAACGAGACAGTTCGTTTGAAAAATAGGCCCTGCGGAGAAGCTGTCACGCGGAGTTTCAATGGTTGTCCATTGCGCAGCGCGTCTGCCGACGAGAGTCAGCAACCCGTCTTTTTGGTTTCTGGGTAAAAACAAGAACGAAGGGGGAGGGGAGGGAACGGCGCCAGGTTTCGTGGGTGCCCGGTTGTAGACAGCCATGCGCTTGGTCCGAAGCGGCGAGCACCGTCAGCTATCCCGAAAGATCTATTCATGGGGACAACACAGGGTGTTGACCGTACTCGTGGTGGCTTGATGCGCTCTTCTAGGAACGAGGGACTCAGTTTCTAACAAAGAGGATTCTACTTCCCGATTACTTCATTACCTGTTCCTCAACGAAATCATTCGATCGGTTCTATCTGCTGGCACATGGAACAAAACTTCCCAGACAAGCATCGGGTTACAAGGCAGAATTTTAATGATCAAAGCTCCGGATGCAAAATTTCCGATCCTCAATGTTACAACCTACGGGGTTAGACAGCATATTTACACAATCCATAAATCTGGTCCGTGGTTCAGCCCCCGGGCGGTGCCGCCCGCCCCGTGGTAATGTTCCTCCTTGCCGACGGCGAATGACGTCAGTCGCCGTCCGCCGTTGGCACTGCAGTCGTTCCATCACACAGATGGGCCTCAGCCGACCCTTTCAGCAGTTCTCAGAAGGCTGCCCTTGCCGTAGCTTCCCTCAACACCACCGCAGACGTCGTCGCTGCCTCCACCGCTGTTGCGCCTTTGTGTTTCGCGCCTGCACGAACGCTGTCCGTGCTGCGGCATCCGCTGTATTCGCTGCATGACACCACCTGGGCGCAGCGCTGCCAAAGAAGCCAGTGAGCATCACGCTAGATAATTGACCAGGGACCCGCCCGGCACGCGGAAGGTTACCGAGTCGCGCGAGGACAGCTCTGGTACTTTAATCCCCTTTCTGTCCATCGGCGCCGTCTCGCTGAAGCCACCACAGGCGCCCGTCCCCGTGTTTCTCTGGAACCTGCAACAACGGCGTCAGTCCGGCTGCCTCCGTAGTCTTCGCTGGCCCAGGCAGATAGCCCTCCCTGTGCAGCGTCGCCCGGTGCAGGATTGTTCTCCGAACCCGCTTTCCGCCACCGCGTACTTGCCGACTCGCCGTACGCTAGACGAAGCGTTCATTGTTCACTACGTTGAGCTTGCAGCAGGGCTGGTTTCAGAGCCGCGAAAGAGAGACGAGCGCGGAGCAACAAAGATAGTACGGAAGGATCAGCTCGCGATGTTCGGCGCCATGGCACCGTCAGTACAATGCACAGCTGCCGGCAGAAGGAACGTTGGGAAGAAGCTCCTCGAGGAACAAACACCCCGAGACAGCCGCCGTATGGGCACTTTCATCAATTGCGGGTGCAATTACCGTGGAGCATGGTTGACAGGAGTCAGTTGGCTTTGGCCCACCGTTTACTGGAACGTGGAAAGAGGGTGTAGGCGCAGAGCTGGCAGAGCGCGCGGCGTGCGCAGGAAAATAATTTCATTTTTCTGTGCCTTTTTCTTCGGCCACAGCGTCCAGGGTAATCGCGTTTTAGAAATTTTGAAAACTGATTTGGCTTTTACTAACAACTGGCTAGCAATCTATATTTCAACCGAATGCCTAGCTCCAATAGCTAAAAGCTATATTACCAGGAATTAGTTATAACCGGCTACAGCTGACATTATTCTCCTTTGTTATGATGTCTGCCAACACAGGTAATATTGTGCTGCAGAAACCATCGCGATGTCTCTAAAGCCTATATTTAAAAATTTTTATTAGCTTTCGGTGAAACAGTCAATTTTTAGCTCGTCTATAAGGCGGCATATTTGTGTGACTAAATGGTTGGTAAAATAAATAAATAAAAAAGATCAATGAATAAGTAGCTAACAGGCAATAGGAGTTAAAAAAAGATGAAACAAGACGAATTGTAAAATAAAAAGAAAAGGGAGCTTTTAACAAAAGGGAACAGAAGAAAGTGTTGTACTTCAGGGTACGCTATTGTACCTGACCCATAAGGTTTCCATTCAGTAGCGATGGTTACGTTACCGAGGGCTGGCTGCCGAGATTGGGGCAGTTAGGCTTGTTCAGTGATCTGGTTTATCTTCTTTACTAGTTCTTCAATTGGGTTTGGTACGTACCCTGGTGTTTGAATATTTCAAACACCAGGTGTTTGTATTTTGTGGTGTTTGGACATTTGCGTGTCAGTAGTAGTCTTTCCGTTCTTGTTAGGGGCAGTCTATAAGTTAGTCACGGATGTTTTGTGCAGGTTTTCCGCATTTGCAAAAGTCTCGGTCAGTTTTGTTGGATCTTAAGAGGTAACGCGGAAATATACAGTATCCAGTGATTGCCTCACTTGTGTATTATTTTGTAGGGCAGCGCTGTGGTATGAGGGCGATATTTCTTATCCATTGATGTGTGGTTGTTTCCTCTCCATGTGTGAATAATCCGCCAATTTTTGTGCATCTCTTTAAGTCAAGAGTTTGGTTACTGGTATGTTGAGTGGCGTGCCTTAATTTGCGTTTTCTTAACCGGCCATCGCAGAGCAGGATTTGGCCACCCTGGTGTAGTACTTGGCCACAACCTTCTATGATCAAACCAATTAACTATAGCTTTTGTCAAAAGTTTAATTTCAGCGTAAACGGTCGAAAAGTGGGGGGCCCTGCCCCTCTGAAAAAATGTTGGGGGGAAGGAGGGGGCGACGGCCCCTCCCCCCTGTTTCGGAGTCCCCGCCAGCATCCTAATGATGCTGACTCTTGGTACCTTACTCCCTCCCACGTATACCTCTTGTTTGTGTAGGCGCGGTAGGCGGGATTCTCGGGTTAATTGTGCTTTGCTGCACATTGAGAACAGTTCAGATTTCTGAGGAGAGCAAGATAGTCTTCTATAGCTAGGGCATAGTACTCAACTATACACGCCGCTTCTTGCAGTCTATGCGAAATATCGGCGCTGGAGCCTCCTTCGGTACAAATTGTGATGTCGTCTGTATAGATGCTATGTTTGACGCCTATCGTATTCAGCCGAGACGAGAGATCTTTTATTACGAAACTGAAATGTACCGGGGGGAGGACATATCCATGGGGCGTCCCTCTGCCCCCGGTACTGATGGGCTCGGATCTGAGTCCCATGAAGCTAACTTCAGTTTTGCTGCAGAGTCTGCAAAGACACCATGCCGGATCTTATACTAACTCACAGATGCGGCCCAATTTTGACAAAATAGCCGAGAAACCACTTTAAAACCAACCGCGCAGCCGCTTTCTCTTCCTTGCGTTTCGCTGCAGCCTCAATGGTGGAGTGCTCGTTCCTTCGGCGGGCACAGATGGCGCTACGGGTATGACTGCAGTAGTGTTCCTGTATATGCTGCGTTGCGCGACTGTTTTCCCCGCGCCGCTCGTAACACTATTCGCGGAGCGGCGATCACGTGCTCACGCTGACGTATTTTGTTCCAAACCATGTCTGCTCATGCCAAACACATGCGTGGGAGGGGGACAGCCGCTCCCATCTGAGCACATTCTGCTTTGTTATCCCACTGAGGGGGTATTGTGAAGCCCCCACTGGGAAGAGGGTGGGGCCCGAGGTTCCTCATCTTGAGGGCAGTCTGCTTTGTTATCCGACTGAGGGGGTATTGTGAAGCCCCCACAGAGATGAGGATGGGTGCTTCTAAACGGCCGTCTCGTGAGGCTCCTCCCACACGAGAAGCAGCTTTCCCGCAGAGCTTGGAACAAAATGGCGGACCTTCGCGCAACTCTGCTCCCTGAGGGTGCATCAAGGAGGTTATATATTAAAACTTCTGGAGTGGAGGGGACGCTCGAAAAGTGAAGCCGGCGCTCACTGACGCGGCGCCATGTTGCCAGGGGCAGAAAACAGCCGGAACGCGTAGCGTCCGCCGTATAGCTTAGTGGCTCCGTGGTGTTTTGTTGCGGTTGTGCTAGTGCACTGTTTCTTCAACGGACAGCAAGCGACTGCATCGTCAATGGTGGGGTCGTGCGTCGCATTTGGATGTACGAATCGCGTCAAGGCGCCGGGAATAACGTTTCATTTGTAAGTATTTGCATAGCAGTGTACTAGGCTTGGTCGATCGCACCTGACCGCCCCGACCATGCGCGAATACAACTGTGCAGATTACATAGCGCTTTTTAAGCACTTTATTTTGCCAGAATGGAGCGTATACTGAGCCATGTTATCATGTTTCCCTGTAATAGGTTTCCTAAAGATCCTGGTTTGCGTGGTGCGTGGGAGCGTGCGGTACGCCGGGATGGCTGGGCGCCGAAGGATGGTGACCGTCTTTGTTCAACGCATTTTGAGCGTCAGTGCTTCGACAGGACCGGGCAAACAACCAGACTGCGACCTGGCAGTGTTCCTAGCATCTTTCCGGCATTCCCACCGCATCTCCAAAAGCCTGTAAGTACAAACGCGGCCTCATGTAGTACGTTCGCGATGGTTAGTGGAGATGACTTGCTCTTAAGCTATTTTAAAAACGCGCTGGTACAGTATCAGCGTTTCTAAAGTTGTTGATGCTGGCTCTCCAGCACTGCATGACTACGTGAGTATCGCAATGCAAAGCGGGTCACGAGTAATTAGGAAAGAACACAAATGCTCTATTGTCTCTGTGTTTTTCTTTTTTCTCAGTTTTGGTCTCTCGACAGTCGTATTTCATGTTCACTTTGCCATAACTTTACGGCAATATATGTAAGAGGTGCTTGAAATACACAAGCTTTCACTGACTCATACGCTTTCCTTCTTACAGCGAAAGAGAAAGCGTGACCCCCCCCCCCCAAGTGTCGGACGGTGCCCGCGATAAGTACCGAGATCAGCGAGGAGCCGGTGGAGCCCGAAGGACCTACAGATCAAGCTACAGATGAAGTGAGCTCACCAAGCAAGGATTGGTATCGGCAAAAAGCCAGAGATGCAGAGGGACAGGTCAACCAACTGAAAAAAAAGGTCAAGACATTGCACCAGACAAAACGAAGACTAGCGGCGCGGTGCAATACTTCCCGCGAATTGGTCAAGGAGCTGAGAGAGATGAAGCTCTTGTCAGAGAGAGGCCTTGAGGTTTTTGAAGCCTCCTTTTCTCCTGACATGCAACAGCTCCTTGGCAGAGCCATCGACAAGACAAGCAACAAATATCCTCCTGAACTGCGCGCATTCGCATTAACGCTTCACTTTTACTCTCCTGCTGCATATGAATATGTAAGAGCTAAGTTTAATAATGCTTTGCCTGCTCAGCGCACGCTGCGCGAGTGGTACAAGGCAGTGAATGGTGAGCCTGGGTTCACATCTGAAGCGTTTGCGTTGTTAAAAAATGTGACGCAAGGCCGGGACGAGCCATTGTTTGCTGCTCTTATGATAGACGACATGTCCATCAAGAAACACGTCCAGCTGGTCGGCAACAAGGTAGTTGGCTACGTCGACCTTGGCACAGAACTGTCTGACGACAGCCTCCCAGAGGCAACCAATGCTTGCGTGTTTATGGCTGTTGCATTGAATATGAGGCTGAATATGAGGCTGAAACGACACGCTTTACGCGCTTTGTTGAGAAAATTATCAGCTTTCCAAGGCAGCGACAGTTAACAGGAGAAATCGCCTACCGGAGCCTTTCAGGCAAATTCACGCGAAAATCGGGGAGAATATACAAGCGAATTTAGTGCCCTTAGAAGCAACATCCCTACCAGAAGATGTTTCTCACTTATTCTTGCGGCTGAGGCGAAAAAAAATCGCAAAATTAGTCGTTCTTTGCTGGCGTTCTCTGCTGGCGCGCATTTCACCACGGCCTGTTTCCGCCCCTGGCGAGATGGCCGCCGGTCGGTCTGGCTGGCTTCACCTGTTCCTGCATGCATGCATAGGGGGCCTCCACTCCAGAAGTTTTAATATAACCTCCTTGGGGTGCATATACAGGAACACTAGACTGCAGCATGTATAGGAACACTAGGGTGCCTCGATGCGCGCGCGCTCCGCTGAGGGTGAAGACAACTGCGTCGTCTGCTACGGCGGCCGCCATTGCCATGCCCACTTCAGAGGCGCGGGGCGTGCGCCAACAGGCTTTTTGCACTTGCCGCTGCAAAAGCGCGCTTGTCTTCGCGACCAAAAGACAATACAACTGCGTTTCACGCCTTTTCTAATGAAGTGTCAACAGCACAGGCTTGTAAGGGGCAACTGTCCAAATATTTTAAGATTTGGACGGTCGTTTCTCCTAGCACACGGCGACTCGGGTGCTAGATTGGAAAGAGTTCATAGAGCGCACTAGGAACCTAACTGCAGGATTAAAATAAATTAATAACAGCCGTATCATAAGCAATATCATAAGCAATCTTGCGTACCTGTCGGTCAGCGTTTTCCGTATTTCTTCATCATGGCTTGCGCACAGCTTCAAGCGCGGTCGGTATGCTTGCTTGCAGCAGACCTTTCCTAGGTATGCTGTAAGTGAGCGGACAGGTGACTTCATTGCCACTAGTTTGCCTGTGCACCATGAGTTTATCCCTACAAAGTGCTCCTCGTAGATTTTGAGCATGTGCATCACATCATCACTGGGATAAATTAGGTTGTCACCTTCTGACACATATTCCATCAGAGCAGTCAGAGAGGCATGTTCGTCACTAGCACATCCCAGTAGGGCATCCTTGCATTGCTGGCAGCTGACAGACGGCAAGATTCCTTTCAAAATGAAGCCTCCTATGTAGTGTAGAATGCTGCACTCTGTTGTGGACAGTTCTTCAATGAACAGAATTTCTGAGTCATTTATCTCATCAGCTTCCACTTCTGTCCTTTCTTTCTTTGCCTGGGAGAGAAGGTCTACCAGATATTCGCGGTCATCGAGATCGTAGCTCGTCGTCCGTGGGGTAAATAAAAACTGGCTCACGCTCACAAGCCTCAGAGCGCATTTCATATCATACGCACTGGGCACAGGTTTTCTTAGTCGAACCACCGAAAAGAGGTTCTCCAGACAATCCTGTAAGAGTCTGCTGGTAAGAAAAAAATCGTACCCCTCATTTCCCAGCAACACTTCTTGGAGGTGGATGACAACGGTTGTTGCAATGAGAAGGCCAGCTTGGCATGGTTTCCACAGTGATGTGGACCCCATTTTCGTACTTCTAATGGTCTCCATTGCCGTGTGCAACGTGCCTAGGGCGGCATAATACTTGGCCATACTCCTGCGACTTAAGGCCATTGTTGGGTTGCGAGACATTAGAGAATACCATTTGAAAATGAGCTCCAAAAACCATGCAGTGGTTTCAGCTTCTTCTTCAATTACAGATGCTCTTATTAAAAAC
Organism: Amblyomma americanum; assembly: GCF_052857255.1. Taxonomy (NCBI): domain Eukaryota; kingdom Metazoa; phylum Arthropoda; class Arachnida; order Ixodida; family Ixodidae; genus Amblyomma; species Amblyomma americanum. The sequence continues at coordinate 9,126,598 of NC_135497.1, read as the reverse complement.
CGAATAGCAGCTGGTGCTTCGCGGAAAAACTGAACGGCAACACCAACTTTCATTTTCGTGAAATGGCCACTGCTAGTGTGCACCTCGCATAGGTTGGGCGCTACCTTGAGCTCGTGCTCTGCGTCATAGTCGAGCACAGCCTGAACATGCTCGAGTTTGACCTCCGATGATGGCAGGTTGTTCTCCTTTACAGTGGCGTCACTCAACGTAAAAACTGATGAACTTAGTAACTGTCCTCTGAGATTTTTGAGAACGTGTGCAGGGTCAGCCGTGAAAAACAGTTGCTTTCCATCCAAACATGGGTGTGGTATAGAGCACACAGTTGAGGAGTTCCTGTGGCTTGAAAAGCCAAAGTCTCGCCACATCGCTCGATTTGACGCACCCATATCAGATGTCACAACACGAACTCTGAGGGACACCTGGCTGCATAATTGAACAAGCTCAAGGACATAGTGCTTGAGCACAGAGCCCTCTACGTGATGTCCGGTGATTTCAGAAGCGATCACCTGTTTCCACCTCTGATTTAAACCGCTTAGCATGAACACTAACGCGTGATTGGCAGGCTCGTCAGGCTTTGGCGGTAGCGTCTTTCCTCCAAGGAGCGCATCTTCAGCACGGTCCAACTCATATCCACTTGAAATCTCCATTTCATCCAAAAAAAGGATGCAATCTTTCTCCACCTCCTCCATGGCCATTGCCTTGCACCGCATGACGTCAATCACCTCGTGAAGTATCCCCAGAAGGAACTTCAAACCTTCGAGCCTGCGAGTCAGTGTCCTGTTTGACGGAAGGGGATATCCCAGCTTTCTGAGCGTTTCATATCCGGTTGTCCCGGAAGCGAACTTAATTTGAAGGCCTTGCTTGACCGTTTCAGGCGTCCAGGAATTGCCCCGGTTGTTGCTCCTAGACAGAGCACGGAGCTGATCTTCATTCAGGAACTTGACATTTTTTGAAAAATTCCTGATTTCGCTTTCAAGCCTCTGAACTTGATTTTTGAGGCCCTTAATACTGTTTCTGGCGGCAGCATGATGGTCCTGAAGGTCTGTGTATTTCCTCGTGATGTCCGCTAGCCGCTTCTTCAGCTCTGCAGAATACGAGGAAGCAGTCTGGGTCCCACTAGGTTCGCCGGCTTGCTCTCTCCTGTCTGCATCCTGAACCTGCTGTGGACACTCAGCAATAACATTGCTGACCTGGAACGAGTCCATTTCGGATGTATCTTCCTGAAGCGGAGGTCTGAATTGAGACTGCTCCGTGGTCGCAGAGAGCGTTATTCCTTCACATGACGAGCTGCTTGCTTCCACGGGGGTCGCATCTGATTTACCATTTGAGAGCGAGATCTCTGAAGCCGCTCTCTCCTTCGGTGCTTTTCGCTCCTTAGGTAAAGCTGCAACATAAAAAAATATGCACTTTAAGATCGGTTTATTCGACCTGGCGAGCTAGTACATTCTTTTCTACAACGAGCAAGATGGGACCAAGGATCACATCTTTTCTACAGTGTACTCTTGAGAACGCACATAAACTGGAGCAAGCATGTTAATGTTGTACGCTAACGTGCACGAACCCGACATTTCCAGAAGGTTAAAAATGTTTTTTTTATTTAATGCTATCCACAAGCATGTTCCCGAGACGGCTTGTAATCAATGCAGGTAACAATAGCTATATAATACTTATCCAGACTTTAGAAATAACAACTTACGTTTGAATGAAAAAAGAGTTGGAACTGCATTCGGCTTCAGCTTTTTCCATCCATCTGAACGATGCTGTTCAAAGCTGCTTGGTTCAAAGTGAGCCTGCAAATGAATGTGTAAGGTTGAGGCACATTAGCATTTTTGTTTCACTGTAGATGATATAGACAAAACCAAGTATATCATATAACTGGTATGTCCAAAACTGTGTAGTATAACCAAGTGTGTCATAAATGAAACTTTGTTTTACACTTGCTTGACGGAGAGCACCCAGAGCGAGATTTTATTTACAGACCCCAAGTATAGATAATTAATATAGCAACGTGCGAACAAAAATTCCAGTCATCATGAATATGTGCTCGCAGCAAACAATGCAGGTCATAGAGACGAGGGGGTGCATGTGCTCAAGGACAGGGTGCGAAATAAGTGATAGCAGGTACCAAGAAAAGCTTATGCAGAATGCCCTGAAAAAGTGAAGCTTTATTTTCGCATGCATTACTAATCGAACAAATTCACTTTTTCTCAGCTGTTATAAAATATTTAGGACAGTACCACTAATTTTATTTGTAACAAGCACAGGAGCACAATTATGCCATGTGTACTATAAGCGGCTTTCCGCGCATCTTATACCGAGCAATGAAATCAATTAGGTGGCATCAGTGATGTGAGCTGCAGTCGGTACACTGTTACGGCTGTCGCTAAACGTTTTAATGTGAGGGCAGCTCTCGCATTCCTTGGCTCGTTGTGCGAAAAGCCCGCCGTTGCCGTGGCAGGAATGCGTGGCAAGCACCCCCCCCCCCCCCCGTAATTAACCCGGGGGGCGGGGGGGGGGGGGGGGTTATGACAAGTGTATTGTCACCGCGGGGGTGACAATGCACAAGTTTAAACCTGTCGGCGTGGTGAAGGAATGTAGAAGAACTTCTTGCTGGGCGAGTTGGTGCATAGCTTTCTTGGGATCGAGCATAGCTTTCTTGGGAAGGAAGGAGCGAGCAGACAGCGGAATATTTCTGCAGCTACCGAGTGCATTAAAACGAAAATCCCGCGGTCAACATCAGCTGGCCTTCAGTTTTCGGAGAGCGAGGTTGCGGTGCTATGCCGTCTTCACCGTCTGAGGTTCAATCACTCGCGTCCACATCACCCACCACTCGAGACAGCAAAGCGTGGCCGTAGGCGGCAGGGCATGGTGAGAACTCCGCAAATAAAACCCAGCTGAGAGATCGCAATATGACCGATTTGTCGTCTCGCTTTGTCGCGACCTCATAACAAGCAACTTTCGGAGCCTCGCAAAAATTACATAGCCGCACTACACATTGCAGTAGTATTTCGCCGCAGCCCTACACTCAGCAACAAGTAACGCTCTCGCCTTTACACAACATGATTGCTTAGGAGCCCACATAATCAAAATAGACTGCACTTTTCCTTTATTTTACTATGAAGGGGAATTGTGTGCGCCATTGTGAAGAGATTTCATGTTCATTGTTTCAAGTTAAAATGCAATCAGTGAGTCAGAAGAGCAGGCGCACCAAAAAAAGCCTCAAGCTTTTTTTCAGCGAGAAAGTCTCATTCGAAGGAAAATACTCGAACAACGCCTCCTTTTTTTCTTTTTTCAGTCTCTCTCGTCAAGTGAACGCGGGCATTTTTGTTTTCTTAAAAGGTGCGGAACTTTCCGGGCAGCGATACTCGTTCTGTGAGCAATCTAATTTGCTCCCAACATTTGCCACACAATCCCTGTGCACGAAGTTGCTAATCCTCAGCGGCACTTAATTTCAGAGCGATCATATTTACATGTCCCTGTTCAGACCTTCCACACGTTCTCTCAATAAAAATGAATCGCGTACCTCAACGGCACGCACATGCGAATCCTTTGGCATACGAAGGAAAGTTTTACTCACGCTGCAGATGCACGATGTGTTTGTCGGCTGCCACTTGTCGCGCTTGGTCTTTACTGTCCAAAGCAGCCTTCTCTTGGGGTCCCTCGGGAACTGAAACATTCTCCATCCCTTTCTGGAGTGGTTGGTGCACTGCGGCACACAACAACCCGGCATTTTTCGATGTGCGCCACCGGTCAGCACCAAGAGAAAAGGCGACAGAGCGAACGCACGTGTTACGGCCGCCGCGCCGCCGCGAGAAAGGGCATGAAAATGGCCGCAGGTGGACCGTCCCGGCCGAGGAGGCGGCACTCGACCTCCCAAAGGGTGACCTCACCCTAGAGGGCGCGCGCGCATCGAGGCACCCTAAGGAACACTAGACTGCAGCACTACGCCGAGCATGTGGCGATGCGGGGGAGAAGCTCTATGGGAGGAGACCATCGAGCACCTGGTTACAGTGCTCTAGAATATGGGTAGTGGGTTCAGGGAGCGGCCAGCGGTGAGGCGACTTGTGTCGACGATACCAGATGGCGCCACCAGAGCATGGGCTGTATGAAATGCGGCGCGCCGCGCCGTGGATGCGCGCTGTGCATAGAATAGTCGGAGAAATAAGCAAGGCTCTGTCTTTTAAAACAGGTCCTACAAATAGGTGAAGCTGTACACAGATATTGTCGGCGAATCAAGAAAATTAGATGTAGTAGTAGCCAACAGCCGATAGCGCGGTGGTGCGGACGAGCGGCCCCGTTAATGCTTCGCAACGCTGATCGTGCTCTTTTGCAGGTACGGCTCCCATATTTCAACGTTAGTGCATACTAGTATTATCGCCGCCCATAGGAAAGGCTGAGTACAGGGAGAGGAGCAAACATTCTATCGATCATCGGGGTTATCCAGCGGCCAACTCGAAGCTGTCGGTAAACGTGGCCGAGTGTACTCCAGCTTGAGCCATCGGAAGTGTTTTAGTAGAGGGGCGGGGCAACAAGAAATTGGAAAAAAAAAACGCTTCACTTGGAGACCGTTGTGTGTACAGCGTACTATATGTGAATGCGATAATTTTAAGTGTGGTATGCATGCCTCTGTTTTGTAAAAAGGAAAGGAACGCCGACCAAAGGTTGTTAAAAAGAAGACGTTCTGGCTTCCCTATGGAAGCCTTGATAACTCTGATCAAGGCTTCCGTAGGGAAGCCGAAACGTCTTTTTTTCTAACAACCTTTGGTCGGCGTTCCTTTCCTTTTTACATGAATCTTCTACCTGACCGGACGAGTTTTCGTCGAACTTTACATTTCATGCCCCTGTTTTAATTGTTATTTTGATGCATGCATTTTTTTCATCAAAACGAAGGGTCAATTGCCGCCGATGTATAAACGCTGATGAATGCAAGACAAGATAAAATAACTTTTATAAAACAAAGCACTCCTTTATTGCAGCGCTCCAACTATGCACAGTGTGAGACCTATTCTTGAATTACTCAAAGGAATGCCGTGTTTTCTTGTTTGCACAGTACATTTAGCCGCGCGACTATGAGCACTTGCCCATCTTAGCATGAAGCTTCTTTTTCCTGCCAGCTTCTCGCGACTCATTGATTTATTTAACATAAAAATGCAGCCTTGTCAAAACATAAAACTTGAGAATGCTGGCTGTGAGCGCTTCTGAGTGCTGGCTGCACCCTACACCACATGAAATCTGAGATTTTCCCAGCACCATAACATCTACTATGCTGTTACTGCACAGATTTTCCTGACAAAAAAAAGTTGTGAAAAGGTTTTCCAGCCTTCTCACCATCAAAAAAAAAAAGCACACCAGACGGGTAGAGCAACCCTCCTTTGTCACAAATTGCAGTAAACTCACTGTCCTGGCTTTGAAGGAACATCCAGCTTAGAAAAATCGTCCGGCACAGGTGCTTCGTGAACTTCAAAAGGGTCTTGGTCGTTCGCCAACACGCTACTCTCAGTGTCAATGCCCGGACACCTCGATTCCTTAACGTCGGAAGCATTACTTTGTGGTCTTTTCGCTTCATTAGGATATGTACTTGTGCTTTTCCTCTTCCTAGGTGGTCTCTGTAGCGGTGTTTTCTTTGACCGATAGCTCGGCGCGTTCGGCAGCAAAGTTGGCACCGCATCGGGTAAACGTTCCGGCTTTCCACGCGGGATGCGGACTTCTTTGCCGTCAATGATGTGTATAAAGTCCCTCACAATGTATGACGGCTCGAAATGTAGCTCACACACACAGCAGGTTTCGTCCAAAACCTTATCTTTTCGATGAAGGTTGCGTTCCCACTGCTTCCGTCGGTTCTCATCCTTTGGCACAGCGAAGAGCGACGGCTGATCGCCTTTTGTCCACTGGTATCCCGTTTTGCACCCGGGAGCAAAACAATGCCGTTGACGCCGACGATTCGGCATGACCGTAGTCTTAACGCCGCGAACTCACAAAGAGGAAAAATGCACCGCACAAAAAGCAACAAACAGCTGCAGGCAGCTTGGCGGGACTGCTAGCCGCGCGCGCGGGCGCGCCGAGCCTACAGCCCACGCTACAACAGCGCCACCGCTTACATCCGGGACCTGTCGACACTCGCCGCCTCACCGCATCGCATGGAGCGCGCTGGCTCCTGAACCCACTACCCATATTCTAGAGCACTGTAACCTGGTGATGTCGTGCCAGACTCCATCCGATGCCGACAGAGGGCATCCCACAGGCGCCAGGGTCCTGCAGCGGGCGACGAAGGAGGCGCTCCAAGGGCAAGAGCGAGGGGGTGCTGCGAACCAAGCGCCGAATAACTCTTTGGTGGGGCATTGTGTCTAACCGCGCGAAACCGTTGAGTCGGACGTGAACGAGGTCGATGAGCGAACCTCCCCCCTCCTCCTGCTCGCTTTGACCTTTGCGTTTTTTTCTTTTTCAGGTGCGCTTTCTTCTGCTCGTTTTTTTGTTTTCTTGTTTTTATATCTTCTTTTGGTCCGGGTGCCCAACCTAGTGGTTCCCGCCCGTTACAAAGGGTAAGGCCTCAAGTATCTGCGAAAGCTTGCTGTTTCGGTCCGCCCAAGGAGGATATAAAAATCCTCCTAGGGTCCCCAATCACCGCAGACGATGGGGGTTTTCGATTCTGATCGAATCAGGCAAGTACCCCACCTAAATGTAATATAAAACGAAACTGACCACCAGATGCAAACTCCGCGTGAATTTTCAGCCCGAACGTGCGATTAGACCAAGATCCTTGTTTTGACTAAAAGTAACTGGAAGGATACACACTGTTCTGCAATTAAATGCGCGCTGTAGAATGCACCTCACCGCTAAACCAGTGAATTGCTCGAGCTCAAATTTCGCACAGAAATGGCATTTAGTCGGCAGAATCGTATTATACCACGAAATTTGTTTGGGGTACTTAAAGAAAACAAAATGAGATCACTGCTGCACCCGCATTAGAGGAATGCGTAAGCATTGACGCCTCGCTCCTCTTTGCCTCCGACCCTTATCGAACTGTTTATCGATTAATTATCGATCGCCTACTGGTCACGCGATCATGATTTAGAGAATTGACGTCAATTCATCCAATTGCCTTAATCAAGTCCATCATTGCCCAGTTTGAGTGTTCGAACTTGGCGCCAGCTGGGTAGTCCACTTGGTTTCCCTATAGCCCCAGTTGGACATTCCAATTGGTTCTGTGTTTCCAACTGGACTACCCAACTGGTTTGTGAGGTTCCAATTGATATCGCAGTCCCAATTGGATCGCCAACTGAAACCATTTGAAACCAATTGGGCTCCCAGTTGGAACCAAGAAAACCGATTGGAAGCTGATCTCCCAACTGGAAGCTCCAGTTGGTTCCAAATGGGCGATCCAATTAGAAAATCAAAGTGTAAGTCACTGATATCCTTCATTCTGTATATATATTTAGCTGACTATAAAGCAGAACACTCGGCTAATTAGGTTCTTGTAAAAGAGACATTAGCAGCTTAATCTCTTGAATTATTTTCATCACTTCTACCATCACTGCGGGCGTTCTTAAATTAGATATGAACATGAGGATTCATAGCGCACAGAATACACAGGACACAACACAAGCGCTTACTTCCACTGAATGGTCTTTATTTGGCGCTGACAGCCTTAGAAAGGTCAGGTATTGCGCAGGTACAAACAACTAACAATGATTATCTTGTCAAGGTCATGATGTGCCAAGGAAAGACGAAAGCCAAAACAATAAAAACATTAAAAATAAAAAATAAAAAAAACCTACCAAACAGTGCACAAGTTTCACACTTTCGCCCTCTGCCTTGCACCTAAGAAAGCCAAGTCTTTCATTGATAAAAACACCGAAGGACCACTGATACAATTTCCCAGTCCCTCTTTTTCCATCTCTGCCGCTTCAATTATTTCCGTCGTTTTTTTATTGCTATTTTTTTCCTAATACTGAACACTCCTTGAAGTTAGGCGTGCACTTGTGACTACGGCAGTGACGAGCCAGATTACCTGGTCCCTGATCTCTAACACTTATGTGGTGCTCGCTGAGTCGCTTGTTCAGGCACCGGCCTGTCTGCCCGATATACAACTTGCCACATGAAAGTGGCAACCTGTATATAACGCTATCGGCACAAGTTACAAATGGGTTCTGATGCCTTACAGAGCGGGCCTTCTTATCCTGCTTGTCTGGACATGTGTTCTTGCACATGCGGGACAGTTTTTCTGGGGCTGACATGCAAATCTTTACACCAATTTTCTCTCCAATCTTTTTGAGGTCTTGGGAAATCCTGTGAATATAAGGTATTACTTCAATTTTGCGGGTACCTTCTTTATCTGTCAACGTTGTGTTTTTCTTTTGTCTGCGCATGCTTTCTGCTACTGATACTACAAGGTACCTCGGGTAACCCGCTTCCTGAAGGCGATGAACCTGATTATTGAAACTTGTTGTCATTAGGCAGGTGCACGACTTATTGACTGCATTGGACAGGCATGTTTTTACTACTCCTCTCTTGACTAACTTCGTATGTGCGGAGGTAAACGGTAAGAGAGCCTTATTCCCTCTAGGCTCATACATCCAGCAAACCCGACTCACAGAAACTAATTTTAAATCAAGGAAACGGATCATTCCTTCAACAGGAAGCTCGTGAGTAATGGACAGTGGCTCAAGACACTTCGCGAAGGTAGATATAGTGCTTTCTGCTACCTGAAGAAGGCTTCCATTGCTCTTCTGAAGAACAACCAAGTAATCATCTACAAACCGGAACGTTTTTATCACCACTTTACTATCTAGATTACTCTGTATCCTCCTATCTGCGCTCGCAAGAAACAAGTCACTAAGGGCAGGCGCTATGCACGAACCTATACACACTCCCTTTTTTTGCAGATACAATTCCTCATTCCACTTAAAGGTTGACGAGAGGTACAGGGACACTAAATTCAAAAAACCATCAACTGAAATACCAGCTTCATTTTGAAACGATACGGCGCCATATTTATGAATGCAGTCTTCAATGCATTCTAAAAGCTGCGGGAAATTGTATCAGTGATCCTTCGGTGTTTTTATCAATAAAAGACTTAGCTTTCTTAGGTGCAAGGCAGAGGGCGAAAGTGTGAAACTTGTGCACTGTTTGGTAGGTTTTTGTTGTTGTTTTATTTTTATTTTTTAATGTTTTTATTATTTTGGTTTTCGTCTTTCCTTGACACATCATGACCTTGACAAGATAATCATTGTTAGTTGTTTGTACCTGCGCAATACCTGTCCTTTATAAGGCTGTCAGCGCCAAATAAAGTCCATTCAGTGGAAGTAAGCGCTTGTGTTGTGTCCCGTGTATTCTGTGCGCTATGAATCCTCATGCTGATTACCCACTAGCCCGAACCCTGACCCTTCTAAGTTAAATTAGATAACTGCTTAATGTTCACCCGCCACTGTCTCCGGCTAGACAGTCTCATGAGTGGGGTATATATAATTGACTGCAAAAGTGTGTTCTGTGGATATACGTTGAGAACTTGTGTTGGTATAGTGTTTGACTATATGTTTGTAATGTGCTTGTTGGTCTCTCTTGATTTTCATGACGTGTAGTTATAATTTCAGTTGCCTTGTATAATGTTGGAAGCAGTCTCACAGCAGTCATAGAAGAAAGGCCAATTGATTTCAATGCAACTCTAATTTTCTTTTTGCTGACCCGTTCAAACCATTTGAGCCGAATAGGTATGCCAATTGTATTCAATTGGTCGGCCATTTGGTCTGGTTGGATGGCCAATTATTTCTAATTGGAAGCACCAGTTGGGCTCAATAGGTCGAGCCCAAATGGGTGGCGAAAACACAATTGGTTTTCGGCCCATTGGTTTCAACTGGAAATTTTCCAACTGGACCCATTGGCTTTTTTTGACTGGGATGCTTTTGAGGAGAGCCGTATAACTGGCTCCCTGGGACAGTGGACGCCTCAATCGCGCTTTTAGGCCCGTGGCGGTGGTGAGAGAAATGTGGGCTGCGTGCATTAGCACTGACAATTAACGTTGTGGCAGACACGCGGCACTGTAGGAATAGGGTAGTATAGCGTTCATTGGGTATCCAACCTCTCGCCATCAACCATTAACTGCTACTGCCACCTGCCAGGCTAGCAAGGTAGGCGCAGTGCGCCTATCCAGTGTGCGGAACGCACTCAACGTTACAGATGCCAAGACGGGTTTACTTGTCCGATAAACCACAGCTTCTAACCCGGTTTAGCAGTAGATGAACCGCAGCTAATTTTTTCTTATTGATTCAGGCAAGTACCCCAGCACACGTGGTATAAAACAATTCTGCTGACCAAAACATTTGTGCGAGATTTGAGCTCGAACCGGTTTTCACCGGTTGAGCTGTGAGGCGGCCGGAACACGCTGTATATGCGTCAATAAAGCCATGAAAAATTTTCTCTATTCTCCATACACTGGCACAGCGTTGCAGTTACCATTGTTGGCCAGGAGAGCGGCCAAGTTTAACATGATGACACAACAGCAAAGGGTGTACGAAAAACGAAAGTAAAGCGCGGCGCGCAGCCACGTGCAGCAGGCAGATGACACTTCCACCCACCAACCCTAGCAGACCCGATTTTGGGTCAGTCCGCGCGTGAAGCAGATGCCACACGAACATCACCCGCGGCCGCGTGTTTCGGTCGTCCATTAATTGTCATAGAGATCTCTTACATCAAACGCTGGAGGAATTGGCGCTACCGTCTGTAATTCGCGGCCGGTGGGAGGTGTGCAATGTTTCACGCCCGTGTCCACTGATATGCGATAGTTACAGCGCCTTTCCTTTCCTCTAAAATCGCAATCACAACGGAGACGCACAACGGCCAATTCAGGGAGCAGCGTCACTGCAGCCTGTTCGTGCTCTCTTCAGGCGGCGGATATGGGCTGCTTTCAGAGGCCTCCCGAAACTCCGAGCGATATGTCCAACGGGCAAGGCGTCGTGCCGAATGGGCGATCGCGTTCCGTGCTCCCTGCCAGCATTGCAGCATGCTGTCGCGTTCTACTTATTTTTTTCATTCTTATTTTCCATTGTACAAAGTGAATGCAACCCTTAAAGGTCATATTTACTTTTTTCATTTCCTTGCCATGAGCTTCAGCAGTGCACAAATCTGCTCTCTCATTGCTTTTTATTCAGACATAACTCAGGACCCAGCAAGTTTGTTTCGTCCTTGAGCTGTGGCTGTTACTATGTTGTGTATGATGTCGCCCAGTAGTGGAATGATTGGATTTCTACAGTGAAGAGCTTTGAGTATGCTTAGTGAGTCTTTGTAGATGACATTATTTGCAAGGCTCTCGTTTAATAATTTTTCTACAGCTACACAGATGGCGGAACATTCAGCAGTTAAGACAGATGCACAGTGGAAGTCACACCGTTGACTCCCAATTCCCTTGTACTATTGCACTTCCAATGTAAACATCCGTTTCTGAACCATCAGTATAAAAATCCATGAAGCTACTGTATTTTTCTTTGAGTGCAAGAAATTCTTGTACGATATGTTGTGCTGGAGTTTGTTTCTTACGGAATTGTGTAAGAGTATAATCGCAGCTTGCAGGAATTCTACCATATGGAGGCAGTGTACCTAGTCTTTGTGCAATACCAAGTAATGTGTCCAGTACACCGAGGTTCTGGCACACCTCTTCAAAATGCAAGAGCAGTCGCCTGGTAGCTTGCGGTTTGTTGTTAGGGTTCTAGATGGGCACTTAGTAACATTATGGTAACGCACATATGTTTAGGCAGGGAACCGATTTTTAAAATGTATGAACATGTGAACACGATTCTTCTGTAAGTGGTGGCTCTTTGGTTTCTACATGAAGACTGTTTATGCGTGACGTCTTGCATGCACCAGTGAAAAGATGCGAACCTTTAAATTATGTACTGCATCCAGTCGTTTAAGGTACGATGGTCTCGCTGACCCATACAGTATACATCCATAATCCGTGGTGGAGTGTACTACACAACGATAAATTTGTAAAAGACATGTCCTATGGGCCTCGAGTGTTTTCATTAAAGTAATTTGAGTATATTTAAGGATCGGGAGGCTTTATTTTTCAGTGCGTTTATGTGAGGCAGGGAAGCGAGTTTTCTGTCAAAAGTTATGCCTAGAAATTTTTGTTCATTTTTTACAGGTAGCTGTTTTGTTCAGGTGCAGGGTGGGATCTGCCTGTAAGCCTTGTTTGAGCAAGAAAAAAATGGCCAGTTTTCTGTGGAGAAAATCAGAAACCATTTTTGTCCATGTTGCCAGTTTGTGTATTGTTAACTGCACTTGTCTTTTGCACATTGATATGTTAGAGGACTGAACATAGACTTTGTAATTATTTTGCTAATAGAAATAATTTTTACATTAAAGTGTGTTGTACTTAAAATACACCCCTGAGCCACTCTTTTCCTGAATGGGTTGAACCCAAGCATACATGGAATGAACGGTTAGACAAGTCTTTTGGGCAGTTCAACATCCTGCTGTGGAGGTTGGCAGGATGGAAGAACCATTCGTTATCTTAGCTTTGCATTACATGCCCTACCCAAGCCCATTTCTTCCTCTTGATTTAAACTAGGATGTTATTAACCCACATTTGTTCCCACACCCACCCTGCTCACTTTCTGTCTCTTAACGTTACACCTATCACTTAAGACTTCAGAAAACTTCAGAATAAGCCAAATATGACAGAGCTTTTTTAGAGTCATCGCTATATAAGCTCACTCTGCAGTCAAAATGGATTCTATAAAGTTGGCACAACAAGGCTATAATGAGTAAAATTTTACGTTTCATGCCTTCACTATAAAAACTCGCTTGATACAGGTGCAATAAACATGTTATACTGTGTACTGTATGAATTACCAGAGGTCATAATGAGCCCATTGCATGATTTTTTACAGCTTGTTCCCTGTATTTACTAAACAAACACTCTCTCTACAGGTAACATGAAGATGCTATGGAAAGTGTAATAAAGAAGTTAATTACATTTTGTCGAGTCCACTACAAAGGTGTCCACATGGCAACACTGACAACTGCCCATCTAGTTGTCAATCTCAGTCAACATCATCTCGTCACTGCTGCTTGCTACAATAGGCCGTCAATGACGCTAACATGACAGATGAGTTTTCTACAAGTACTCAATTAGTTGAGACTGTGTACGACTTCATATAGTCGATAAATGAAGGTAAGCAAACAGATGCTATATTCATGGATTTTCACAAAGCACTTGACAAAGTGCCACATAATAAATTAATACATAAATTTATATAAAAACCGACCAGATACTTGCATGGATCACTGCTTACCTTTTGAACAAGTCATTGAAAAAGTAATAGAAGTTATGAGAATTACACACAAGAAAATTCTTAAATATGTGTATGGTGCTAACATACAGTGTGCTGAAAGTAACACACTACAAATATTTGGGCCTGTGGGTAACTATATTACCTTTGTGGACAAAACGCAGGTACCGTTGAAGCAAATTCCCAGTAGAAACTGTTTTTATTCAAGCACTCATTGAAGTCATCAATGTGTAGTGTTCATCTTTTAGTGTATGATTCCCTTATTCGCCCGCTGTTGGAATATGCCGTAATTATCTGGGACCCTTTCACCTTAACCAACATTAACAAATGAACGAATACAGCCCAAACTAGTTAGGTTCGTTTTAATTCATACAGCCGTACATGCCAGCGAGCTCTTCAATGCAATGGATTAACCCCAGTGACTGTGTGCAATGGTGTCTGCCGATAATTCCCTTTCAGCTGGTAAACAGACATTAAAAAGTTAATACTTCACAATTTTTTGCTTACTCATCGCGGTACAACACGAAGACATGCACCAATAATCACCCATTTGAATGTGTGGAACAACTGTTTTAAACAATTACAGACTGCAATAACCTTAACAGCGTGATTGTTATGCAGAATTTCTTTACAGATGTTTGAAAAATGCCTGCAAATGTTACGAATTTGTGTTTATATGCTCGTATGTTTCGTGTATACCATATGTTATCATTCTGTACTAGATTGCAGTCTCTACAAATACATAAAAAATAATTATATTCCTTTGTAGTTGGTGCAGTTGTAGGTACTAGTAATGACTATTACTGGTTAACGTTTTGTATTTTCCTACCTTTGATGATGCCATGCCGTTTCGACCAATCGCGACTTTTGTGATGCCGCCACTTTTTGGGTGACACCGGGTTTTCGTGTCGATGAGTCATCTTATGTTTTCACATTAAAAATTCTACAAACACACTGCTATATGACTTGGTCAGTTTTTTGACAGTGCTTGCCCACTGCTGTCAAAACAGCACTGTACGAAAAAACGACGAACCAATCATGGCCAGGCGCAGATGCAGGAATCTGCAAGTGGTGGTGCCTCATGTACTTCAATTTTAAGGTGTAAGCTTTACTTGCCCTGTTCAGCGAAAACACCCATCCCTCCCCCTCTGTGTGCGTGTGGACACTCAATGGCACCCATAAAAGATGGCATCCTCACGCAACCAGCAGATGGCAGTTAAATTAATGATTGGTCGAGCAAGGTTGCTCAGGAAGAGCAACTTGGATCACACAAGACTCACTGGTGGCAGCACCTGCATCCCAGGGCGCTGGCACATTGCTGAACCGCTGCACAACTGTGCCAGGAGTTGTCCGAGGACTCCCAGAGATCTACGGGTGCTAAGTAGAGAAAGACCAATTTTACGTACATGGGCATTAGCCCATTAGCTATTGTGCCATACCCTTAAGGCGGAGCTGGGGGAGGAGTGAGCGTGCAGATCAGAAGGGCGGCGGCTACTTCACGCTGCGCAACGACTGCATTCACAAAGTGAGCGGGCGGGCTTACGCCTACTCACAGGTGAGCAGTCTTAAGTGCCTCTGCCAACCTTTACTTGCTTTTACAATTTTCTTGCTTATCAGTACTGTTTTCGGTAACATTTACTTATCTGCTATCAATGTAGCTTGAATGAGTATTCAAATTTAGTGTCCCTTTAAGCAGGGTATTCAACTAACCTAAAAGTCATATTCAACTTACCAATGCTGCTGATGCCTGGCAGCACAAAGTCATCGGCATCGCTTGAGGACAACAAATTAGGCCTTTTAATTATTACACATGGGTGCCAAACATACCTGTGGATAAAGAAATTTGAAGTCAAGTACAGTTGAACCCAATTATATCGATTATCCTTTATATCGAATAATCTGTGAGCACCTTAAAGCTACAACGTGAATGTATAGGAAAATGTATGGCTATATGGTACAAAAGTTAGCCGTCACATCCGATAGATCAAAACTTCAGGCAACACTAGGTGACGTAAGAAACTGGCTTTCACATAACACACCTGCCAGGGTTAGCTTCCTCGCAGGTCCTATCGAACTTCGGACAACTCCAGTCAACTCAAGAAGCTGGCTTTCCTTCAGCACATCTCCGGAGGTTAGCTTTTTCGCATGGACATGCGAATGCTAAAGGTGCTACGTAGTGTGCGCACACCAATGATGATGTTGCTTTCCCATGATGTAGGCAGCGGACATGTACCCAGCCAACCAAAATATACATTTTTAGAGCGTTGAGGTCACACTGTCATGCAGTTTGCATACACGATGCATTGTGCTGCCATCAGCAATTTCTCATGGTTTCGTTGCCTACATGCGCGCGCGATGGCAGTCGCGAAACGGCACAGCCTCCCTCCCCTTTTCCATGAAACAGGGAATTACCAAGCGAGTTGAACGAGCTGAAAAGAAATCTGAAAGTCGCCGCAGTGTACAAGATTCTGAGAAGCATGCCGAGCACCATTTTGAAGAACACAGCTGACATTTGGGCTAAAGCGCAGAAAAGACCTGGCGGAAAAAGGAAGCCTCTGTGATAGTTGCAGAACATGTTTTCGGTTCTGGTGACCTACATGTCCAACTGAAGACTGTGCTCCTCCTTGACAGTGGGTGTGTTTGACGGTAAACGAGAGGAAAGAAGAATGAAAAGAGTTTGTGTGCTTCTTGGTGACGAACTGTTCAAAAGCACATTATAGTAGGAGAGGCACTCGAAGTGGACACAATTTGCAGCAAGCACATTCCTTCTCCGCCTGAAGAGATCCTCCCGAGAGATAGAAAGAATGGGTTTAGACCCCCAGTTTATTTCACCTTCAGGCTTTCATAACAGTCGGTCTCTATCCTAATTTGATCTGATTACTTTTGAGAGATTGTGACCGGCAGAGTGAGACCTATCATAGGAAAAATGATGGTCATAGAAACAAGACCAGGATGGACCGCTCAAGGCTCACTGCCTTGATCAACCCATGAGACCCAGTGTGGCAGTGTGATAGTGCTTCATGACACTTCTGCCGAATCTGAGGAAATCTCTCATGCACTCACTCCTTTTTGGGAGCTGCAGAGCATTGGGCACAAGAAAAACGGTCCACAAACGAAAGATCAGGTTCAGAATTTAGTCCTTGCGGACTTTGAATGGAACATTATCAATAACGAAGAGCCGTTATAAGGTAGCTCTGCCATGGAAATTGCACATAGATTTAGCCAACTGTGCTGTAGCAACCAAGCACGTTAACGCTTTGCTGCAGAAGCTAAATGGCGACATCAGGCTGTTGGAAAGATTTTATCACACCATTCAAGCTTTCCTTGGAAATAGCCATGCCGA
Source organism: Amblyomma americanum (assembly GCF_052857255.1). NCBI lineage: Eukaryota > Metazoa > Arthropoda > Arachnida > Ixodida > Ixodidae > Amblyomma > Amblyomma americanum. The sequence continues at coordinate 9,109,969 of NC_135497.1, read as the reverse complement.
GAAAGTACCGCTGGCAGAAGAGGATTCTCCTAACAGGAAGTATCATCTTCCTCATCGTGCGGTCATTCGTGAGGATCGATCTACAATGAAGGTGCGCATTGAGTTCGACGCCTCTTCGCATGAGAAGAGTGCGAAATTGTTGAACGAGAATCTGGAGGCAAGTCCTAACTTAAATCCTTACGTCATAACGCTGCTACTTTGGTTTCAACGATACAAAGTAGCCCTGACAACCGACGTCGAGGCCTTTCTTCAGATAACAATACGAGACGAAGACGAGGATGCACTGCATTTCCTCTGGTTTAAAGCGCCACTAAGAAAGTGGTGAACCTCTGCCAGAACAAGAGACTTGGCAGATGACTCAAGTCCCATTCAGAGCCACTTCAAGTCCTTTTTTACTCACTGCTACTTTGAAGCACCATTTTTGGTTCGTAGAGACTCGCTACCTCGAGAGAGCTCGCCTCCTGCAAGACTCCATGTATGTACATGGATGATCTCATTGGAGCTGCAACTGCTGAAGACACACTTCAAATGCAGGAAGAAATCATCAACATTTCCACCGCTAAAACGTAAATCACTCTGGCAAGACTTGAATTAATGTCGGTGTTAGCAGCAGCAAGAATGTATAGCTACATCTTAAAGAACTGTAATTACGACTTTTCCGGTCAGACTTTCAGATCACTCTTTGCTGGATCAGGAAAGAACCGTACAACTGGAAGACCTTTGTACAGAACTGAGTTCAGGAGATTCGTGATCTCTCAGAGTAATCCCACCGGCGTTTTTGTACAGGTAAAGAGAATCTAGCTGACTTGCTAACCAGCTACTTCAGTCACACTTAAGGTGGCAAGAACCGATATGCATTACAGACTACACATGCTGACCACCCCCTCGATTCGTTAGAGGACATTCAGTTTCACATTCCTGAGCAGAAGCTGCCGTTCACATGTCGTGAATACGACTTGCAAGAGTGGCAGATCGGGCTAGTTGGTATTTTTCCATAATGCGATACAGCGCGAATAAAGACAGGGACGAAGCGAGACAATACGGCCTTTCGGCTGAAATCGCCTATCGATATTGAGAGATTCAGCTCTCTTACTAGGCTTTTAAAGACAACTGTGTGGATTTTTCGCTACGTCAACAACCAGAAGAACAAGGAAAAGGAGACTGGACCACTTTTGGCACCAGAAATTTAGAAAACGGAACGTCACGTCGTTTACAACCCGCAGCAGACCCAGTTTGAAGCCGAGACAGATTGTGTGGAAAAGAAAGCCCTATTTTCCCCAGGAAGTTCAGTGAGGCAGCTTAGGTTGTATTTTGACAACGATGGGCTGCTGCAAGTTCTGGGGAGAGTGCAAAAAGACACAGGTGACACGTATTGAGCACGGCATCTCATCTTTTTGTCGAAGAACTCCTATTTTTTCCGACTGATCGTCCAGCAGGCGCATGAGCAGGTTTATCCCACTGGCGTTCGAGATACTTTAACACAAGTGCGTGAAAAGTACTGGATTCCTCGGCAGCTTGTTAAGAAGGTGCTCCGAGAGTGTTTCAGCTGTCAACGACTGCAAGCCAAGCCGTTTCAACAGGTGACGCCTCCAGTGCCTGTCGACCGTATCAACCAGTCTTTCCCTTTCTTTGTGACAGAAGTCAACTTTGCTGGACCTCTTTACATAAAGCATGATGGCCATGAGAGCGTGTACGTCACACTATTTACATGTGTCGTAATAAGAGCTGTACATCTGGAACTTGTTGGAGATATGACAGCAGAGAACTTCCTGTATGCTGGGTGAAGATTTGTTTCTCGACATGGGCTCTGTCAGACAATGTACAGCAATAACGCACGAAAGTTTGTGAGATCTTCTCACTCGATAATTCTCGCCCCCTGACATACGTCTTTAATGACGTTGACAAGCCTTATCCGCTGTCACAGGCCTGTTTTCAAGGTGGTCAATGGCTGACAACGTTTCCACCCTTTCCTTCATGATATCCACCGAGTTCTTCAGACAAACTGAGAATGCTCCGGCAAGAGCGGGAAGACCAGCTGGAAGTTTTTTGGTCACGCCAGGTAGATTTGGTTAACCCACACGTAGTTATTGGTACTAAATCCTGGTTAGACAGCACTATAAGCAACAACAAGATATTCCCATCTAATTACGCAGTTTATCAAAAGGACCGTAACACACACGGCGATGGTGTTTTTGTCATCGTAGAGAGCAGTTTGAGTAGCATATATATTAATGTCGAAAGCAAGTCATGTGAGACAGTCTGGTGCAAGGTTGTTCTAAACAATGGTACCTCGATGGCATTTGGGTCGTTTTACAGGCCACCTGGTTCCAACACTCTCGAATCCTTATTTCAGTTAACCGATATATTATTATCCTTAAATGCAACGTGTATTGTTTTTGGAGGAGATTTCAACTTACCCAACATAGATTGGCTTTCTTCGGCCGAAAATCAACACTAGTTCTAGTATTTACTCTGCCTTTCGTGAAATGATCAGCGCGCATTCCCTGTTTCAATTTGTAGAAAGTTCTATGAGAACAACCTCCACTGGCGCAACTCTGTTAGATTTATTGTTTTGCTCCGATCGCACGCTCATTGCTTCTGTTGATTTAATACCCTGAATAAGTGACCATTAAATTGTCATTGCAAGCCTTCCATGCATTGCAAGCCGTCGCCGCAGTCTGCCACCGCGAGTGGTATTCCACTATGACCGAGCAGATTACGCTTCACTATCTAGAGAATTAGATGCATTCTTGTCCGATTTTAGACAACACATGCCTTCCCTTGATGTAAACTCTGCATGGCATCTACTGAAAACCAAACTTCTATCGCTAACAAAGTCATTCGTTCTGTCCCGTGTCATCTCTTGCAAATGTCGCACCGATAAGCCTTGGATGAACAGGAATGTTCGGGCATTGATAAACAGGAGACACCGCTTGTACCGCCTGTACTGCAAATCACCGAAACCTGAATTACGTGGCAAGATGAAAGAACTCAATAAAGAGATAGCAAAAGAAATGCGCAAGGCAAGAAGTATGTATCTGGGCGTTCTGGGAAAAAAATTAGACAAACCCGAAAGAAGTCTGGAAGTACATCAGAAGCAAGCAAGGAGCAAAAAGGATGCTATTCCGGATATTATAGATGACAATAATTATGCCAAAGAGAAAAGCTGAACAGTTTAAATAGCTAATTCAAATTTGTGTACTTACAGTCCAATCCCCAGGCTAGTGGCATACAAACTCTGCAGAATTTTCAACAAATGAACGAAATATCCTTTTCAGAACAGGGTATAACAACACTAATGCAAAAAGTGAAGTGAACGAGAACTTTGCACCCGGTCCAAATCACGTTTCAAATTACATAATAAAAAACTATGCCGCGTCAATTGCCCCATTCATAATGACTCTTTCAGAAATCATTCCATCTTGGTAACTTACCAGATGATTGGAAAACTGCAAATGTGGTTCCTGTTTTCAGAAGTGGGGACAAAACAAAATCCAGAAACTATAGACCGATATCCCTCACCAGTGTTTCATGCAAAGCACTAGAACACATTATTTACTCCAATTTGATGGCTCATCTCCAAGAAAACAATTTTTTCTGCCCAACACAGCATAGTTTCAGAAGGGGACTTTCCTGCGACACCCAATTAATTGAGTTTTCTCATGGTATAGCTCCATCAATTAATAACGGTAAGCAGGTTGATTGTATCTTTTTAGATTTCCAGAAGGCATTTGACTCTGTAGCACATTAGCACATAATTTGTTAATCGTAAAACTGTCTGTGCTGAATATTCCCGTTGATCTTTTGCGTTGGATTGAGGCCTATCTAGCTGACAGAAAACAGTGTGTAGTGCTTAACGGAACAAGTTCATCGCATAAAGCAGTCTTCTCAGGTGTCCCCCGGGGATCAGTCCTGGGGCCCCTTCTCTTTTTGATATTTATTAATGATATTTGTGACCAGGGATCGTGTCATATCAGATTGTATGCTGATGATTGTCTTTACCGTTAAATTAATGGCTCACATGGTAGTGTACAATTACAAAGTGACCTTGACTCTATATTACTGTGGTGCAAAACGTGGAATATGACACTGAATGTTGCCAAATGCAAAGTTGTCCAGTTTACTAACAAATGTCATGTTCTGCATAGTGCATATTCTCTCGAAGGCGAAAATCTGTCAATGGAATCAGTTATAAGTACTTGGGTGTTTTGTTTAAAAACGACTTCTCCCGGAATGAACATATAGACTACATTGCAGCTAAGGCTGGCTGTGTCCTTAACTTCTTAAAACGGAACTTCAAGCAAGCCCCTGCTAGAATAAAAGAAACACTTTACTTTTAAAACGTGCGCACAATATTGGAATATGGATGCTCCGCATGGGATCCTGCCACAAAAATATGTATTGCCGAATTAGAGCGCATACATAAGTGTACAGCGCGATTTGTTTCCTCAAATTATAATTTCACCCAAAGCTCATCTGACATAATAATCAATCTGGGCTGGCCCCTTCTGCAAGAAAGAAGGAAATACATCCGCCTAAAGCTATTCCATAAAATTTATTCAGGCGCAACAGGTATAAGGAAAGAAACATATATGCTTGATCCTACCTACAGATCCGCCAGAATAGATCACTCATTAAAAGTTCGTGAATACAAGTGTCGAATCAACATATGCAAATATGCGTTTTTCCCAAAAAGCAGTTCATGATTGAAATGGTTTGCCAGAGCATATTGTGTAAGCGCTGTCCTCTAGCTTTGACGATGCTCTTGCCGAATTTTGTTTACTTAGTTAAAGTGTAAAATTTTCTTCGTGTGCTTTGTGTACACAACTGTAGTTTTTGTATCCAGTTCTTGTATATACGTTGTTTTGAACATTCTTTTTCTTGTTTGACTATGTTGTGTATCTTGCATTATCTCTTTTGAACATAGTGTTACATTTTTTTTGTTGCTGAATTGTGCTACCTGTACAATTTTTCTATGTCCCCCCCCACAATAATTCCCGTTTCAGGGCGCTGTAGGTATCTGAATAAATACATAAATAAATAAAAGTACCTGAGTGACCTCAGAAACTTTGCAACAAACCAGGTAAAGCAACCCAACCCGTTGAAGCCTGGAACAATAGTGCTTCTTGGTGAACGACAATGTCCGAGACATATCTCTGGTCCCTTGCAAAAACTGAAGACCTTCATCGTGAGCGCGATGGCAAAGTGTGCTCTTGCTCCCTATGGTTCCCATCGCGGACTATAGTAAATCGTCCCGTCCAGCTCCTGTACCCCATGGAGTTTACCTAATATCATTTTGAGCCAGGCAGGATGTTGGAACTTCTTCATCGACGGATGACGATGTCATCATCATTTGCAAGTTCACGTGGGGCTGTGCCTCTCGTGCATCAGCGTTTCATCTTCATAAAAAATTTAAAAAAACAATGCTTCATTCTTTTCCTTCGTGGCTGTCTCAGCTCTGCTCCTTTGAGGCGTCCATGCAACAGCGGGTGGACCCTGAGGTCCATCACAACTTCAGATGGTAATACTTCTCCAAGTACCGCTAACACGCAATTTTAGGCAGAAAATTATCATCACCATAGAGCACCATGTCCTTCTCTGTAGAGAGACCTGACTGGTGTGGGATACACTGGTATCCCCTCCTCGTCCCTCGTGCCAGCGGCGAACGTAAACACGGGCGTGCTGGCCACCAGGAATGTGGAGAGAAGGCACCCCTGCGACTCTGCTCATTTCCGCCCCAGCACTACTGACGTGACGTCACGGCAGCGCGCTGCCTTCTGCGGAGAGGGTAGCATGCCTAAGCTTGACGGCAACGATTTGCTGCTAGGGAGGCAATGACCGAGGGGATAAAAGGGGGGAACATGCAGCGGGAAGGACTCTCGCTGCCGGACCTGACCTGAGTGCCCCACGGACCCCTTTCGCTGCCCGCCGGCCCCCGAGCACCAACGCCAGACGACGTCAAGGACCTGGTGAGCTGCTGAACATCTATTTTACGGATAGAACATTCTTCCGCAGTGTGCTTTACCTCGCGTTAGGATAATAAACTATTTCCTAGCGTGACCTGCCGTTACCTATTTCACCCGGACCTGCAGTGGCTGCGACTCTGCGCCACGGGTTGGGAAAACGTGTTGCGTACTTGAATAACGCCCGGCCGGCTGGACGCAGAGTGACCCCATACTGGATAGTGCAGTGGCCAGTTACTAATCCTGAATTTCGACGCGCTCATGACGCCACCTGACATATCACCGTATGTAAAAATCGCAAGGTCATCAGAGTAAGCAGGAACTCCTCCCAGTTCCTGCTTGCAGAGATCCTTCCTACCACCATCAATTTTGTGATAATGCCCCCCCCCCCCCCCCCCCCTCCATTTGTCATTTGTCCTGTGCTCCTCCCAAAAAAATTCTCTGGCTACGCCAGTGCTGCCGCATGCCTTGGTGAGCGAGACTCCAAGTAACCACTCACGGGTGGCCCTTCCTCTAGACATGCGTGCATCCCCATGCCATGACTCTGATAGGCTTCGCGCAGCACTCAAGGAGAGAGGCAAGTGGTGAATGCATGACTGCAAAAATCGGTTCCCGAGAACGCTTGCCCATTACCTAAAGGACTGCCTCATGGAGCCCAGGTACCCGTCTACAAAGCGCGCACCAGTCTCGCACTTACGAAAGATGTTCTTGCCAGGTAGTGCACTTATACACCAAGGGCATGAGATTGCACTGGAGCACTATCGACAATCCAGCACTTGCTGTGGGACTATCCAATTTGGAACCCATACGTACTAAACGCACAGGCCGCCGAGTTGATTTGCTAGAAGAGTGCACCGGGGGCCAAAGTGTGTACCATGCTTTGCTCCCTGTTGGGCTTTGTCCGCAAAACCAGCCTGCTCAGCAGAATGTAACCTGCACTTCCTTAACCCCTTTAACCCACCCCTCTCCCAATTTATAGGCCTATGTGCCATCCCTGAGAGTACATTTTTTTTCCTCCTTTGACAGTGTGATGTTAGTCACCACAAAAGTCTGCCTCGTTTCTAAAGGTTGATATGTTTTGCTGCAGCAGCAGCTGCATTGCTACATGCATGTGCAAACTGGGAACAGGCAAATGACTTGGCTGAGATGCAGTCCTTCATTGGAAGCAAAGATCCCTCAAAGATAATGGCAGTTGTTGCAGCTGCTCCAGTATGGTAGAAGCGGGGATGCTGTTGGCATGGGCACACATGAACTCCAGGCACGAGAGCTGTTCCAGTGACACATCCGGGAAGCAGTAGCGCATCAGTTGCCTGCAAAAACAAAGGGGTGCACCTTTCTACCAAACTGTGCAGTGAAAAAATTCAGGCAAACAATGGCTCCAGGGAAAAATGTGTGCATGACTGAATGAGTGATACTAATGATCTTGAAGATATAATGGTCTATAACAGCTATATTGCCACCACAGTCCTTCATAAAGTAAGTTATAAAATTCCAATGAGGAAGGCTATCAGGCAGAGAGACGCGATCTCGCCAATGCTATTCATCACCTGTTCACAGGAGGGATTCAGAGGCCTGAATCAGGAACCATTAAGAAAAAGAGTTAATGGAGAATACGTCAGTAATATGTGATTTGCTGGTGACATTGCCTTGCTAAGTCACTCAGGGGATGAATTGCAAAGCGTGATCAACGACCGAGACAGGCAGAGCAGAACGGTGGGTATAAAAATTGATATGCAGAAAACCAAAGTAATATTCAACAGTCTCGAATGACAGGAACAGCAGTTTACATTTGGTACCGAGGCGCTGTAAGTGGTAAGAGAATACATCTACTTAGGCCAAGTAGTGACCACAGACATGGATCACAAGAGTGAAAGGACAAGAAGAATAAGAATGGGCTGGAGTGCATTTGGCAGGTTCTTTCAGATCTTAAATAGCAGTTTACCAATATTGCTTGCTTGTTTTGTGCGGTGATGGTTCGGGCTAGTGGGTAATTTACATGAGGTTTCATAGCAGAAAATGAAAAAGTCTGCAGGGATAGAGCTTGTGTTCTGTCTTGTCCTTTCATTTTGCGCTATGGAACCTCATGTTTTGTGGGGTTTAACATCCGAAAGCGACTCAGGCTATGAGGGATGCCGTAGTGGAGGGCTACAGGCAATTTCGACCACCTGGGGTTCTTTAACGTGCACTGATAATGTACAGAACATGGGCCTTTAGCATTTCACCTCCATCGAAATGCAACTGCCGTGACCGGGAGTTTACCAATATCCCTCAAGTAAAAAATATATAACAGCTGTATCTTACCGCTACTCACCTATGGGGCAGAAACATGGAGGCTAATGAAAAGGGTTCAAATTAAATTGAGAACAATGCTTTGAGCTATGAAAAGGAAAATGATAGGTTTACCGTTAACAGACAGGAAAAAGGCAAGATGGGTCAGGGAATAAATGCATGTTAATGACATCCTAGTCATAATCAAGAAGAAATTGGCTTGGGCAGGGCATGTAATGCGAAGACAAGATAACCGCTGGTCCTGAAGGGTAAAGAAGTGGACACTAAGAGAAAGCAAGCGTAGCAGGGGACGGCAGAAGGTTAGGTGGGTGAATGAGATTAAGCAGTTTGTGGGGATAGGGTGCCTACAGCTAGCTCAGGACGTATATTAGTGTGGGCAGAGGAAAAAGAAAGAAAAATAATGTTGCCCAGCCTGCACCGCCTAAGGCACAACGGGCTTAACTTAGGACAAGGTTAAATGAAAAGATATGAGAGAGGTATTTGTCTTGCAGTGGGCATAATCATGCTGATGATGATTAATGGCCTTGAAAACTACGCCAATGACAAGGACAGTACTGCGCTACTGTTGGAAAACAGCCACCTCTTGCAAGCATCAGCAGCCTTAATTGTGCAATGTAAATGTAGTCCAAGGTTTGACAAAATTTCGTCTGGCAAAGACGAAATGATAGCATGGCCAAACAAACACTTGCCAAAACGAAGAAAAAAAATGAGCTAAAACAGATGACATTTCGGGACTGGTGAAGGTCTCTTGTTCACAAGGAACCCATATGGGTCCTGAACCGGTCATCTGTTTTAGCTCATTTTTCTTCCTTTAAGCATGCGTTTGTTTTATCCATGCTATCAAGCCTTGTGCTATGCCCACATTTTCAATGCTAACAGCACAATCACATATGATGACCACGTAATGAATTGGGGACTGTATGGATACAAATAGGTGTGATAGCGCCGAATCATTCTCCTACAATGGCAGCAATTTTGCTTTATGATGCAAACTGTTGCTAAGATTGGACACAACTGCAAGTTGGCACTGAAGATATGCCCACATTTATGACTATCACATAGAGTTCCTCTGCGACCAGGAAAAGCCCATTGTTAAAGCTTTTCTCGTTGTCTAAACAAAAGCCGTTATCACAGGAACAAATTAAAAGTATGAGAATTTTGATTCTTCCGATTTGCTTACTAGAATGAAACATTAAACTGTTGCTTTCGTTCACTGCTGCCAATGGTTAGTGGAGAACCCCACTGTTGCCAACTGCTGTTTTCTAACATTGTAAGAACTCCATACACATAAAAAAGGCTCAGAAAGTGCTGCAAGAGAGGGACAGTGACACAACAGTAACAACACACGCAAAAACATGTCATTAATGCTTCTTTCACTGCCCCTGTCCCTTCCACGCAGCAGTTTCTAAATGTCTAAAATGAACCACTAGCCCAACAAGCTTTATTGAAGTATCAAGAAAAAAAAAACTGTCCGTTTGGCAAAGTGTATTTATTAGTGCCGAGTTATTTCCTTTTATTTGGTGATGAACACACATACAACTCAGTGACACTACAGGTTTTAAATTATCATTAAACATTTTGTTTATTGACATCACTAACGAGGACGGTTGGTAAACTAATACTCAGAGCTTTATTCTGATTCACACAGTCACTGCAGTGGTGCCTTATCTTTCGTAAAACTGAGTCAACAAGAAACTGCCAAGCAGAGAAACGCCATTAGCTGATATGGCAGTCAAGTGGACCCTGCTCTTGATCACTGACAAATTTTGCTTCAAGTACGATGGCAATTACTGTCTGCAGAAACTATAAGCAATTGTAATGTGAGGGCATCAGTTTCTCAAAGGTTGCTTTGAGAAATTTTACCAGGCTAAATGTATGCGCAAGTATGAGGTTTTGTTTTCGGGAGCATATACTATTCAACATCAGCGAGATAGGACCACAGGGAAATTTTTCAGCATCTGTGGCAAATTCTTCAGGTTTCAATTTATTTCGATAGCAGTGCACTGCAGGCTAGTTCTCGATCCCTTGGCCTTTTTTGCACCTGATAGACTTAGTTCACAATGCTCAAGTATGACATGTGGCCAGCTGTTTGGGCATGCAGAAACACAATGTCACAGGAAGCAGACATTTAACAAGTGACAAAACTAGTATTTAGTGGTGTCCAAGGTGACATGTTTGAAAGTTTGCAGTTAAGTGGCACCAAAGAAATCAAGGCAGTAGCAACAGATGGCCCCAACTGTTCTGTTCTTCTGTTCCTGCTGTCTTCATTTCTCTACCGAGTTTGCCATACATGATTTATACATTTAGATCACATGTATGATTAAACAATGACAACGGTAATGAAAGTGCTGCAACAGATGGAAAACGCTACTTCACATGGTGCCAAATGCATATTTTACAGCGTCACTGTTACTAGCCCATTAGCCAGTTGAGCTGCACCAGTTTTCTGGCCATAACCGATTCTGTGACCACCCTTTGCACATGCCTCATGTACCTTTGTCATCTTGGGGCACTCAACCCTCATTACATGACCACGATAGAGTAGCACTTCTCCATGGTTGGGTGACAACCCCTTAGACACAGATGCAGCGTGCCACTTTCGTTGTCATCAGGTGAGGCACAGGAACATAAGACGCTGCCAAATGCTTCTAGACACCTCTAGACACAAAGAAACAGCTCGTTCTCAAAAATTCTCTTGTTACTGAAACAAAAAGTTAACAAGTTGAAGTTATGAGTGTGAAAATTTTGATGTCTGTCAATTGATTAACAGAGGGACACATTTTAATGTGCTGTAATTTGTCACTGGAGTATAACAGCACCCTGCAGGCCATTTCAGTTGCTGCCAAATGCAGTTTCTTGAAACTGCAGCCTGTTATACCTGATTTTAGTTTCGATGACTGGTCACCGCCATCTTACTTTGCTGGTGGCACCCTGTATGAACCAAATCTAAAAGCCCTCACCAGCACAATCTTGGGCTGTGCGTATGGCGTTGGTGTAGCAGTTACTGCACGGTGCTTGCGAATGCTGCCTGGCAGCGTAATGTTTTGCGGTGTCCCTGAACAGAGAATATAGCTGGTTTTGTGTAAATGAGCCGAGAAACCACACAATTCAGGTGAGAGATTGTGAGTGCTGCACGGTGCAAGCAGCAGCAGCGGCCAGAGTGACGTTGAAGAGCTGTGCTCCTTTTACTACTAAGACGTCTACGTTTTATCTTTTGTGGAACACATATTTCGAATTATGAATTGTAACTAACTGCAAAAGTGGACACAAGCGCACAGCAAAGGAACCGCATGCGCGGCTATTGATTGCGCAATGCAGGTGCACTACAGCTCACCGCAGTTCACGCACTGACGTTTGTTTCATGTATATATCTGCCAATGGTGCCTGTGACTAAAAAGCGAGCTTCCTTCATATTTCACAAAAGAATTTAGTGTTAACCAGGTCAGGTCACATGCCGATCGTTTAACATTGTTTATGAGGTTTGCCGTCCTGTCCTGGTGGACATAAAACCATACGTTGTGCCTTTTGCCTCCAGGGCTATGCCATAGCGTTAAACTGTTGGTTTGCCTAGACCGTCTCGGGGCAATGAATGTGCGCTAATGGGCATTTTTGCATCTTGTCCTCATCGAAGTCGGTGATCGCACTGAGCGGCAGCCACAGAAAGTCACTCACTTAACTAACGTTGGTGAGAAACGAGCATTAGGATTGGGTACCGAAGTCAGGTTACGAACGTTAAGAGTCTACAGTGTTAACGATCACTGGTGCTAAGATGCTGAGCGTGCTGTCTTGCCTAGAAAGTTATTGCTATATTAACTGGAATCACTGCACAATCCACCTTATTTAATCCCTTTTTCCAGATGGCTCACCATACACACATTCTCTGGAAGTCGTTGAATTGGTTTGGTTTACTGGAGTTGAACGTCCCAAAGCAACTCAAGCTATGAGGGACGCCGTAGTGAAGGGTTTCGGAAATTTCGACCACACAGGGTTCTTTAATTCCGGCGCAGCGCCATGCCGGAATGCCAGCATGCGTCGAGTTCCCAAACCCAAGAGAGAGAGCTGTCTCCCACATACGCGCAGCAATCACGTCGGTTCATGGCGCTGTGACGCTGGCGCCCTCCCTTGTTAGTGACGCTGGCGCCCTCCCTTGTCCGTGGTGTCCCTTGTAGGGACACCACGGAAAAGCAATCCAAAGGGGACGGAGTGGGGCGAGTCCCCAATGTTGTGTACAACTACAATTACTTCTAAGAACCAAAGCAACACTGGGCAACGAGACATGCTATAATAGTGGGGGGAGCCATGAATTATATTTGACCACTTGGAGTTTCTTAATGTTCTGCGAAATATCAGAATGCACAAGTTTATGGTTTATGGGGGTTTAACGTCCCAAAGCGACTCAGGCTATGAGGGACGCCGTAGTGAAACGCTCCGGAAATTTCGACCACCTGGGGTTCTTTGATGTGCACAGACATCGCACAGTACACGGGCCTCTAGAATTTCGCCTCCATTGAAATTCGACCGCCGCGGCTGGGATCAAACCCACGTCTTTCGGGCCAGCAGTCGAGCACCGTAACCACTGAGCCACCGCGGCGGCTAAAAAATGCACAAGTTGATGAAAACGCTTTCCAAGGACAACTCACCCATAAAAACTGCTGGAAACTACTCCAGGGTAGGCCATTTGCTGCAGGCTTGCAGGATTTACGGCACACTTGGGCTTCACAGTCTTGCCCTGGTAAGCAATTGAATAACCAAATGAAAGTGCTTTCTTTGCTCCTGCATATTTTTGCAATGAAATAATCCTGAGAGGAAAGTTTTGGTATCAGTCGTTTGTAAGGAGAGCTTGAGGGCTTGAAAAAAACTGTTGACATCCGAATCATTGCTCGTGCATTTTAAGCCAAATGGTGTTGTCATGCGATATGTCACAGGCAGTTTAAGTTCGGGCTCACCAACACCAAGACTGCCACTAACAACTTGTGGCACACGAAGCACTAACAATGATGAACCAGAATTAAACCTTAATAGATTGTGAGCCCATAATTTTTGTTTGGCATGAGTCATTTTCAACAGTAGCTGTGTAGCAGAAAATTCCTAAACCACAGCTAGAGATATATATTTCAACTGAAAAGTTTACTTATATACTACTACAAACACCTAGGGACCGATCAGCAAATATTGTAGGGGGTTATTTATATGCCCCAAAGTTAAAAGAAAAGCATGAAACCAGCCTAATGAAAACATCCGACCAAAGTTAAAATAAATGCACAAAGAAAAGCATGAAACCAGCCTAATGAAAACAATCCGAGCAATGCTGTTATTCCAGCGAAAAAGGAAGACAAACAAATCACACAAGACCTGTTAGAAAAGAAGTAGTACAGAAAGACTACGCGCTAAGAGAGATTCATGAACAGTGTGGAGGTTGCGCTCCCTGTAGTCCGAGACACGAAGCGCTGTTGGGGCCACCGACACCAGCTCCCCTCTCCTTTATACACAGCTGATTGAGTGTGATGAATGATAAGCTACATAGCAGCCTCGGATGTCCAGCAGGTCACAGTCCGACGAAGTGCGGGATAGCATGCTAAGGCCTATGGTTTTCTTCTAGACAAGCAATTCAGTTTTGCTACTTTCCAGACTTCTTGAATTTTCTTTACTACTTGAGACTGCGATCAGCATACTCTTGGCATCTGTGTATTGCCAAAGTGACTCGGGCTATATGGATAATTCCGACCACCTGGGGTGCACTGACAATGCACAGTCTCTAGCATTTCACCTCCGTAGGAATTCGATCGCCGTGGCCAGGATCATTGAACCCATGTCTTCCGGGCCATCATGGCAGCTACAACTAGCAGAAGAACAATATCCTAAAGGTGCAACCATGTGAGGAGCGGAGAGCAGAGCAGTCAGAAGCAGAGCAACGCAAGCGCCAACTCACTGCGTGGTTCTCAAACCACAGGGTGTATGAGAAGTGCAGGTCCCCATCTGCCCACATGGCGGTGAAAGATCCCTCGTGGCTGTAGCGCTGGGCAGACTCCCAACCTCTCCACACCTGCGGACATACAATGGGCAAAGCATGTGCACATGTCAAGTCTTCATGTTAAGGACAGCATTCAGAGTAACTGCAGTCTGTGGCCCAATTACTTGTACAATCTTTTTTTAGCCTCTGCCACATGTCGTACCCCACGAAAATGAGGGCAAGGTTTTCTTGTATGTGATCTTCTTGTGAAGCGCCAACCAGCGCAGTAAAAAATTTTCTGTGGTTCTCAAGATAACATTAACCATAATATTAACCACTGCTTTCTATAGCTGTCAAAAACACAATGCCAACTCATCTCGTGTGTCTACGTAGGGCGGCATGAACACAGAAATGGCAACCCTGAAAATACAGCCTTCAGTATTGCACTTTGAGCCTAGATGTCCCTAAACAAAATGCAAGTATGAGAGTAGTGGGAGACATGCACATTACCATGGCATGAAGTTCTGCAGCATTGATGCTTGTTGCTAGCATGCGGTTGGCTGTTCGGTTTATGTACACAAAATGAAGCAGGCCAGGGTACTGTGCAGAAAAACTGTTTACACGCATAGTCAAGGCAAATGTCATTTCATCTGAAGCATGCAAGTTCACCCTCTCCCATCTAGAAATAAAGCCACTAATCATGACTTCCACAATGCCCTCTTTGCGAGACATTACAGCTTAGGAGGAGGCTGACATGACGAAAGGAGAAGAAAATCACATGGCAGTCATTGCATTCTTTCCCAAAGTTTCACATAATGTAGCCGCTCAGCACAACACCAGTGTTGCAGTTTCTGTTCCATGCAAGCTGGCAAAAATATGCTCAATGGTCAACAGGCAGAGGCAGCTTGCACCAACACACACCGATTGCCATTCCAGCACGACTTACTTGACCTCCCTTACGTATTGAGCAGAATGCGAGCAACACAACCTATCAGTACAAAACATATCTGGGACTCTCCTCTCAGATTACAACAGTTGATATGTCAGAAGCAGAATTGACATCTGAGCTAGTTGGCTTTTCATTTTCAAAAATTATATAAAGCGCACTTAGGACAACAGACAAGGGAGACCAAACAACACAAGTGCTTACTCGCAACTGCGCGTTTATTCGAGAAACACACAAAAGGAAGAACAATCACAAACAAAACAAAAGCCATCGCGCCGGCGTGACAGGAAAAGTGCTCATACAGGTGCGTCAAGATAACAAAACTCTCTTTCATGCAAAACCACCATAGGGTCGGCAACACACGTGTGCTGATTCTTACGGATGTGATAGGCCTCTGAAATCTCTCTGGTTAGCTGATTAGGGTGTCGGAACAAGATTTTAGTTTGGTCAAGCAAAGGCTTGCAGCCGCTGCATTTCGAACAGTGCTTAGCGAGATTAGATGAAGGCGACTTATTCAATGACAAAAAATGCTCTTGCAAGCGCACATTAAGGCAGCGGCCCGTTTGACCGATATAGGTCCGGCCACAAGAAAAGGGAATGTGATACACCACTCCTTTTGAACATCTGACATAGCGGTTCTTGTGATTCACAGTGCAGCACCGCTTTCGTTTATCACATACACCGCTGCTAGAGCGCGCAGCAACCTTCGCACAAACACTACTAACTTTCTGAGGGGCAGAGAAGAGAACATTAACACCATATCTGTTACCCACGTTTTTTAGTTGATGAGAAAACCGATGAACATAAGGTATGACTGCAATATTTTTCTTTTTCTCCTCAGAACCCTTCAAAAGTCACCTATTGAACTCTTTTACTTTTTTGAGCACCTTGCTAGAAGCTAGAAACAGCACGTCCTCTGGAAATCCAGCCAATTTTAGTCTGTTCACTTGCTCGCAGAAACTTTCCTTCATTTCGTGAGGGCACGACTTGAGCAAAGACGATCCTAGGCAGGAGACAGCAATGCCGCACTTCACAATTTTTGAGTGATTTGATTGATAATTTAAGAGTGGTTTATCAGACCTCGGAGAATACCTCCAGCACACATGATCCTGCACGAAATGAAGTTTTGTGTCAAGGAACTGCAGGCAATCGTTTGTAGGAGTTTTAAAGGTGAACTGTAATCCACGCCCATATTCTTTAAAAATCTTAATAATGTCGACCACCCTCCTTGTAAATTCATGTCGGTCAACAAACACCAGATAATCATCGACATACCTGAAAATCTTTTTTGCAAGGCCACTCTGATTCTTTTCAATATAAGAGTCAACTCGAGACAGGAAGATATCACTGAGGACGGGCGCTACTTTGGATCCGATACAAACACCTGTCTTTTGAATAAACAAATGCCCATTCCAGTCAACAAAAGTAGAAGCCAGATAAAATGACAGCACTTCTAAAAACGAAGGAACGGAAATACCACAGGCATTGACAAAGCATTGTTCGTCATTATCCTCGGTAATGCAATCACTAACAAATTTCATCAGTGTGTCATGTGGCAGCGAGTAGAAGAGGTCCTTAACATCAATACTAAATGCAGACGCTCCTTTAGGATTATGATTCTTAAGGTAGTTGACAACAGCCAAAGAATTTGGCGTCTGATATGGGTCCGCTAAGGTAAGACCTTTTAGGTGCTTTTGCAGGAAGCATGAAACGACATGTTGCCAAGTCGACCGCTCAGTGACAATAGCACGGAAGGGCTTATTAAGAAAAAGGCTTATTCGGCAATGGAAGCACATTTTAGACCTGTTAAAGTCAAAGCTACAAAGGTCAAGGAAAATGCTCTGAAACTCTTGTCGCTTTTAAACCTAGAGAATTTGCGCTCTAGCGTTAAAAAGGCTGAAGGCCTAAGGCTCGAAGTCTTCTTTTCAGCCAAAACGCATAAGGACGACATACCCTTCCGTGCTATTGTCACTGAGCGGTCGACTTGGCAACATGTCGTTTCATGCTTCCTGCAAAAGCACCTAAAAGGTCTTACCTTAGCGGACCCATATCAGACGCCAAATTCTTTGGCTGTTGTCGACTACCTTAAGAATCATAATCCTAAAGGAGCGTCTGCATTTAGTATTGATGTTAAGGACCTCTTCTACTCGCTGCCACATGACACACTGATGAAATTTGTTAGTGATTGCATTACCGAGGATAATGATGAACAATGCTTTGTCAATGCCTGTGGTATTTCCATTCCTTCGTTTTTAGAAGTGCTGTCGTTTTATCTGGCTTCTACTTTTGTTGACTGGAATGGGCATTTGTTTATTCAAACGACAGGTGTTTGTATCGGATCCAAAGTAGCGCCCATCCTCAGTGATATCTTCCTGTCTCGAGTTGACTCTTATATTGAAAAGAATCAGAGTGGCCTTGCAAAAAAGATTTTCAGGTATGTCGATGATTATCTGGTGTTTGTTGACCGACATGAATTTACAAGGAGGGTGGTCGACATTATTAAGATTTTTAAAGAATATGGGCGTGGATTACAGTTCACCTTTGAAACTCCTACAAACGATTGCCTGCAGTTCCTTGACACAAAACTTCATTTCGTGCAGGATCATGTGTGCTGGAGGTATTCTCCGAGGTCTGATAAACCACTCTTAAATTATCAATCAAATCACTCAAAAATTGTGAAGAGCGGCATTGCTGTCTCCTGCCTAGGATCGTCTTTGCTCAAGTCGTGCCCTCACGAAATGAAGGAAAGTTTCTGCGAGCAAGTGAACAGACTAAAATTGGCTGGATTTCCAGAGGACGTGCTGTTTCTAGCTTCTAGCAAGGTGCTCAAAAAAGTAAAAGAGTTCAATAGGTGACTTTTGAAGGGTTCTGAGGAGAAAAAGAAAAATATTGCAGTCATACCTTATGTTCATCGGTTTTCTCATCAACTAAAAAACGTGGGTAACAGATATGGTGTTAATGTTCTCTTCTCTGCCCCTCAGAAAGTTAGTAGTGTTTGTGCGAAGGTTGCTGCTCGCTCTAGCAGCGGTGTATGTGATAAACGAAAGCGGTGCTGCACTGTGAATCACAAGAACCGCTATGTCAGATGTTCAAAAGGAGTGGTGTATCACATTCCCTTTTCTTGTGGCCGGACCTATATCGGTCAACCGGGCCGCTGCCTTAATGTGCGCTTGCAAGAGCATTTTTTGTCATTGAATAAGTCGCCTTCATCTAATCTCGCTAAGCACTGTTCGAAATGCAGCGGCTGCAAGCCTTTGCTTGACCAAACTAATATCTTGTTCCGACACCCTAATCAGCTAACCAGAGAGATTTCAGAGGCCTATCACATCCGTAAGAATCAGCACACGTGTGTTGCCGACCCTATGGTGGTTTTGCATGAAAGAGAGTTTTGTTATCTTGACGCACCTGTATGAGCACTTTTCCTGTCACGCCGGCGCGATGGCTTTTGTTTTGTTTGTGATTGTTCTTCCTTTTGTGTGTTTCTCGAATAAACGCGCAGTTGCGAGTAAGCGCTTGTGTTGTTTGGTCTCCCTTGTCTGTTGTCCTAAGTGCGCTTTATATAATTTTTGAAAATGATATGTCAGCCATTGATGGAAGACAAAAAGTTTTAACAAAGGAGAGTAACCTATGCATAACCAACCCTTCAATTTTGTCATGACAAAAACAGCACACACTTTTGACAGACATAACACAAAGAACAAGAAGGAAGGCACCACCAAAATGCTAACCGGTGCATCAGTGAACCTTCCATGGCCCTTTCAGACAGGGAATTCTGCTATTTGGACAATCAGCTGCACTCTGCTCATGTTTAGTTACCTCTTTCTTGCCACACCCGTTAATTTGTTCCCACGTGGTTCTGACATGTGCAGTTTTAGGTGGTTACTGTATATTACGTGCCCAGTTCTTTAGTATTGATGCCCATTGTTCAAACAGCTTTCCGGTCACTTCTGGCGTGCCGCAAGGAAGCGCAGTGGGACCATTCTTGTTTTTGGTCCACATCAATGACATTGTGGTTGTAATTAGTCAATCAGTGCAAATTAGGCTTTTTGCCAATGACTGTGTTTTGTTTCATGAAATCAGATTCTATGAAGACCAAGTCATTCTTAATTTTAACCTTCAGAACATTCACTCATGATGCAATTGATGGGAGATGAAGCTTAACAATGACAAAAGAGTCTCTATGAAAGTGACCAAAAAACAAAATAGCCTATCAATTCCGTATGCCCTTCCAAATCATCTGCTTGAGGAAGTTAACGAATACAAATACTTAGGTGTTACTATAACCAATAATCTTAGCCGGGAATAAGCACATAACCAACATATGTACGTCATCCTTTCAGAAACTTTGCTTCCTTAGGCATAGATTAAAAGGTGCCCCTTCTAGTGGAAAGCATTTAGCCTACACATTCATCACGAGACCGAAACTTGAGAATGCATGCATCGTCTGAGACCCTTAACAAAACAAAACGTCAAGGCACTGGAAATGATTCAGCGAAAATCTGTACGATTCATCTTTAATAAATATTGTTCTACTGACTCACCAACCATTCTTATGACACAACACAGTATACAAACATCGCAAACACAAAGAAAAACTCAGATTGAAAGTTATTTTCTTAATCAAAATTAACAAACTCTCCATGAGCCCTGATTTATTAATTAAGCCGATCACAACGCGACTAACATGACATCATCACACAGAATCACTAACACTGTACAGTACCAGAATCAATGTTTGAAATACTCATTTTTTTCCTCACACAATAACTCAAATGGAATGAACTCCCATCTGAGGTTGTAAACAGCATCGATGCCATTGACAAAATTTCTTATTGATAGTTGACGAGTTGTTTTTCCTTGTTCTTCACTATGTCCTATTACTCATTTGTTAGCTTTCTGCAATGTAATTTGCTGCATTTCTTTTTGTTGTTGTTTTTTGTCCCTCCTGCTTGGGCCTATCTTAGGGTCTGGAGTATTCTATAAATAAAATAAATGCATATAACTTCAGTTGTGAGTCAGCACTTGTGGTGTCATTCTTTGTGCTATGTCAAAGTGTGCACTGGTTTTGTCATGATGAATCAGTACCAACTTGCCCAAATGTCTCCTTTACTACCTTCAATTTAGCTTACAAGCGGACAGTGTTTTAACCATTTCTTGTTTTAATGTGTGTGTAAGTACACCCTTCATCCACAATTAGACCTCCCGACTGTTTTCAAGTGCTTTTGCACACTATGGACTATTTGTGATATTTTCATCTTCAACTCTTGGGTCAGTCTTCTTTTTTCCTTCATTCTGCTGTGCTTGCAATTGTCGTTGCAGTGCATTCTACACAGTTTCCGTTTTTTAACATTAAAATTTCTTTAATCTTATTTTATACTGCCGCATGCAAGAAGACGCCAAAGATGACGACTGGAACTACGAGCGCAAGGCTGGAAGAGGAAGAAGCTGAAAACGCGCAGGGACTCTTTCTGGTTCACCAGTAAACCGTTTTTTATCTTCAGCTCTCCTCAGGGTTCTACAGAGTCGTGACACTGGTGGAGCGTGCTGGGTATTAATAGGACTCCTGGCAGTCCACAGCGCGTCCCGGACATCGACACGCCTGTTCATCACGCTAGCCGCCGCCGTCTAGGCCTTGCCCGGGAGACAACAATCTGCCGGGCGACTTTTCAAACGTCAGTTTGCCAGGCCTCCCAAGCCATGACACCTTCCACTCCTGCGCCTTCCGCAGGAACGCGTTTGAAGATGTGGAAGACTGGCTTGACCAGTTTGAACGAGTGGCCAAGTTCAACCAATGGAGCGCGGACCAGAAGCTTTGCAACATTTATTTTGCACATCAGGATAATGCTAGAACTTGGTTTGAAAACCACGAGGCCAGCTTGTCCACATGGAATGACTTCCGCCGCCAGTTGGTGGACACTTTTGCCAGTCCTGGTCGACGAGAGAATGCGCTGCACCTGCTTGAAGTGCATGTCCAGAAGCCGAATGAAAGCGTAGCTATGTTTGCGGAAGACATGGCTCGACTTTTTCGCCGTGCCAACCCCGATATGACTGAGCAAAGGAAGCTACGACATCTCATGCATGGCGACAAGAAGCAGGTGTTTGCCGGCTTGGTGTGCAACCCACCTCAAACCGTCAGTGAGTTCGTCAAGGACACTACAGCTATAGAGCGAGCCCTCCAAGAACGGTGCCGCCAGTACGACCGACCCTTCAACGGTGTTCCAACGACTGCGGCGGCGCTCACTGCAACCGATAGGACCACTCTTCGAGAACTCATTCGAGAAATTGTCCTTGAGGAGTTGCAGCGAATTACTGCTACGAGCGCTCAGTCACCAGAGGCCATCACAGCAGCCGTAAGGAAAGAGCTCCGGTACGGCCTGTCATCGTATGTACCATACAAGGAGTCTCACCCAGTTGACAACGCGGCAGCCATTTGCAAACCATACCACGTGCCACAACCCAACAGCAACATGGCCGTCATTACTGCGCCTTACTACGAGCCGGAGCCGCAACCCGCTAGCTATGCGGCAGTCCTTTGTGGCCCGCCGCCAGACCACGCCCCACCGAGCTTACCGAGCCGTCAGCAGGCGCGGTTCTTCCAGGGGCCTCAGTGGGCACCTCCTGGCTGCTCTCAACCGTGCCGAACTGACATGTGGTGCTCTTATGACAGCCGACCACTCTGCTTCTTCTGCAGACAATCTGGCCATGTGTATCGGTAGTGCCGCTACCGCCAAGAGGGGCAGGCCTTTCCGCCTGCTTCTGCTCACCGCCATTTCGACGCTGGCCCTGCCCAAATCGAGGACTCGCACTCAGCAGGGAAGCCAACTCACCAGGCTTTCGCCGCCGCTCTCCATCTCCACAGCGTTATTCTTCGCCGACGCGTCGTAGTGATGCTGACGTTAGCGGACGGTGGACCCCGAGCCCTCGCCGGGGAAACTAACAGCCGCAACCTCGCGAGGGGAGGTTGCAACCAGTCGGAAGAGTTTCAAAGCCCTCATTACAGCCGCAACTGCCGATCACAATCCGTGACTGACGCCGCTGTTCTCATTGACCCTGCCGCACTACCACCGAAAATACCGCCTACATTACCGCCAAACATGCTGCACCAGATGAGCAGCCCCGACGACGAAACTGATAGCGCCAACCTTACCGCACTTCCACCGCAAACGCCGAAAGAGACGAGCAACCCAGACGATATTGTTAGCGCCAACTTCGCCGTTTGCATTGATGGGCTGGAGGTACACGCTCTCGTGGGTACCGGGGCGGATTTTTCAATTATTAGCCAAAAACTGGCTGACAGGCTGCACAAAGTAAAAACCGAATGGACTGGGCCACTAATAAGAAGCGCTGGGGGTCAGCTACCGGCACCGACTGGGAAGTGCACTGCCCGGATAGGAATAGGAAACTCGGTGTTCGTTGGCAGCTTCGTTAATCTCTCCGACTGTTGCAAAGACCTCATCTTCGGCATGGATTTTCCATGCCTCATGGGGCTGTAATAAGTTTTCGGGACAACGTCGTTACCTTCACCAAAAATCAGAGACCTTGGTTATGCGGAAGTACCACTGATGCCCTTACGCGTCGCCAATGAAGCGGTGACATTACCTCCGCCATCATGCTCTCTTGTTGAAGTGAAGTGCGACGTGGCGCATACCGGTGATGGCGTCGCCGAACGGGCAGTAGTCCCCCTTATACTCAGCCGAGGTGTGTCCATAGCTAGAGGGCTAGTCAGCTTGGCCAATGGGCACACCGAAGTGCTGCTGACAAACTTCAGCGACGAGCGTCAGCAAATTCCGAAAGGCACAACTGTGCCCTTTTTCGACAGCCTCCCAAGTGCGCAGGACTGTTTTGTGCTGCAACAGGAAGGATCAGTGAGCAAGGCGCCCGTACCCACCGTCGATGTGAGCCCAAATTTGTCATCTTCAGAACGGGAACGTCTTTTGGATCTCATAGATCACTTTCGAGACTGTTTTGCTTCAGAATCGCGGATAGGCCAAACACCTTTGACCAAACATCGAATTATAACGGATGACGCGATTCGCCCGATTCGACAAAATCCTTACCGTGTGGCTCCGAAAGAGTGCGAAGCCATTCAGCATCAGGTGGCCGAAATGCTTACAGACGACGTTATCCAGCTGTCACAGAGTCCCTGGGCTTCCTCCGTGGTACTTGTTAAAAAAAAGGATGGCAGATTACGATTTTGCATTGACTACCGCAAGCTCAACCAAGGGACCAAAAAAGACATGTACCCTCTCCCTCACATCGATGATTCCCTTGATCAGCTACAAAATGCACGTTACTTCTCATCAATGGATTTGAAAAGTGGATATTGGCAACTTGAAATAGATGAGAGGGATCGGGAGAAGACAGCATTCGTCACTCCCGACGGATTGTATGAGTTTAAGGTTCTTCCATTCAGTTTATGCTCGGCACCAGCAACATTTCAGAGGCTGATGGACACTGTGCTCTCGGGACTCAAGTGGCAAACATGCCTGGTGTATCTTGACGACATGATTGTATTTTCGGCCACCTTCGAGGAGCATCTACGCCGCTTGCTAGCTGTCTTTCAGGCCATACGATCTGCGGGCCTCACACTAAAACCCGACATGTGCCACTTCGGTTACGAGGAGCTGCAATTTGTCGTTAGCCAAGAAGGTGTCCGGCCTGATCCCGAAAAGCTCTCCGCAGTCGTAAAGCTCCCTACACCTACGGACAAAAAGACGTTGCGGCGCTTCCTGGGGCTTTGTGCCTATTACCGTCGAAATATTGCTGGCTTCTCATGGATCGCCTGGCCATTAATTTCACTGACACATGACAACGCTGTCTTTCGCTGCAGTGAAGAAGAGCACCAAGCTTTTAATGAACTCCGGAGACGTGCACAGACGCCACCTGTCCTGGCGCACTTTGATGACGACGCCCCTACCCTGCTTCATACCGATGCGAGCAATGTGGGTTTAGGTGCTGTATTGGTGCAGCGCCAGGGTGGTGTAGAAAAAGTGATTGCTTATGCCAGCAGGACTCTGTCTAAAGCAGAAGCGAACTACTCGGCAACAGAAAAAGAATGCCTTGCAGTTGTATGGGCGGTTATGAAATTCCGCCCTTACTTTACACTCGCCCCTTTCAAGTCATTAGCGACCATCACTCTCTCTGTTGGCTGACAAACTTGAAGGATCCTTCAGGGAGACTCGTGTGTTGGAGCCTTCGGTTACAAGAGTTCGACATGACGGTTATTTGCAAATTCGGAAAGAAGCATGCGGATGCTGACTGCCTTTCGCGAGCACCGATCGAACCCTCCACCATGGCCGATGAAGACACTGCTTTTTTAGGAGTCATCGATGATGCAACTCTTTCCCAACAGCAGAGAGAGGACCAGGAATTGCTCCCTCTTATTGATTTCTTGGAGAAGCGAACTACGGCTGTGCCTAAGATTTTCGCACGCAGCCTCTCTTTATTCTTTCTTCGCAACGACGTAATTTACAAGAAGAACTTCCGTCCTGGGGGGGAACAGTCATCTACTCGTCCCAACAGCTCTCCGCACAGAAGTCTTGCAAGCCTGCCACGACGAGCCAACCGCCGGCCACTTTGGCTAAACCCACACGTTGGCTAAAGTACAACGCAGATACTACTGGCCGAAACTGCCAGTGACAGTGAAGCACTATGTACGAATGTGCGTAGACTGTCAACGTCGTAAACCACCCCCTGCAAAACCAGCTGGCCTACTCCACCCTCTTAAAGTGCCAAAGACACCTTTCAAGCAAATTGGCATGGACCTGCTTGGACCATTTCCGATGTCTACTGCCGGGATTAAATGGATAATTGTCGCCACCGATTATCTAACTTGTTACGCGGAGACAAAGGCTACTGCCACCGAAGCAGCTCGGTTATTCGTTGAGAACATTGTCCTCAGGCATGGCGCACCGGCGCTCATTATAACTGACCGAGGAACTCCATTTATGGCCGAGCTTTTGGAAATCGTTCTCCGCCTCAGCGGTACCAGTTATCGTAAAACGACGGCCTATCACCCTCAAACCAATGGATTGACGGAACGCCTCAATAACACCATCGCAGACATGCTCTGTATGTACATCGACGTGGACCACAAGAATTGGGATGAAATTCTTCCCTACGTCACGTTCGCTTACAATACGGCACAACAAGACACCACTCGCATGACGCCTTTCAGCCTTCTTCATGGGCGACCAGTGACAACTATGCTGCCATGTTGCTCCCGAATGCCGATGGCGACGATGTCGATCAGGACGCCGAGGAATTCGCACAGCGCGCAGAGGAAGCTCGCCAACTAGCGCGTGTGCGCATCAGAATTCAGCAGGAGTATGATGCACAACGCTACAATCTTCGCCACAGACATGTCATATATGAACCTGGCGACAAGGTGTCGGTCTGGACGCCTATTCGCCGCTGTGGGCTTTCGGAAAAACTATTACGGCGATACTTCGGGCCCTATGTTGTGCTGAGACGTTTAATCGACGTAACGTATGAGGTGGTGCCAAACGGGTTATCGACATCCAAGCAACGCCAGCCACAAGTCAACGTCATCCATGTTGTATGTATGAAGCCGTACTACTCGGACCGATCTTAACCTCCTACTTCCGTTTCTTACCATCGAGACGATGCTTCCTGAGGAGGGGGGCAAATGCCGCATGCAAGAAGATGCCAAAGATGACAACTGGATCTAAGAGCGCAAGGCTGGAAGAGAAAGAAGCTGAAAACGCGCAGGGGCTGTTTCTGGTTCACCAGTAAACCGTTTTTTATCTTCAGCTCTCCTCAGGGCTCTACTGAGTCGGGACAATACTTTTACCAAGAGTAATCACGTGCTTTTGATCTGCAGGTCTTCAGCTCCAATTCACATCCAAAGCTTTTCCCTAACCTCATGACATGTGGTTTTTGCTCATTTTTCACGCTTTCTAGTAGTACCTCAGCACTGCCTTTGCTGGTTTTACCTTTTCACCTCATGTGGACACACCCTTCACCTTCACAGGGTGTACTGTTCCCGTTTCTAAAACTTCTTTTCTTCTACAGATTGACAATCTCTGCCTCCTGTGTGGTTTGTATTGGCCCCGGAGCATGTGCGTATTTTGGCCTTTGCTTTCTTTCCATGGCTTCCTTTGTTTGCATGTGCCGCCAGTTTAGCTATTTTTATTTCTTCACCTTGAGAACTGCTGACTCCCGTTTTTGAGTTTGTATATTGTTTTTTACTGTAAGCTTCTTTTTACCGTGTCTGTATATTGTCCCCTGCATTATACTGGGTGTTCAGTTAACTTTAAAATACAAAGGAATAATAGGTGGAGGTAACTTCCACCATATTGTTGACCACTGTATGGATTAAGCCATAGGATTTTCTTATTTGGTACACTTTAATAGTTAAAAAATTAACTGTCTAGCTATTGCATTTTGGGCGAAAATTCCAGAGCGAAATTGAAGCATCTCAAAAAAACGTCTAATTCATCAGTTCCTATTTTGATGTATGCAACTGATCAGACTTTTTTCTACATTGAAAAAAAAGCCCATGAAATATGAAAAAATCCCACGTGACCATGCACTCGCACGCCGCGACAACAGCGCTCTCATAAGTGGAATCTGTGAATATAGCCATGCTCAATCGCACCACGAATGTGACAGGGTGAAAACAACACAGTGGGTGCTGACGGCAAAATTAAAAATAAAACCTGCGACCTGGCCGTATTCAGTGCAGAAAACAGTGGCCGCGCTAATTAACGGTAGCAATGTGCAGGCCGGAACACTAAGCAGTCTTCCTAGTTATTGGTTGGGATGGAAGAAATCACCAATTTCAAGAGTAAAGCAATGCGTCGGAAAGCAAAGATGCTATGTGCTAGACACCACACACAGAGAACTGTCCAGAGACTAGCAATGCTGTTTAGTGTTTTGGCCTGCATGTTACTACTGCAAACCAGCACACCCGCTGTTTTCCACACTGAATGTGGCCAGGTCACAGGTCTTACTACAGGTCCACAGGTCTGCCAGCGCCCACTTCATTGTTTCTATGCTGTCACATCTGCAGCACCATCAAGCGTGCCTATAGTCACGAATTCTAACGTGTGAGAGCAGTGCTGACATAGCTCAACAACGCATGGTCACGTGCATACGAGTGCGTGCATATACTCTCAGACGGTACAGAAAATCTGAGCAATGGCATGCAGAAAAGAGTGACGTGATCAAGTGGCCGTATGATGCACACAGCAAGCCAAGCACCACGCCACTTGAGATAATCCTATAGATGTCGTTCATCTATATATACCCACCACTGGCCAACCCTGATGTGGCAGTGTTCATGTGGTGGCATTCGTACCAAAGTTGCGATGCAACCGTTTGTCGTATAGCATTCCGGGTGATGTCATTTGATTTCTCGTTGCATATAGCTTACATGTGCTAGTCAAGTTGAACCAACAATATATGCACCTTCAATTGCATGCCTTCTCGGACTCTACACCTTCCCTTACGGCAAGACTGAGGTGTCCACTGAGATGTGAAACAGTTACTGCACCATTTCCTTTTCTCAAAAACCAATTTTCGTATGGTCATACTGCGTTCCGGGTGGTGTCTATGCAGGCGTGTACAAGTGTGGGTGGTGTCATACTTCCAAAAAAAGGAGAGACTGATTGCCTGAAATCACTCAGTTCACAAACCGCAACCAAATGTCTGCGTCTTGTGTCTATGATATATTTTCGCATTTCCACACGTAAGCAGTCTTAAGTGTCTATGCCGAATGCTTTTTAATGAGAAAAAAACTCTAGCACACAACAAAATAAAAACTAATAAATTACAGTAATCCCTCGTTATAACAAAATCGCTTTACTCAAAATATCGTTTTATTCGAAATTTCTTCCAGTCCCAACCCAAACGCATGCATTTTAGGTCGCATTACTCGAAGCGCACGAAGAGCTTGACCCGCTTAGAGCGAAATGGAGGCATCGTCGCCGTGGCGGCGACCCTCTTGCACATGCAGTATCAAATTAATACAGCCGATGAATTAGTTTCAGGCAAAGAACAGGCCATAAAAGTACCAAAACTATGACCGATGACCTGCCTAGTAACGAGTAAGCAAGTGCCAAGTGCCCCCAGCTGTTTACAGCGGATGCGAACGGAAGCGCGCCCGAACCGGTCGCAATCGCGTTGCTGGTGTCCCCCGTGATAGAATCCAAACGAAAATGAAATTTTCGTGACGCTTTGCGATGCCAGAAAACCGCAGTCGCTTGGATGCCGAAAAGTGGCCAAAAGACCGCAGGCAGACTTGCGACGTAGCATTCCATGGGGTGCGCTCGGTGAGCAAAATTTTACCGTTCTAAAGAACATTTCTGGCGCTGAAACGTGCCAAAAAGCACAAAAGAAGTGTGCCTCCGATTATGAGCCCATTCACGCTTGCAAGTAGCGAGCGAGGTGAGCTTTCGGCAACGAATTTAGCTGCTCCCTGGCTGTCGCAGTCATCGCTAAGCCACATCGTTTCACATCGACCAAAGCAGACGAAAGTCTCGAAAGCGTGCGAAAACGTCACTCCCCAGTGTTTTCGCTTCAAACGAGAAGGCGACCCGCAGGTCACCCTTGCAAGTGTGAACAACGGTGTTGTCGAGCTGCTGCCTGGTCGCACGCCCTTTGCCGTGTTCGACACGAGGAGCTACGTTAACAAATCGGGAAGACAACTTTGGCGAAGCCGGTCTAGAAATCTGCATGCCGTTTGTCATAATCGGCCTGCATCGCAATAAAGCACCGCCCCTAGCTTTGTTGCACTTTTGACAGTGCAGATAGATTGATAACTTACCGAAAACACGAAAAATCCGAGCGTCGCCAGCGGCGAGTCAGGCTGTCAACATGGCGGGTCAACGTAACCACGGTATTTCCCCGGCGACTTTCTCCAACCGGTCATGCATGATTCGCGCCGTCCGACTAGACAAACGGTCTAAATGCGTGGTAGGGTCATTGAATTTTGTTCCAAAACATCTGTCAATGTCGCGGACGCGACGCTGCGCGAACACTGACACTCGAACCGTAGAATTAGCACGGTGTCGTCGACAACGGTGCGCCGAAAAACTAAATTGCAAACTTCAGAGCTGAACAGATCAGGAAAAAAAACTGCCCAATAATCATGTGAAGCCCCTATTGCAAAACCGTTCAGTTTTCACAATCACGGTGCGTACCTACAATGAGAGGCTAATCGTTTTTTGAGCACAACAAACACAACCTCAGACTCGAGCCACGGCATTTCCGTGACCCCGCTCGCATGAAAGCAGCCACTGCCTTCTAAAAACCCCGAAATACCCCCATAAAAGCGGCCACTGCCTTTGCGATTTCGAAATACCCCGAAGGTTGAATGCATGGGCACGGCGACCGCAGCCTCGTGTGATGCTTGGTCAGAATTAAAGCAGGGGTTGCACGCACCCGGTAAGAACTTGAAACAGCCAAAGCTCACTGCCTTTTTTGCACCTGAATAAAGTTTTGCTTCACTGAATACATTGTATTTTTGACTTCCTCGCTGTTGCTGTGCAATTAAAGCACGACTGCTTTAGATTTTCTCGGGTGGTCGTTTATATAGAATTACCGCTTATAACGAATTTTTTTGCCATCCCGCTGACTTCGCTATAACGAGGGATTACTGTAGATGTTTTTGGGATTCTCTACAATGGTTGAAAAGTAAAGTTTTACAATCTAATGATTCAAAATACAAAAATACTCTTTCTACATACACAACAATGCTGAAGTTACCTCCACCTACACTGTAAACAATAATCGATCCTTATGGGAGTTTAAATGGCAGACCTATCCATTCAAAATTCATGTGATGAATCTTTTACTCCATCAATATAGAGCAAAAATAGGAAAATATACTATTTTTCTCCCTTTAACGAATGATGGGGTAAAATTGAACACTCGCCTCTTTATAACTTTAATTTTTAAATGAAGTTTCTTGGTCTCAACACTCCCCAAATCCAAAATGAAGTAAACAACTCCACTCAGTGCTGTCCAAGCCACCAGATAGTGTCTTGCATGCTTCTGCTTGGTCACGTGACTATGACGGTAACCATCATTACTATCTTTGCTGGCTCCCTCAGGGGTTCCTGCCATGGCAAAAGAGGTCGAATTGTTGCCCAACTTACGCAACAGTAAGCTACACTGAACTGTTCTTCTGAAGCTTTCAGCACACTTCTACAATACCTATCTTCCTTTGCACCTTTCCAAAATTAACACGAATGCTCGAGTGTACGGCCTGGACCGAGAGCCACAAAGTGTTGGCCACGAGGTCTGAGACCATGCTGATAGGTGTGCTTGACACAGCTGACAATAGCTAAACCGGAACCCAGCTACCAAATCATATAGCAGGGTGGCTGTTTGGCAGCCAGCTTTTGACAGTCAAGAGAGACAGACAGAAGGTCGGAGCGTGAGGTTCACTGAACAAACTTTTGAACAGGAGAAAGACAGCCACCTTAGGATGGTGTCTCCGGTGTCTCCCCAACGGCCAATGCTCTGTGGCGCTAATGTCAATCCAAGCCATGTGTTCAAGCATATCAATTATGTCGCGGCTAGTTGTATGCGCCATCATCCTGCAAGAGCTCCTGCTTAGGCCTAGTTCTCAGAGCTTTTCCAGTGTGGTTCGCGGGGTGTGATGTAGACTGCAGCGTGGTGCATCAAATTGAAACTGCAATGGAACAGAGTTTCAACTTTAAGATTTTAACCTTTTAAACGACACATTACGAAGAAGTGTTTCCAAGACAAAAATTCCTGTTGACAATTCGCATATGCTTTCTAAAATAACCGTGAAAAAAAAATGTAAGTTTTATTTACAATGACTAAACACATTTTTTTTTTCCATGTTCCATTTTCGGAACATTGGCATTTCCTATATACAGACTGCTAACGTAGTCTGAAAATGCTTTTACGGTCTGTGCAGTGCAAATTTCTTCTTCTGAGGACTACCTTACGGCAACCTGCAATGTCTTCTCAAATTATATAGAGCCAAATAAAGAGAAAACCGCGATGCTTGAATAATGTTTTCTTTCACTGTGCGAGCTCATCGAAATGAGTGCTTCTTTTCTTGAGAAATGGCTTTTACAGCATAGCTATGATACACACCTCCCACGATGACACACGCATGCCTCTGCACGTGGGTAGCGCTGCCTGGGTCATCTTCAGGTGGGGTGCACCCTTTCGCTTTGTGCAACCTTTGCTGTCATCAAGTAGGAAGCGTGAGAAGTGCTAGGAAGCACATCTCAGATGCCACCAGGAGGTGAGAGCCTGAAGGCACTCACTCAACAGCATCCGCAAATCTGTCGCCCAGAATGGGCCATTGCTTATGCTAAAATAGGACCACTGCCCATCTTTTAATTTTCCTCCTGCCAAACGCCAATGTTCAAAAACAGAAACATATGCATAAAAATCACTGCCAGTGAAAGACACACGAGCTTTAGTTCATTATTTTTCTTTCATGAAATCGCTAACTATTTGTGATTACTTTTTCTGTTTTGTTCATTTTAAGATTTCTTTTTCCTGCTTAAGAGCTCCAAAAACATTTGGCTGTGACAAGGCCCAAGGTATACCTATTTCCAAATAATAATTGAAAAACTTCAAATAAGTCGATAATAAATGATATAGTTGCAATGTTTCCCACAATCATCATACAGTATGCGAAAAAATATTTTCTAGGGGTGCATTTTGAAAGCAAATAAAAATGGAGTTTCATATGTTCCAATTGTGGTACATTTCAAGTAGAAGGCGAGGCTTTAATGAAATGAAGATGAAAGCAAACACTGTCATGTCAGATTAGCTATGGTACTTGATTGCATATTGTAACGGTGTCAACGACAAGGGACGCATGCGGAAGGAAACTGACAAGATGTCGTTTACGCGGTTACACTATGGATTCAAGTACGAACCACCAACCAGCTCGCCTTTCCTATTACTTGTCGTGTTGTCCTCAATCACTTAGTTCTTCACTGGTTTTTATAGGCAACTGAAGCATGTTGCATAACCATGGTAACTTCAATGAAATCCTAATTCAGAACTTTTGATAAAGCTTGTAAGGTCATGATAACTGACAACCAAACAAGCTCACAAAGCACAAGCAGATGACTCCTGCTGCCTCTGCCACACCTACAGGCTGCAAAAAGAACCTGTGAGTAAGGTCACGTGTCACAAAAGCTGGTTCACCAGCCGTTCATGCCCCTTCTGTCCGTTTCTGTCACTGGCATGGCTGTGAGAATGAGCCTAGAACAATGGCGCACGGACCGAACACTATGTGTTCCATTTCTGTGGTAGGGAGAACTTCTACCTCCTTGAACTCCTAAATAACTCCAGTCTTCAAGGCACTAAACAAAGTACTCCATGTTGATAGAGTATAAAACCCTCACAAAGGCATGCATAGAGGACAAGTCACTTACTCCCATTTGGGCTCGTTTTTGCTAGCAGTGTATTATGCTCCGTTATATTTTTAAACTTTGGCAAAAGTTTGTAGGGACACGTGGTATAATGCCTAATGGGTGCTGTAGGCGTTTGCAATAAATAAATTCCCTGTGTCAACTGGATGATGAACAATTGCATGGCTGAATGTTTTAGTAGCCGATCTTCAAACAATAAAGAGCACCTGTTCTTTCTAGTGCATGCGTTTCCTTTTCCCCGTTTAACTGTGCCATTTTCCATTTGTTAAGTTCTACCAAAAGAGAACGCACATCGCTTACTGTCTCAACAGAGCATGATATACACTCCTAGTTTCTGCAAACGTTTATGGTTTATGAGGGTTTAACGCCCCAAAGCGACTCAGGCTATGAAGGACACCGTAGTGAAGGGCTCCGGAAATTTCGACCACCTGGGGTTATTTAACGTGCACTGACATCGCACAGTACACGGGCCTCTAGAATTTCGCCTCTATCGAAATTCGACCGCCGCAGCCAGGATCAAACCCGCAACTTTCGGGTCAGCAGCCGAGCGCCATAATCATTGAGCCACCACGGCGGCGTTTCCGCAAAGGATACGAGCTCACATTAAGGCCTTCAGCTGCCTTCACAAGCAAAAAGCTCATATAGTTTTCAAGTTTTTCCTGGGTGACTGCCTGAACCAACTCGAGTGAGCTGGCCAACATTGGTCGTGGCTCCGCCTCCCGTGCAAGCTCGGGATTCAACACCAGTTCCTTGAATGCCGTCTGCACATTTTTTTTAAGCAGCAGAAGTGCTTCTTCAGACCTTGCAATAGAATGAGGACAACAATTGAGGTCACAGCTCTCATGCCAAGACAATGCCAAGTTAAAAGCAAGGTATCAGGCAGCCCAATTAAGACGCACCTTGCAGCCAACTCGGCATTATTTGAGCCCGAGAGGTATTCCACAAATCCAGACATCTTGAGATGAGCCCATTTTCTTGTGATTAGGCTGACACATATTTCTTCACTCTTGTGCAGCTGAAAAAACAAACAGAGTGAAGTGATTGTCGGTGAGATACAAAAGCATGCCTAGACACAAAGCACATGCAATATGTACACAAAATGTTTGTCACGGTGCTGAAACTGCCACAGCGATGCATCACACCTTCAAGTGAAGGTTCAAAAAAACCTAAACTTACTGAAAATCAACAACCCAACCCATTTCCTGCAAGAATCTCCAAGAAAATTGTCGATTTGATGAAATCACAAAATGACAAGAGCCTTCCGGCTTTCTCTATTGGTGTGAAATATCTTTTATTATTCACTACTAAACAGAGGCAGCGATCAAATGGAGGTAGAGCATCCACCTCGCGTGCAAGAGGGCCGGGGTTCGAATCTCGATGCTGCACAATTCTCCATCGCACAAAAAAAAAAATTCTGCATGTCGATGGAATTACTTAACTAGGCCTGGGGCGCGGCCTGATCCCAGTGACCGTAACCGATAATGCACTCCCTCAGCAGAATAGGATTTGGCCACCCTGGTGTAATAATTGGCCATAACCTCCTATATATGAATACATCAACGAACCCTCGGCCCTCAGTCCCCAGCGGCTGCAGGGAAACTGACCAAAGCGGCAGTCAGACTAGAGACGCAGAGGAGGGTGCTAAGAATCTGGCACCAGACAGGCTGCCAATGGAAATTGAACCTAGCTAGAACCTAATCCAGTGACGCTAGTCTAACAGTGCTGCTCAAGGAACTAGCGGGTATTAAATGGGATGTCATAGGGCTTAGTGATGTTAGGAGAAGAGATGAGGCGTATAAGGGCGGCATGTACTATGCCATCATGGATTAGTGGACAGATGAGAACTAGATGTGGGATTCTTGATCAATCGGGATATGGCTGGCAACACAGAGATATTAATGAGAGGGTGGCAGTTATTGAAACTAGCTTTATTAAGCTTAATTAGTCTTCAGATAAAAACTGAAGGTGGTACTGGCCTATGCGCCTACATCCAGCCATGATGACCAGATTGTCAAAAACTTCAATTCAATTGAATTCAATTTATTTTCCCATGTACACATGGTGAGGGTCGAGGAAAAAAGGCCAGAAATTGTGGCTTAACATGCCCCTCGGCCCCTACATTGCAGGGCAGCAGGCAACATGCAAATTACATACACTAGTAACGACGCAAAATGCAAACAATGGTTGTCAAGAACGGTTGGCGCATCATTAGAAAAAAGAATAAGGAATGAAGCGTACACAAAAAAAAAAATATAACAAAAAAAGCAACAGAAAAATATACTTCATAGAAAAACATGTCTGGTTATTCAAATCAGGTCAACACTTTATGGAACAAAAGAGATAAAGAAGCAGTGAAAGCATGGTGAAATCTAAAAAGTAGCACATACATCCTGTATATCTTTGCGGCATGCTCGTGATACATCAACTGAAATCATCAATGAGAAAAGTAAAAACACAGTACACTGCACTGCACTGGTGGGCAATTTCAATGCAAAGGTAGGCAAGAGGCACGCTGGAGACCAGGCAGCGCGCGACTATGGCAGCGGCTCAGGTGGGAGGTATTAGTGGAGTTTGCAGATAGAAATAATTTATGGATCATGATACCTTTTTTGCAAATGGGAGAACGGGAAGTGGACGTGGAAAAGCCGCAATGGTGAGAGTAAAAATTAAATAGACTTCATACTGTGCACTCACCCTGGCATCGTGCAGGATGTGGAGGTTCTCTGAAAGGTTTGATCCAGCAACCATAGGATGGTAAGGTCTTGAATTAGCCTAGACTTGAAGGGGAACCGAAGAAACTAGTCAGGCGGAAGCCCATCAACGAGTTAGCCATAGGGGGGAAAGTAGAGGAATTCAGGATGCCGCTGCAGAACAGATATTCGGCTTTCAACTGAGGATGACGACCTTAATGTTCAAGCTATGAACGATAATCTGACAGCCATCATTACGGAGTGCGCAGTAAAGTAGGTGGTAGGATGGCTAGACAGGATACAGGCAAGCTCTCTCAAGAGACGAAAAATCTGATTAAGAAATGCCAAAGCATGAAAGCCTCTAACCCCACTGACAGGATAGACTGGCAGAGCTATTGAAGCTAATCAAACAAGCACAAGGTAACCTGCATAAGCGAGTTTAATAAGAAGAGAATCAAGCATGCGTTACAAAACAGAGGTGGCCTAAAAGCGGTGAAGAGGAAACTAAGCATAAGCAAAAACCAAATGTACACATTAAGAGACAAAGAGGGCAATGTCACTAGCTATATGGATCAGATAGTTAACGTAGCCGAAGATAGTTAGTTATAGTTAGTTATATTGATTTTAATGGCGCAAAAGCAACTTAGGCTATGATGCGCCAAACACACGGTTAGAGCTTTTGTTAAAGGTTACGCTTTTTATATCTAAAGTTTGTATAAAACATTGGCTTCTCTGAGAAATTGAAAAATGCTAGAAAAATCAACCAGTGCTTGATCTCCTAAAAGTAACATGGGGTGTAGTGGGATGTATTCATTGTACAATGTTGTGAAATATTTTTTCCTCAGTTGTTCCAGTTTTTTGCATACAATTAAAATGTGGTTTACCGTGAGTTCATCGCCACACATTTCGCAGAGAGGTTTGCCTTTTTTTGTCAGTAAGAAGTTGTGAGTAAGGTGTGTGTGTCCAATGCGTAGTCGACACAAAATAACTTCTATGAAACGCTCCTGATGTGTACATGATCTCCATTCTCCCAAAACAGGTTTTATTGAATGTATTTTGTTGTTTGTTTGTTCGTCCCATGCAATCTGCCAATTATTCCTGAGTTTACTGTGCAGTAATTTAGAAAAATCCCTCTGTGGTATGTTAACTTGTTTTATATGGCCAATTCTAGCTTGTGCTGCGCAAGCATCTGCTCTCTCATTACCTAAAATTCCAACATAGCTAGGGACCCAGCAGAATATAATGTTATGTTTTTGCTTTGTAATTTTAACTATGTTATGTATGATTTTTCCTATTATGGGTTCAGCAGCGTTTGTAGAATGCAGCGCTTTTAGCATACTGAGTGAATCGGTGTAAATGATGCTATTTTTTATGTTTTGTTTTACTATTTGTTCTACAGCTACAAAGATGGCATAACACTCCGCAGTAAATACCGATGCATACTGTGGCAATCGTATCATTTTTTCATTTGTTCCTTGAATTACTGCACTTCCGACATGACTTTCTGTTTTTGAGCCATCAGTGTAAAATTCGGTGTAAGTGTCATATTTTTCTTGTAGTGCAAAGAACTCTTGCAGTATGTGCTCGTGTGGTATTTTCTCTTTGTTTAAGTGTGTCAATGTGAAGTCACACACTGAAGGAAGGCTGTACCATGGTGGTAGATATTCATGTCTTTGTGCAATATTAGGTAGGGCGTCCAGCACTGTTAAGTCTTCACATTTATCTTCAAAGCGCATTATTAGTGGCCTGATAAAATGTGGTTTATTATTGAATAATCTCCTAGATGGGCACTTGGTAACAATGGGATAGCAGAGATGTTTAGGGAGAGAACAGGTTTTTAGGATGTACGTGCATGTTAGTGTGACTCTTCTATCCTCTAGTGTGGGCTCATTAGCTTCAACGTAAAGACTCTTTACCGGAGATGTTCTATAAGCTCCAGTTGATAGGCGCAAACCAAGATTATGAACAGGGTCCAGTCGTTTCAAGTAGGATGCTCTTGCCGAACCATATACCACACACCCGTAGTCCAGCTTGGAGCGCACCAAAGAGCGATATATTTGCAATAGGCATGCTCTATCGGACCCCCACCGTTTTCGCGAGAGTACCTTTAATACATTGAGGGCTTGGGATGCTTTCTTTTTCAGGTTGTTAATGTGTGACAGAAATGTAAGTTTCTTGTCAAAAGTGACGTAGCCGAAGAGTTGTACATAAATTTATACTGTAGCCAATGTGATCAGGACATTAATGAGAGAGGCAGCAGCACACAGCACTGGGACATACCGCCATTAACAAAAGAGAAAGTAAAGAAAGCCTTAGGAGCAATATAAAGGGGGAAAGAAGTTGGCGAAGATCAGGTAAAAGTAAAACTGTTGAACGATGGTGGGATTATTGTGCTGGAAAAACCAGCCATCCCGTATACATAACGTCTTCTGGCCTCGAGCGTACCGGAAACTTGGAAGAACGCTAACATGATTTTAATCCATAAGAAAAGAGATGTCAAGGACTTGAAAGTACAGGCCGATTAGCTAACTGTCCAGGATACTCGACAAAAGACCATATTCACACTATTAATCGGGTGGTAGAGGCCAGGGTAGGTGAGGGAACAAACGCGTGTTAATGACATCCTAGTCAAAACCAAGAAGAAATGAGCTTGGGCGGAGCATGTAATGCGAAAGCAGGATAGCCAATGGTCGTTAAGTACGGTATAATAGATTGTATATCAAGAGAAGGCAAGCGCAGCAGGGGCAGCAGAAAGTTAGACGGGTGGATGAGATAAAGAAGTTTGCGGGGACAAGCTCGCTGCAGCTGGCACAGGACAGGGTTAATTGGAGAGACATGGGAGAGGCCTTTGCCCTGCAGTGGGCATAATCAAGTGGTTGATGATAATTGACTAAATGGCAGTCCAACTATCTGCCTGCAATTTCAGAATGAAACAAGCTTGCTAGTCGCTAGATATTTAGAACTGCTGCAGTTTTACTTTTGCTCTCACTTCATAAAGTGGCAAAACATTCTTCAACTTCAAAGACATGGATATGCACTGGCTCCTGCTTGGCTTATTTTTAGTGATTTATACCAGCTGATCTGGACAGGAATCTCCACAGTCGACTTGATAATTCATTTAGATTTGTCCACAATTTTTATTCTTTGCTAACTGTTCACCACCACGCTTACAGCAGGTGACCTCCAGTAGATCATTCAGCACAATTCAATTTCACCCCTGCAACTGTTGTACAAGCCGTCACAACCACTACACATCTCTTGCACTGTTTTTTTAACAGAGGCAAGCTGATATCAGCAGTGCTGTTGCACGTATCGCACACTGCAGTGTTCACTGGGCAACTCTGGAGGGGAACTGCAGATTGGGCTAGTTGGTGATGCATAGTGGCGGTTCGACAGCGCAACAGCACACACAGACCAAGTAGGAGACGAGACGCACAAATCAGCACTGATTTGTGTGTCTCGTCTCCTACTTGGTCTGTGTGTGCTGTTGCGCTGTTGAATCTGGAGGGGAGTCTGCCCACAAACTTCTTTTCACCGAGCACACTCTCCTTGGCAACCCATGTCCAGAGCATTTGTATTTGCAACACAGAAGACAGGTCCACTTTGGACAGCATTTTAAAACAAGCTTGAGAAAGAGCTTCCTTCAGGTCAACCAACCTCAGCTCTTCGGAAAGTGTCAGACAGGCGGGTGATGGCATTTTCCAGAATATCGACTGTCAAACGACAACGACCATCTTCAGGCTTCTTCTGAATCGAGTGCAGCTGCTTCAGAAAGCTGGAGAGGCTGTCTGCTAATAGAACTTTGTTGCTCACCTGTCAAAATTCACAACAGAAAAAGAAAAGGCGTTACACAGTGCTTAAGAAGAACTTCTTGTTGGGCTAGTTGGTGCATACTGTTGTAGGTACGAATTGCGCACAAAAGACACACACAGGAAAAAGCACGAGGGAGACTGAAAGAGCGCACTTGCGCTCTTTCAGTCTCCCTCGTGCTTTTTCCTGTGTGTGTCTTTTGTGCGCAATTCGTACCTACAACGTTACACAGTGCCCCTGCAATAAACTGTCTCTACTACTACTGTTCAACTATTTAACTATTCGGTCTCTACTATTCAACTGAGGAACCGTTTTGCAAATTTGTGGTACTTGCATAAAATAAAATGCCCCACTGATGAGCCAATTTTGTTTTTGTCATACAAATACACTTTGAAACCATTTCAGTACAAAAGCATTCAAAATTGCTAACACAAGCCCACACAAAAATTTCCTCAAATAATATGTCTTCTACATGAAAGTTTTTCTAGATGCACAGTTTTGTGGGAAAATGCAGACTGGAAAAAATGAGCTGAAAGCTTCAGGAGAGTGCTTATACTTCATTGCATTCTCAAGAGCAGCTCTCGCACTGCATTTCCCAATGCATCATCCTTAAAGATGTGCCTCCCCCCCCCTCCCTTTCAGGCGACATTTTCCACTTTCCGCTACCAAGGACAGGTCACTTTTTAGTAAAAAAAAAAAATGGCGGCTTTTGCTCTAAGGCAAATGTGACACAGGAACTGCATACCCGCAAGGACAGAAGCACCCAGCGATTGGCTGATGCTGCGGAAGTTGTTGTGGCTTGGCTCTCTTTTTCCAGTAAAGGCACAATGCACTCAATAGCCTGGCGACATGCCCTGTATCAAATATATTGTCATTCATTAAGAAGTATTGTGTATTTGCTGCCTCTAGCCACAAAGTAATAACTCCTGCTTTGCTGGGTTCTAATGATTGTTACAAAGTGGCAAGCCTCTTTGAGTGCAAGTAGTAACGACTGTGTGTAGCTGCCACTGGAGGCCATGCAGCTTTAAGAGCGGGAGCTGATCTAATAATGGCCTTTGTTGCAACTGCTTCAGTCAACAGGTGTGTTCTTGTGGGGACCCAAGTCAGAATATGGACTGTGTAATCAGTCAGGCCTGGGCTATCCAATTCAAACAAGAAATTAAGCAAGATTTTGATTATTAACCCTGTAATGCCTGGCATATCGCCTGTGATAGCATAAAAATGTAAAATTTTCGTTTCTGCTCACAGAACTGCATGAATTGCTAAGATACTTCAAGTAATCTTTTCTAGCATACTTAGCAAAGTAAGGTCAAAGTGTTAGCAGATGCAGGACACCTGATGAAAGAGAAATTAAAAGTGTACTAAACAGGATCCTGTGCTCATATTTTTACCACTGGAACTCTACCTACACGCTCCGAGCATTCTTAGAAACCTATACGCCTGATTTCCCTATTAAATCAGATTAAACGTCCCAGCTCCCGTCTCTTTTTTTTTAACTGACCTCCGAGAGTCAGAGAAGCCAACCAACGCGTGGAGTGCCTTACAGCCACTCACGTGACGGCTTCGCTTTCGCTTTTATTTTGTTTTTAGGTTCCATGAATAAATATTTTCAGTCGCAGACTACAGAGCTGCAATTAGGCCCATGGAAATAAAATTATGTGTGCACTCTTTGCTTCCACAGATCACTCCGCGTATTACTATGTATCACTCCACCGATGGCAGAGCGGCAAACCGCCACGCAACTGGCTGAAAGGCACACCACGTGTTGGTTGATTCCTACTCTCAGAGGTCAGTTAAAGAAAAGGCGGGAGTCGGGACGTTTAATCTAATTTAATAGAGAAATCAGCCATATAGCAAAATAATTCGAAGTCTCTGAGAATGCTTGGAGCATGTAGATCGAGTTCCCCCGGTAAAAAGGCGAGCTCAGAATACTCTTTAGTGCACCTTTAAGGCAAACACTTTTCCCCTACTTTTCCTAATTTGTATTAACGACCTACCCAACGACATAACATCGAACATACGCCTGTTTACCGATAATTGTGTGATATACCGTTTCATAAATAACCTATCTGAAGTTACCACCCTACAGAACGATCTCATCAAAGAGCAAGAGTGACACGACAATTGGCTCATGAAACTAAATGTTAACAAAACCTTTTTAATCTCTTTCCACCACCGACGTAACTACTCATCTCCGAACTACCTCTTTACGGTTGTCCTATAACTCAAACCGACACTATCAAGTACTTAGGTATTCATATCTCCAGTGACCTATCCTGGACCAGCCATATTACTCATATAGCTAACTCTGCCAATCGCGTCTCGGGTTACTTACGACACAACATTGCCATAGCAACCCCTTCAGTCAAGTTAATCGCTTATGTATTGCTTGTCAGACCTAAACTAGAGTACGCACATTCTATATTCGATTATCACCAAACTACCCTGTCTAATTCACTGGAATCTATTCAGAATCGTGCTTCGTGATTCATTCTTTCCAAATACTTTTATCGCACTAGTGTAACCCAATTGAAATCCCAACTTGAACTTCATACTCTAGCATCTCGCTGCAAACTAGCTCGCCTTTCTCTTTACCATAAGTTTTTTCACAGCTTGCCACCCGACAACGCATTCATCCGTCCAGCCCATCGTCTGTCCCGTCATAGCCATTCTAAAGTCATCTACCCCCAGAGTGCCCATACCACAACATTCCAAAAATCATTTTTTCTCTGTACTGCCCTGGAGTGGAACGACCTTCCCGGCCACATCGCTTCTTTAACAGATCTTCCAACAATTCAAGATGCCATCGAAAACCATTTTTTGTCATAACTGCCGTACTCCCCGCCCGCCCCTCATGTAATACCTCTTAAGTGGGCCTTTGAGCACCTAATAAATAAATAAATAGCCCAAATAGAAAAACAACATAAAATTGCAGTGGACGTAATGCCACACAGGCAGGTAATGGTGCAGTTTTGATTTTTGCTCTTGGATAACTGTATCTGCCTTCGATTTAACGCATAGTTTCAGCATCCTTAAGACATCCAGAAATCGGTCAAATAGCCTACGCTGAATTACGCTGTGATCATTACCTTAATAAGTCTCCCAGTTTTTGCAATGAAGGGACCATCACTGATGAAATCCTAGAAGCTGATAGCTTTTATCCGACATTTTTAATACCTGGACATTACAGAGTTAAAAGTGTGCTGCAGCTGATCAAGTTGCCTCTTGTGAGGAGTGCTCACTACTCTACAAGGCTACCACTGTTGCACTTATTCACAATAACAAAGTGAAAATGACACCAGTTTTCATGAAAAACGTCACACATGTACTTCTGGAAATGCGTGCCTAGTGAGACACGGGAGCTATGCTGATGACATGCAATAACTTGTGCGAGAGAATAGGTATCTAATTTAAAGCTGAGCAGGAGGATATACTCTATGAAAAGAATCAAAACGGGCCTCATACCTCGCTGACAACAACTACCAGAATGGCATCCGTGATCACTATGGAGTGAACAACATGTGGAATAGACGAGTGAAGAGCAGTAGCAAAGAACACCAACAGGCTATGAATCCGGCCGTTCTTCTCTTGCCTATCATCCTGGTTATCATAAAAGAAACAGCGCAGAGGTTAAGCAAGAGCTCCACTCGATGAAAATGAATAAAGAGAGGATGAGGGTCTTAAATTTTTTTTTTTAATTTGTCAACATATCTTAATAAAACTTAGCATATTAGGAGGAAATATACGGAAAATTAACATATCCTAATTATGTCATTTCTTACCGGCCTTTATTGTAATTTCTGTTAAAAAAAGCTTTTTTTAGGAATAAGTACACATTTGCAAAGGCCCACCGAGCATTCTAAAGCTAACAAAATGCCTATAAAGTCTTTTTGTGGACCACAAATAAATAAGAAAGTCGGAAAGAAAAAACAATGTGGCAGTAATTAGCCCACACACGACCTAATTGCTAATCAATCATGTTTAATGGAAAAAAGAAAGCTTTTAGATCTGTGGTGGACCTTTGGAAATGTCTACATATTCTTAAAAAAGCTTTCTGTTAACTGAGAAATGATCATAGAGGCCCGTAAGAAATGGCCTAATTGGGAAGTTATTTTACTATACATTTCCCTCCTGGTGAGATATTCGAAATCTAAATGCGTATTTGAAATGAGCATTCCATGATACACCTGCACGCCAAGTTTTGGCATTTTGTTGACAAATAAGTTTTTAAGACCCTCATCCCCCTAAAGTGAAAGAAACAAACAAATGCACTCAAACTGGGCATACTGTATTTGCAAGAGTATGATGCGAGCTTTACAGAAGTAGCTTCCTTCAGACCGCATCCCACACTGTAATCAAAACTGACATACGAATAGAGCGCAAATTGTGTTTTCACTGATCTTAAGAGACACCTGCAGCAACCGCCAGGCTTGCGAGCTGCAAAGGGAGACCAATTTCTTGAGACGACATTGGGCCATCAAGACAAAGTGCACAGTACATA
The DNA here is from genome assembly GCF_052857255.1 of Amblyomma americanum. Classification (NCBI taxonomy): domain Eukaryota; kingdom Metazoa; phylum Arthropoda; class Arachnida; order Ixodida; family Ixodidae; genus Amblyomma; species Amblyomma americanum. The sequence continues at coordinate 9,066,424 of NC_135497.1, read as the reverse complement.
CAAGCGAGAGAACAGGCACAGAACTGAGCAGCACAAAAACCTCTCCCATAACACTAATGACATAGACAACAATGTTGAGGTTAAGGTTGGCACGAACTTTTTGAGCTCGCATCGTAGCAGTCTGAACTCACACTCAGGTCATGATCAGAGTCGCAAGTTCGGGCTCAGGCTCATATCATGGTCTGTTTTTGCAATGGTGTGCACTTGTTTGTTTTTTTTATCCTCCTCGTTTGCTGACAGCAGAAGGGAGGAAAGTTTTGCCACCACAACCAACGATGCTTAAGGGTCAGGTGGCTTGGTGGCATCAATGGGTGATCAAAGCAGAGAATTCTACGGAAGCAGGGAATACGGCTTTGTGTCCCTTCCCCTTTGATGGCTTACGCGGGTGCCATAATTACCCATGTGGGGATATGTCGGAAGCTTTGACCGAGTTCCACCGTGTAGTCGCGAATTAGTCGTGAACTGAGGTGAGTAAGTGTGCCCAAATGAGTCACGAGTCGAAATGAGGGAGGCCAGATGAGCCGCAAGTCGAAATGAGTGAGTGAGTCCAGATGAGTTGCAAGTCTGAATAAATGAGCCCAGATGGGTTGCAAGTCGAAGTGAGAGTGAATGAGTTGTGAGCCTAAATGAGGTTGAGTACATGAGTTCAGAGTGATCTCGGGCCTGTGTGAGTCAGAGTTTGAGTGAGCCCATAGGTTGGCCAAACATTTAATGCTAATGCGCTCGAGTGAGCACTCATGATTTTGACAAGGTATGCCCCAGATGAGTCATGAGTCAGAGTGAGCCGAAGTAAGTGGTGAGCATAAGTGAGCCTGAGTGAGCACTAGTGATCTTGCAGAGGTATGGGCATGGCCTCGTAAAATTATAATAGGTACAGGCTTGGTCAAATGAGGCCATGCTGTGCGACTCATTATGCATTGCTAGTGCCTCTTGAATGTGAGAGGAACTGTCATTCTCACTCCTCCAAAAGTTAGGATGCTGCAAGAGGTGCAGTACACTGCTCAGAAGCAAAGCACTTGGGCTCTTTACTTTTGACAAAGGCTGTGCATATATATGAGCGGCAGCCCACAAATATTGGAAAATTTGAAAAATACAAGACACTGGTGCAATAAAAAAATGCACATGGCAGTCAAGCCTAGTGTATGCCATGCCACTGCACTTCATGTGCCATAGCTGCGATTGTGCAAACGTTTGTACACACGCCCCATCAAACGAATTTTGTCAAGAGATTTGGTGAGGCTACTTACCCCAGTAGCATGCCTCACGCCATGAAAGCTTCGCAGTATTAAAAAAAGCAGCAGCATATCACCATGAGACAGGCGTGTGGAATTTCGCCTGAAATAGGAATATCAAAATGGGTCAGGCTTCCTTCTACTAGCTATTTATTCATCCAGTGTTTATAAGGGTAGAGTGAGCAACATCTTTAACATAATCACTAGCCATTCATCAATTAACTGATTGCTCATTTGTGCTACCAACACTATATGTTAAAATGAAACTGTTATGAGTTACTGTGACAAACAACTGAGCAGCACAGAGCAAGTTTAATATATAGTCCTTTTTGGTGCAACATTTAGGGAAAAAACCCCAAAAAAACACGATGAATTTGCTCTTTTCATTGATCAGTTTTCTTTCCGATTTAATGTTATCATGCTAACTGAAACTTGGTGCACAACGAGCAACTGTGCGCCTTTGTTACCCGGTTATAATAATTTTTTTATCAATCGAACCGACATGCGTGGTGGCGGCGTTGGCATGTACATTTCTGACAGTTTATCAAGTGAGAAGGTGTCCCAGTTTACCGATATCACCAAACATTATGAAGCACTTTGTTTGCAACAAGAGAGCACTCTTTTCGCTGTCGTATACCGACCTCCTTCAGGCGATGTTAAAAGATTCATGGACTTTGTGGATAACCTACTCGAATATGCATCCTTCGAACGATTGCGGCTAGTTCTTGGTGGAGATTTTAATATTAATGTTACTGCAGATAATACCTCTTCTACTGAACTGAACAACAAACTTGCAGCCTGTGGGTTTCAAAACGTCATTAAAACACCAACGCGTGTCACATCAACAACTTCATCGGTTTTGGACCTATTGATTACGAACAGCAACACACCAGTAACCGCAGCCGGAACCGTCAATTGCAGCCTCAGTGATCATTGTCCTGTTTTTATGGCTTATTCAGACGTCGCTGTGCGTCGCAAACCTTCTCGTTCAAAGTTCATTTTTCAATCTATAAATGACACCAGTATCGATGATTTTAGGAATAAAATTATTAGCACTGACTGGTCTGAGGTTTTTGCAGAAAGTACTGCAGATAAAGCATACGACACTTTTATGACTATTTTTTCTGCCCATTACAAGGCATGCTTCAAACTTAAATCTGTTAGGCAGCGTCGATCGATAAGAAAACCTTGGATCGGCATCGAGCAGGTAAAAATGATTGAAGATAAAAATAAGCTTTTCGCCCTGTTCTTAAAAACGCGCAACCCTTCCATATTAGCAGAGTTCAAGAAACTACGCAATCGAATCACATCAGAACTAAGGAAAGCCAAAGTGCAGTACTTTCAGCAGCTGATTCCGGATGCCTCGACATCTCGTCCTGATCGGATCTGGAAGATTGTGAACGACGCACTCGGCCTGCGTACAGCTGCGCCTAATCAGTTTCAGATGACTGTCCAAGGTCAACTGCTTACTGAGGGTGCTCTAGCAGAGCATTTCAACACCCACTACATAACTGCCATGACTAACAATGCTGCTCCTTCTGTAACGTCTTGCGTCCTTGACGACAACCTCTTGAACACTGTTTTTATGGTGCCAACTAATACAGCTGAGGTTTACAACATATTTACGTCACTAAAGAACAGTAAAAGCCTTGACATAGATAATATCCAGGTCCGACCGGTCAAATACGTCCTCGACGTCATCTGTCCAGCCCTCGTACACATTTATAACCTTGCTTTGGAGACTGGTTTTTTTCCACTAAACATGAAACGCGCAAAAGTTTCAGTTATATATAAAGGCGGCGACAAAAATGATGCTGCCAACTACCGACCAGTGTCAGTTCTCCCAGTGTTTTCAAAAGGTCTTGAAAAAGTTATTCTGTCTCGTCTCGACCCCTTTTTTACCAAGCATAAACTTCTTTCTGAATGTCAGCATGGGTTCAGAAAAGGGTGCTCTACCGAGTCCGCCCTTTTGATTCAAAAGGAATTGATACTCAAAAACATGGATGCGAATAAACTGACGCTTGGGGTGTTTGTAGATTATAGCAAAGCTTTCGACTGCCTCAACCATACTGTTCTCCTTAATAAACTGTATCACTATGGCATTCGGGGCGTACCCCACTCACTATTAAAGTCGTACCTTGCAACACGCATGCAATCTGTAGTTATCGATGGCAGTCTGTCGTCCTTTAAAGAAATACCATGCGGCGTCCCTCAAGGCAGCGTTTTGGGACCGTTTTTGTTCAATACCTATGTTAACGATGTGGTTCGTATTGATAAGCATGTCAAGTTTGTTTTGTACGCTGATGATACCAGCTTGTTTTTCACATCAGATAATAGTTCTCACCTACTGCATACGGCTAATGAAACTCTCTGCAAATTGCTTGATTGGTCGAGCAAAAACTGTTTAAGAATAAATCCTAAAAAATCAAAAGCCATTCTGTTTGCTTCAAAAAACAAACCAGTAAGTTTGATTGGCGAGCTCCGCTTGGGCAGCTCTACAATCGATATAGTCAAAGAGCACAAGGTTTTAGGAGTGGTACTATCCCACCATATGACTTGGGATGCGCATATACAGCAACTGGTGAAAAAACTCTCTTCCGCTGTTGGCTTAATACGTCGATCTCGAGATATTTTTCCAACTAACATTAAACTTCAAGTTTTTCACTCCGTCTTTCGGTCCCACATTAACTACTGCACGTTAATTTGGGCCACGACTACTAAAAAAAACATAACTATACTACATAGGCTCGAAAAGAAAGCTGTTCGTTGCATCGCTAATGTTTCATACTTTCACAACACTCATGACCTCTTTACTCAGTTCAAGTTGGTCAGTATACAACAGATTTACGATTACCGTCTACTATACCTGCTGTACTTCTCTAGTGTATCTTACCAGCAGTTCCTGAAGGAGCTGTGTACTCTTACTTTGCAAACTCGCACATATCGAACCAGGTCGTCTGAGGAATGGTTTGTACCGCGGCCACGCACTAATTATCTTCTGCAAACATTAACGTACAACGTACCATTTCTATTAAACAAGATTAAAACGCAATTTTCTGGTTCCATTGCCCTAACGCGCACCGCATTGCGCAGCATGTTTGTTTCTGGGCAATTTTCTAAGACTGTTTTATGATTTTGAGTGGTAATTGTGAAATTGGGCATACAGAGTGAGTGTGTGTGTGTGTTTGCCTTCTCATCGGGATCTCACATGTCAAACTCTTTATGGTACTAATTTTTATTCGTTTGTTGCGTAGTTTGATTGTAGTGCACATTGTTCTTTTGTGGCGTAGTTAAGTTGATGAATGAAGTCCGTGTATTCCATTACAATATTCACTTGCATTTTAACTATTGTACTCAGTAAGTAGGACAATGTATGTAGTCTGTTGCACATTTCATTTGTATTTGAATTATTGAAGTGCATATGAAGTCGCTGCTGCCAAAATGGTTGCCTGACCTAGTCAAGCTGTCCTCACAGCTTTTTGTCACGGAAGCCATCAACATTGTATCAATGTTGAAAATAAATTTTTTGATTTGATTTGATTTGATATTGAGAGTAATTACTCATTAGCATCCACTCAATAGCAGGCCTACAGCTACAAAGAAATGCTATATAGCTGCCACAGAAACTTCATAGTTAAAGAAATTTAATTCATCCTGGTTCGAGGTATACATACAAATCTACTCCATCTTTCACTGAAACTGGAGCTTTCATAAGCTAGAAAAGAAATTAAATACAGGTGTCAACACCACTGAACAATTTCGCAAACGGCGGCACCTGGCTGCAGTGGGCATCTCGCCAAGCAGTCCTTCGTCATATACTCCTCGACTTCATTAGATCGGACAATCTTTTTTCATTTATTTAACCACCCTTTTCTTTCATCCATCACTACATACCCCCTTTATGCCCTGAGGCAATAAACTAAGGCAATCAGGTGGATCAGTGGTTATGGTGCTTGGCTGCGTTTGATCCCAGCCATGGCGGTCACATTTCGATGAAGGCGACATGCGAGAGGCCTATGTCGCGTGTGATGTCAGTGCACGCTACAGAACCTCAGGTGGTCGAAATTATCTGCAGCCCTTCACTACGGCGTCCCTCATTGTCTGATTTGCTTTGAGACGTTAACCCCATAAACCCAAATAAGCATCACTTAAAAAAAATAAAATCAGGGGTACAGTTTTAGTGTTCTGTTAGTAGCAAGTGACAATGCTGAGCTCCCAGATAAACGCTACACAGGGCTAGGTTCAAATAGATGCTGCTAATAAACAAGAAGGACCAGGGCCTGGCATGAACAGTTCTGCGGTGACAAAAAAAAAAAAAAACAGCTGGGTCTGCCCGACTGCTGCTGCTCTCGTGAAATCCTCAGTGCACTTGTGCCTTCAGCAACTTAAAAATGGCACACAAAACATACTGGTGCTCTAGCGATATCTATTTTGCACTAAAAATGAATGAATTTTAATGTGCTGGTCAGCTCCAGAAGCAGCGCTGTGGATGTAGTAGGGAACTTCCAATCAAATCTAGGGTCCTTTAACGCGTGCCAACAGCTGAAACACACAGCTGCTTTCGCATTTCCTCCTAGTCCAAATAATACCACCAAGGCCCACTGCTGATCAATACGGAAAATTCCGTCTTTTGCTGTATTGACTTGCTAACCAATATTATTTCTGGGAAACTATCAAAGGCTTCTCCGTTTTGTGGCACAGATATGTTGCTGTTTGTCTTGCCACTGAACTGGTTTTACTTTTGTACTGAACCTATCCAAAGAGTGTAGTGGGGAGTTTTAGATCAAATCTGGCTTCGATTTTGTCACACTGTGGCCAAACATCGCAAATATGTGAATAAGTGACACTGCGTTGCTGCTCTGTAGCCTTGCCACTCAAGCATTACTTGGAGGCAAGCGCCCCCTGCACACACCACTCACTTTTCGTGGGTTGAATCCTTGCTGCATTTTGATGAACGGGAACTGCAAGAACACTCGTGCACACTAAAGAATTCCAGGAGGACAAAATTAATCTGGTGCCCTTTACTGTTTTTCCAGAAACCCCAATGGCTTTGAAAGAGACCTTCTGGCTCGTGGACAATGCAACATTAGCGACGATGCTTCGAGCACTGCTTGCTTGCCATTACGTTGTGCTTTCAGCATTTTAACTGAACATAGGCAAGTGTCCTGTTTTGCACAACCTATCTGCTGCCATCAGGTTGGCCACAGTGCATTAACAAACTCCGGCACAGGATACACATGATGTTCATGCTTGCCCTTTGCAGTGCTAATGTGAAAGGCCCTGTATACAATGTGCGGTCTACAGGTTTGATGTTATGGAGCTTAACGTCTCAAAGCGACTCAGGCTATAGGACATGCTCCAAATAATTCCCACTCCCTTTAACGTGCACTGAAGTCACATAGTACACGAGGCGACCACAGCAGTCTGGATAGAACCCGTGCCTTTTGAGTCAGCAGCTGAGCATCGTGACCACTGAGCCACCACTCTTAATCATATGCTCACCGAAGAGGCATCACAACCAGGTAGATAATAATGCAATGCACTGGCGAGCCGCTGTCCTTGGAATATAGCCTTGCAAGCAAAGAAAAGGGGTTGTTTCCTACAATTTGGTGTTGGGTCTTTTCATTGCTATGTATGAATAAGTGCAAGACACAGTGTTTGCTTTGGCACGTAAGTGTCTGTGCTAGGTTTTCAGTTTTTTTCCTTTTTATTGTGAACTCTGATTATTATGCAATGGGCAGAAAATATTGTAAGGGGCACGACCACACAAAATTACACAAATTCTGCAGAGTTCTTAAGTTGCGACACCATACAGATTTCAAGTGACCCAACCACCTAACTAACCACGGCACACCACACCAGAGTAAGATAGGTCAAGCGCTTCGATGCCTCTGATAGACACCATGGCTGAGCTGAAGTGCACACTTCCAGTCTGGCCATGCCATGACAAAGCACCGAAAGAAACCGGTGTCTATGGGCTGGTTTTCGAGCTGAAAGTACTGGGGCTAGGGTGCTTCACGTAAGGATCGCTCTGTGCCAAGAAAGTCACCGGGTTTCCGGGAAAATTGGGCATTCCTGCATGGCACCCCACAGCGCTGAATCAACGGGGCTGGTGCAGGCCCCTGGTTCCAATTATGCAGCAGAATTTGCATTCGAAATTATGGGACAGCAGAAATTTCTTAATTACCTGAGACCTAAAATTAGGAGAGTTTGAATTTTTGAGGTTTTACTGCACATACTTCCTTTGACCAATCCCTGCCATCTAAAGTTATTACGAACACAAATCAGCACATTTAAAAGCACTCATGCTTGTTAAGTAAGCAAACAAAAAACGCACACTCCTTAAAGCTTTACCGTCAAACCTGGAGGTTTTAAAAACCTCCAGGTTTGACATCAGTACATTTCATTGCGAACATAGTAGGGGACATCACACCATGTAAAGTTCCGAGAGAACACCCACCCAAAGTACAGAGATACGCACTGGGTGAACTACAGAGTCAAGTGCTAGAAACTACAGATCAACGGTACATCCATGTTTATTTTCCAATTCATCATCACTGAACCCATCTAAAGGCGCATCACTATCGGCATTAAATAGGAGTAGCTCCAGTGCTTCGTACGCCATGCTTTCCTGAGCTTCCGGTCCCATTGTCAGTTCACTGCTTACAGAGGCCAGGTGGTGGTTGAATTCCTCGTCTTAAAAGCCATCGAGGTGTGTAGAGATGCTGCACGGCTTAAAAGATGCTAGGACAGCATCCTCTGAAGCAGCCGCCCAAACCTCGGACACAAAGCTAGTAACGTCCTGACGTGATGGCTTCTTAAGGTCCCCCGGTGACAGCAGCCCCTTCCCACAAGGAGGCCCAACAATTTGCATCCTTAAATGGCTTCATCCAGCTGAAGCATGGACGTGCAGCCACCAGGATTGAACACATCAGTTTCCTTTCCCTCCCCTCAATTTTGTGAATGGGTCAAAGATAAACAGCCACCTCACATCGTCTCACCTGCACATTTCTGAAAGGAGCATCATCATTATCATCATCATCATCAGCCTTACTACACCCACTGCAGGGCAAAGGCCTCTCCCATGTCTCTCCAATTAACCCTATCCTTTGCCAGCTGCATCCACCCTTTGCCTGCAAACTTCTTAATCTCATCCGCCCTCCTAACCTTCTGCCGCCCCCTGCTACGCTTACTTTCTCTTGGAATCCACTCCGTTACCCTTAAGGACCAGCGGTTATCTTGCCTTCACATTACATGCCCTGCCCAAGCCCATTTTTTTCTCTTGATTTCGACTAGGATGTCATTAACCCGTGTTTGTTCCCTCACCCACTCTGCCCGCTTCCGGTCTCTTAACGTCACACCTATCATTTTTCTTTCCATGGCTTGCTGCGTTGTCCTTAACTTAAGCCGAACTCTTTTCGTTAGCCTCCACGTTTCTGCCCGTAGGTGAGTACCGGTAAGATTATGCTGTTGTACACTTTCCTCTTGAGAGAAATTGGTAAACTGCCACTCATGATCTGCGAGAATTTGCCATATGCGCTCCACCCCATTCTTATCCTTCTAGTTATCTCCCTCTCATGATCCGGATCAGCTGTCACTACCTGCCCTAAGTAGACGTATTCCGTCACAATTTCTAGGCTCTCGCTGCCAATTGTGAACTGTTGTTCCCTTGCTAGGCTGTTGAACATTACCTTGGTTTTCTGCATGTTAATTTTTAGACCCATCGATCTGCTCTGCCTGTCTAACTCATTGATCATGATTTGCAGTTCACCTCCTGAGTGACTCAGCAAGAAGTCTGAAAGGAGCAAACTCCGCCAAATCCAACTACACCAACAGCACAAGCAACCACCAACATGAAATTAATAGCAAAACAAAAATGGCGACAAGCCCATGCAGTGTTCTGCTAGAAAAGCACCAATACAGGCAGAATATGTTTTCTGTAGCAGTCATAAAGTGGCACAGCTCTACCAGCTGCATTTATTTTATTCAAATTCTGCAAAAAGCACTTACAATATCTTTTTGTGATGAAGTTTGTTCGGATCAGGCAAAGCAGAACATGGTGAATGTGCAGAAATTGAATACCTGGAAGTTGATGTGCAAACAGAGCCCTTGGGGGAATCTAGCCCGTCAGTTCTTGGAGCGCGACAAGAGCTGACAATGTGATGCTCGCACTTATTGCGCAGATGGCGACAGTCAGTCCATGACGAGTGCAGCCTGTGTCGACGACGAGAATGCTGGATTCACCGGCAGCATTATCCGTCCACTTGACCAGGCAGTCTATGCAAACAAGCTTCCCACAGCCTTCCAGAAGATGGAGATGGCCTTGGCATAGTCATCCGGCAGCTTCTGGTTCTCGTTTGTGCCCACTCACAATGACACGTTGAAGCGGGCTTTCCAGCGGGGCAGGTGATGATTTGAAGCCTCGAAGCTGCCCAGGTTCATTTGGACTGCCAGCTTGCGCAAGTCTTGTTAAAAGAGGCAGTTGCTTACCGCTTGCCCAGCTGCACGTTCAGAATCCAAGAAGTTCATGAGCACTTTGTCAAGCTCTTTGCTGAGTGCGTGTGTTGTTCTCGAGTTTATTTGCTTTTTGCAGCGGCACTGTTGTAGAAGGGACTGGTAGTTGTTGTTCCTTTCACAATCACGTTTTCTGTCCAACTGGAAATGTGTTGCAACTCTGATGACATCTCCATTCTTCTTGTGCGCTTCAACAACTTCCATCTTCCTCTGAATTGTGTACCAATTTCTTATGGTCGACGCTGGAAGCAAGCATGGATGAACAGTTGTGTGGCAGGCCGAGGAAGGATTGTCTGCTGGTTGTTCACAAGCAGTTTCCATTTCTCTATTTTTCTGGCAGCCGGACATCAACTTTGCCCTTATCTCTCCGCTACTCTGTTCTTTCTATTTACTAACCCTCCTCCTTATCTGGACACAGTTATTGTCCCAGTAGACTTTCCTCCCCTTTCTAAGAAAAACCAATATCCCCCCTCAAACGGACTCTGAAACACCTTCTGAGGAGAGTACACAAACTTGCTCAATCCCTATATTCTCTCGTCATGAATATCTGAGCCAAATAATACACATCTACACGCAGCAGAGAACCCACAATTGTGCAAGAAAGCTGGAGAGTCCTACCTGGCCAGTCAGAAAGCTCCTCCCCCCCCCCTGAAGGCAATCAAATTTTGACTACAGCTAACTCAGCTTCTACAAAACACATTAAAAAAATTCTTGCTGAATGATATTTGTGAAGTGACGCCACGTCCTTGACATCCCAGAAATACCGCATGTTTATTGACAGCCCCTTTCAGAGCCCCTTTAACAAGTAGTATGGGCGGTGGTATCATCTCTTTTGTTCAAAACAAGTCTCTGGCAGTGTTCATGGATGAGTCGGCTGGGGCCATCGGACGTTTTCATGGAGGGAACTTCCTGGGCTTTTGAAGGTGTCAAACCTGACATGCTTTTTGGGGGATGGGAGATGGTTGGGGTCTTTTCGTAATTTAGATATTTTGGGTGGGGGCGTTCTCTCAGAACTTTACACTCTATAAGTGCCTGAATTAGATATATTTAGGTATTGTTTCGCACGAAGAAACGACTTTGAGTGCAGCATCTAGCTTTGTTAGCTTACATGTTTGTGTAACTTGATTCAATTAATTGGTCTAGAGAAATTTAAACCTGGATCAGGCATTACTCGATTAATTGGTAGGTTAACTGCTCCAGCAGTGTGGCATGCAGAGTAGAATGTACAGTGAAGCCTTGTTATAGCGAACAGGTAAAAAATCATAAAATACTTGGTCAGTGCAGGGAGGGCACTTCAGGCGATCCTTGCTAGAGAAATGGAGAGACCCTTCGGCGGCGTTTCGAAGGAGCTCGCGACTATTCCGGAGACCGCAAAAACCAAGCACATTCAGTTAGCTTTCCCGCACAGCACCGCAAGCGCGGGTTAAGCACCAGGTACGGCTGCTTCCCTGCATCACAGCCGTGTTGAGTGGAAAGCGGTACCAGAGCCAAAGCTACCATCGTTTTCACCACTTCCGCAACACACGAAATGAGCATAGGGTTGTTACTGCAAGCTTATAACCACCTGCGCTGCTGCTTGAGAGAGCTATCGACGGATGCCAAAGGTGTGAGCGCATACTTACTGCCGGGCTACAGGCCGGCCTACACGCCGCTGTTGGTGAGTGCGAGATAAAAGCGCAAACCTTGGCGCTATCGCTTGCCGCATCACCACCAGTCACTTGTGTAGTGCGGCGAAGCCTGAAGCCTGCCAACCGAATGGGTACCGTTTGGAGCTGGGGAGTTCGACATATCCATTTCACGGCCAACCGCGTTCGATATATAAAGTAGAAATTAAATGCATTAGTCAAAAATATTTACAAAGAGTTTGATATAGCCAATACTTAGCAGTATCCATATTTGTTATATCGAGGTTTGACTGCACTTGGCAAGTAAGTAAACAGCTACAAACTACAACAAAAACTATGCAAAAAGAAATGCTATATTGCAAGAAGCTCTTCACAGCACTTGTGTCAAAATGCAATCAGTCCTGCCCAAAGAACAAACAGTAGCAGCCACCTTGAGAATGATGACACCAGTCTGTAGTTGAAAAGCAGGAAGCTGTGGCATGCTGTTTCCCCTTTAAGACAGCAGCGCTGGACCATCTCCAAGATTTCCTGCAATAACTTTGTGCACGATGAAGAGATGTCCCTGTTGACTACAACTTGTTCAAGTGCCTGAAAAAAAAATAATAACAATAATATACACACACGCACATGTGGATACAGCCAAAGGTTAAAAAAAACAAAAAAAAACTCGTGCATATTGTGGGAGTGAAATTGAAGCAACACCCACTTGGAGTGGAAAGCTCGCATTTTGCTTCATACCCATTAGCTACTCCCAAAGCTTTGCTAAGAAGACATAAAGCAGCATAAAAAGCCGTAAATGGCAGCTTTTTTTTTTTTTCAGTACTTGGAAGGTAGGTAGTAAGTGCCGCTGCAGAGCAGCTAGAAGTGCGCCATGTCACAAGGGAAGATATTCAAAACATGCACCACTTCTGGTTTCCGCTCTTGAGAAACATACACGTGTCTTTCCATTGAGGTTGAACGTAAAAATGACTGTGTACGAAGGTTTCAATGCACAGTTTGGTTCCCCAAGTCGTTGAAATTAGACCACTACGGTATGCCTCATGGCTCAAAGTATTACTTTGGCAAGTCAATGCTTATAAATCAATCAACTTTTCAGATATATCTAGTTCCATATTCATTGATCCAGACTGTGAGAAAGAAACCAGGCTATCAACTGCGGCTTACTGTTATCCCTCAAGAGAAAAGTACAGCACACTAGAAAGGAGGCTTGAAGTCAGGCTGAGGACAGACAGCGAATTTACGAAGAAAGTGAAAGGGATGACATACAACTAACACCGCATGCATTAGAGAACAAACTTGAGTTTCCATGCCACACGTCTAGCTCCATGCACCCTGCACATTAGACCGAGCTGGTAACTGAAGAGAAAATTATGTAACACGCAGAACTGTCACAAGGGTATCAAGAGTGGGTCTCAAAGGAAGCATAGATGGGACAGTAATGGGAGATCTACTGGATATAGAGGGTGGTTGTGGCTGGCTAACTGGGGACCAAAGAGAAATGGTACTCACAGTATGTTCATGCAGAAATGGTTATAAAGATCTCATAAACACTGTTTTTGCAGGAGGTGGCAGAAAGTTAGGTGGGCAGATGAGATTAAGAAGACTGCGGGAATAGGGTGGCCGGAGCTGGCACAGGAGAGGGCTAATCAGAGAGTTATAGGAGAGGCCTTTGTCCTGCACTGGGTGTAGTCAGGCTGATGATGATGATAACAGCCTTGTGTCGTTTCAACACGTTAAACCGCTGATATTACTACTAATAGTACAAAATAAATGCATAAATTGGTGTTTTTTTTTGTTTCAGAATCCGAACATTTGTTGTTGCATGCGACGGAAATAAACAAGCAAAGGCGGGCTCGCAGCAGTGGTAGAGATACTTAAGAGGAAAAAATTAAAAAGTGATTACACAAAGGGACAATGTGTAAATGCATGGGCTCACTGCCATGCGATAATGATTACACCCAAAGATGCTACTGCAGAGAAATGCAACTGTGATGAAACGATTTTGTGTTATGCCAATATGCTAAATTGTTCTGCTTATAAAATATATTGATGCTAATCACTAGCAGGCGGCTTCGTCACACTGTTCCCAGACTGCTGGACCTTGAATTCTCTGTCAGGCAGCTTATATCTGCCTCTCGCTGTTGCACTTCATGTTTCTGGTGTCCGAGACGAGAAGCTTTTGCTTGTTGGTGTCCGTTCGAAAAATGCCTGGGAGACGGCATATGTGAGGCATTCACAGCAATCCGCCACAGCTACATAGGCCGCAGGTAGGTGGGGGTGAAGGTCAGTGAAGCTGCATTTTTACCAGTGAAGGCCCACATGTGCACCCACTGGAGTGTGCATCAAGGGGGGAGGATACACACACACCCGTACAAGCACGAGCACACATACACACATGCCACGGTTATTTTGGGAAAGGAGGCTACACTGTTAACACAGTAACAAAAAAACAACTGCCATACTCTAACCCCGAGTGGAATTCGAACCAGCAAATGCGCAACAGAGAAGCTTCATTTAACACTGCCTTAGGCTACTCAGCCAACTCCAGAGCTTCTTTTCATTGCTGTTGTTGCATGAAATATCAGGAACCTTCGTGACCATCCTCGTGCCTTACTTGACCGGGTCGAATTCAGCTGTCTGCCACCATCACTCCCTTACTCCACCCAGACATCAAAATTTCGGAAGGCACACACATCAAGGAAGGGCAACCAGTCTGCAGGTTGAACCTGCGTAGTATATATCTCCTGCGCTAAAATGCACGGCTCCCTGAACAGTAACCTCGCTGAATGTGGCGGTTCTGCATGCTTCTCCATCACGCAGCTTTTGCACAGGCTAAACGGCCCTATGAACAGAATTCAGGAGTCTTTCATCACAGGCAGAAATCTTAGTGTAAGGTGTGATCTCAATACCTTTTTTAAAAATCTTCTGAAGTATCTCCCAAAAAAACATAGCGTCACAACAAATAAAAGTCATTTCATTGCTCAACAGATTATCGTTGGTCGCATAGGTAGCAATTTACTGACCATGGCTCAAACGTCCCCTTGCCACGAAGGCACATCCTAATACACAAGGTCCATGTTTGAAGTCTAAAAAACGTTTTTGCAGCCTATTGAATCTACATCCGCTGAACTCCCTTTAATGCACTGGTGTCAAGAAAGGCTATGTAAGGCTGAAGGTGTAAGGGAAGAGGAGGTAATCACCAATCAGAACCTTTGACATTTACCTTATGGAGGGGCTGTACAGGTATTGTAAGGAAAAGCGAAGAGTAACGAAACGATGTATCAGCACAAAATTCTCTCACAACCATGTCCAGAAAAGAGTCGCCTATTAAGCATATCTGCCAGGAAGGGGTGGTTTGCAGTTTTGAAAAATAAAAACCCTGAAACAAATTGGTGGACAAAAAGTGCACAACACATAAATTCACCAGACTCTATTAAGGGAGCAAAAAAATTCTGTGAATACATATGCTCCCTTTGGCAGCGCCCCAGAGAACTCACAATAATATTCTACGTAGCGCATGTACCTTCTTCCTCGCACAGCGCAGCACTTTCAACAATGTCGCAATGCAACGAAGATGTTGCAGATTTATGTCTGCGCAGACACCAAATACTCCTCATCCATCCAAGCCTGCTTTTTTGATAACATTCTTTTTGTCAGAACAAAAAAGGCGACATCATCGACATAAGTAGAAATCTTTTTTACACTGTACTAGCAAGAACTCATGCTTAGCTGTGTTTGTGGCGATACTACGCTCTAGGGGGCTCGAGATATATAACGCAAGTTACAAAGGCGATGTCGAACAGGTTATTTAAATAAAATATATTTGGAAAGCTTTTGGTTGTTCGGGAGAGCCAGTATTCCCATGAGGCTCTCTTGTTAGGTGGGGGATGGGTGGCTGTGGGAGCCTCGCATATTCTCATGCCATATGGTAGAAGGTCAGGGGGAGAGGGGGCTGCTTAAATGGGCTATGAAATGGATTCAAATTTACTGGTAAATGTGCTCATTGTGTAGAAAAAACGCTTTTGAGAATTCATGCCGCGTACGAGACCTTGAAACGGAGCCAGTGATTTATTACTGTTAAAAACTGCATTTTTTTTTAATTAAAGGGACCAATTGATGTACACGTAGTGGCAGCTTTTGGAACTATTTTTCTAAGAGTTATATGTAACTAGTACGGTGCTGTCATGGTGAACGACAGGGAGCCCCACACTGCCATTCACTGCTAGCATGACGTCACGGCTACGCTTCTGGTAAGGGAACAGTGGTCTGCTCTGCCACGGCAGCTCGATCTACGGCACCTCTGAAGTTGTTGCCGCAGCTGTTGGGCGGACTGAAAAGGAAGGGAACAAGAATGACGCCCCTGCGCTGCCTCCTTAGTCGGTCCATGTGGCTGGCGACGAGTCGTTGCTGCTGTTGCCAGCACTCAGCAGCCGGTTTCTACACATGGTATACTTGTAGGGTTCGAAGCCTATCCCAGTAGTCAGTTGTAGAAGCCGCATCTAGAGATCTGGGTCCACAATGCACTCACAATGACAGCAGTGAAGTGCATGCCACTGCCGGAAGTAAACAAACCGGGTGCTGACCTGTGATGTTTTCACAGGTGGAGCACAGTACCAACCTATTTTTTGTACACAGGCAGGGCATTTTGAATGCATTAATTTCTAGCACAAAGGACCCTTCTGCGTGTTTTAATGTCCATGTCTTTGTGCTGTTCCAATAATGTTGGAACTCGCCCAGGCTTCCATTTTGTCCAACTGCACCTCGACTCTCTTTACTATTACGCACTGATCCTCCCTGGACACTACCCAATGGAACCAAAATTGTGGGAGATTGACTGCTTCTTAATCAAAAATGCATCTATTATCTTTTCTAAGTCCTCAACCTCCTCCCACAATTGACAAACCAAACAACTCACCTATATCTGCATACCCACCTCTATAATCTGGAACTTTCAATTCAGAAACAGATGCCCTTTCACCCGTCCAGAATTTGATACCGCTTCCAGCCACTACAAAATCAACACAACCCCTGATTAACCCCTTTGTGGGTCAATGGGACATATACATCCCAACTTTGTTCCCTATACTAAAGGTCTTGTAAGAAGCAGTGGGACGCAGGAATCCCACTTGTGCTGTGCTGCCACCTATCTTAAAGTTTCAATGCTTTCTTTAAACATAGTTTCAGCCGCATCCACTAGATGAGGTAGCGGGTGGAGATTTTGAAATTCTGTTCTTTTTTTTTTCGGATGCATGGTAAGTTTTTGGCTATATTCAACCTGGCAAAAAACAATCAAAATGCCCAGTACACGACTTCTTTTTCTGCATAGACATGAACAACTCTAGATCACGTGTACTTGTTCTGAAGATTTGAAATTGAATTTGACCTTTGCCTAAGCCTAACAAGTGAATTTTGAGGGGTAATTCTCAGATCTATATAGAGTTTCTTTTCAGGCATCAAATCATCAATGGCCAAACATTCAGAATTCAACAGAATTCAGAATTTCATTCCACTGCCGGCGCAACCACCAGGATGCAATTTATACAATTAACAAACCTTCCCATTAAATCAGTAGATTCCTATAAATATCTCGGTATGCATTTAGGTAAAGATCTAAACTGCTCGCAACACATTCACCATGTCATTAATTCAACTAATCAAGTTTTAGGGTAACTGCGCCATAACCTTCTCTTAGCACCACGTTCCATAAAATTGCTTGCTTACTTAACATTTGTACGGTCGAAATTGGAGTTTGCATGCGCCGCCTATGATCCTAACTTTGCTAACCTCATTAACATGCTTGAATCCGTCCAGAATCGCGCTGCAAGATTCATTTGTTCTAATTTTTCATACCACACTAGCGTTTCCGCACTAAAGCTTCAGCTTAATCTCCCCACATTGGCCTGTCGTCGCAAGATCGCCCGTCTTTCCTTACATCATAAATTTTTCCATACCTTAAATCCCGAAGTTATTCCTATCGCACGTGCTCATCGTATTTCCTGTAATTGTCACCCTAATGCCGTCTGCCCTGTGAAAGCCAGCACTGAAACATATCACCAGTCTTTTTTCCTGAAAACAGCCCGAGACTCGAATGACCTCCCATCCGAAGTGGCAACCATCATCGACTTCAGCAAATTCAAAACCGCCATCGAAGATCGTCTGTATTCAAGCTAATTGCCTTCTCAGCCGAACCCTCATGTAATGTCCCCTGTGGCCTTTGAGGAACAAATAAATAAATAAATAAATAAACCCAGCAGCATGAAGCCCTTCGGAATGAACAAGGAGGGTAAAAAAAGGCCCAAAATAGTTGCCGTGTCGGCTGACGTTCGGCTCATCAGCTAAACACAACCCTGTGAAAGTTGAGCAAAAGCGTAGATGCCGCTGGTGTTCCATGACAGGAAAAGTAGTGCGAAAAAGTTCCACAAAAAATGAACAAGTGCAAACAAGTTCATGAAGTGGTTAGTAGAAACTAACTCAGTAAGGAAACCCATGTAGGTCAATAGGACACATGTATCCCATTTTCTTTATTCCCATTTGTTACACATAGGACAAATATGTGCCACTTTTTTTCCTGAATTATCCGTGCTAAAATCATGAAATTTGTTGAGGATTGTTTATGTACACTTCATCTGCTCGTGCAGTCAAAAATTTTTCATGAATTTTGCAAAAAATATATATTGTCCCACAAAGGGGTAAAGCACAATCCCACAACACACATTTTAGAAATCTTCCAGACTCTGCCAAGCAATTCTTGACACCATGAACAAACAATGGACAGAGAGAACCCTCCCTTCTGAGTGGAAATTTTTTTTAACCCCTCTCATATCCAAAGCAGGTTAACACCCTCTCTTTCTAACATGCACCCCATTTAAATCACTTAACGCCTGGGTAAAACATTCGAACGCATGGCTCTCACATGGTTTCTCAATTTTCTTGAACTTTTTCCCACCTTCCCTAATTGGTTTCCTATCCTGTATCTCTGCCCAGTGCATCTTCATCTTCCAATGCACCTTCTTTGGTCCTCTTTGGTCACTGTAGACGTCTGTAAGGCTTTTGATTGCACTCCCATGACCCCATCACCAAGGCCATGACCCTAATGGGCTGTGGCTCCAACCTCTACACAACTTCCTCCCCCAATGCAAAAACGCAATGCACACTAATGCCAGGTATGGACTAAAAAATTTTTTGCAGCCAGAATTAAGCCCTGTGGACTATGCCAACATAATTACTGCCTATAAAGATTAACAGCCATGCCACAAAGGCACAAGAAATGATCGAGAGGTGCATGTGGGTTCAAGAATGTTCTACTAATGTGCATTCAGCTGCCCACAAAGAGCAAGAAAACAAAGGACAAGAGTTAACTGCGACGTGGTCAATATGAGCTCTCCTTATTTGACACATGAAGTTCAATAAATAGTGCAATAAATAGGATCCCCTTAATTAAAGCAAATTTTCGGCCCCTCATGAGCTGGAATTGCCGAGAGTCAACTGCACATGAACTCAGCTAAAAACCACAAAACAAGCATGGAAAAGGGCATGACTAAATTAGATAATAATTCACTGTTGTACAGGGAGATGGAGAAAGCACTCAAGTATGTGAAACAAGCGTGCGCTTTGTTTGAGGTATAAACATCCACTTGGCAGTGGTGAATGGCCATGTCTTGAAGGAGCTACTGAATAACCACTCGAAGATTTCCGAGGCGAGTAAACAAAATCATCATCTACCCTTTCCATACTGACAGGCAGAGGAAGGCTTGAGCACAATGAACTGGTTTTGTAACACTACCCATTGTATCTTGAGGCACAAATTTCGGTGCTCTCGCAAAGCCACAACTGGGTGAACCGTGAACAATGGATCAGGCGCAACCCACTTGAAGGCACACATTCCAATTGCAGCAGCGATTCCTGGGCATTGAAGGTTGCCTATAAATGCAACTGCAGGCTGAGCTAGAAACACTAATGTTAAGCTAGAAGCCTATGGCCCGACACTGTGCACTTGCCGCCACCACGTGCAGATGGCTTATCACTGCCCCCCCCCCCCGCACGCTGCTGAGCGCCTCACCGCCTCGTCCCTTGCTGGCCGGCCGTACACGAAGGGGGACGTTGTTCTGTTGTACTGAGGCTGGCTCGAGGAAACCGCTCATTTCTGGTCCTCAGGCGACCTTGCAGTAGGCGTCGAACATAACAGGGAGTGAGACCAAGTGAGACCAGAGTCGCCAAGGGCCGACGAACTTTTCCCCCTGAGGAGGGCTTCACTCCCAAGTGGAGCGGTCATTAAAGTTGGCGACGTCCAACTCTGCTGTCAAGCTAAGCGATGGGTTTCTTTTTACTGTAGTGGAGACAGCAAAGCCGATGCGGGGGTGCCTCGATGGTGCCACGATGGTTTGCACATGTATCGTGCTGTGTACGCGAAACCGCGAGCCCTGCATGTTCGAGGAGGTTCGGGGCTCTGCAGAGTAGGGCTCTGGCAAGCCCTGGGCTCCGCCCATTTGTATGTGTGGTGCCGTTGTACTGCTATTGGCCGAAACTGGGCGAGAGCTGGAATAGTAAAGCTCCGCCCAATTATTGAAGGGTTTAAAACCTGTGGCAAACAAAGAGTTTGGAGGAGCATGCCGAGTCTCTGTCTCGGCCGCTTTTAAACAGCCTTTTTTTCAACTGCCTTTTTCACACCTGCCTTGTATTTCGATCCCGTCTTTGATAAATAAGTTTTGTTGTTAAGAGGTTGGAGTTGCTGCCCCAACCGGCAACGTGTCGCCGGACAAGCGGACAAAAACCACAAGGCTCTTCGTACTGCTAACCATCGTGTATTCGATCACCGGCCAGCGTGCCATCATCATACATCGCTCACGACGAGCCTCCAACCATCACCAATCGGCCATCAGAGAGTTTTGTGAAGTTTAACTACTATGAAGATATCAATTTTAATAGCAGTACTACTAGCCTTTTTCGCACAAACTGAGTGACAAACACAATAACCGATGTGAAAGGCAAAGGCTTAACTATCACATTAACTATCAGGCAGACACTCCAACTACAGCAGGTAGGTTGTGCTTTTGCACCAATATTTCACCATGAAAAGAAAAGAACCTCCTTGCACCCACCTCAAACAAGAAGGCCTGGTCCTCCTGCCTCAGCCTGCAGTAAGTTTCCATCACCTCAGCCAACAGTTGTGACCTTGGGCTTCCACTTGCAGTGTGTGGCTTCAACCTGCAAGAAGGGCATCCTTTCCTGCCTGCCCTTTCCGCACCGAGTTGCACTTACTCTTGCAAAGCTGGACCAAACAGCCTTTGAATGAGAGCAACAAAGACTTTGAGCCGCTTCTGGCACACTGCCTCAGAGTCTTCTTTTTCCGAGCTGATGCCCAACACTGTCCAGTCATAGAACTGCAAACCAGCAAGTGACACCAGCAGTGCAGAATCCAGCAGATAGCAAGGACAATAAGTACAACTCAGAAGACAATGAAAATGCACAAATAACCAACATTTTGCAGGCTATGCATGGTCAACTACTGACTTGCACAGCTGGCAGCCAAACATTTTGCATTAAAAAAAAGAAAAGAAAGACGGCCTCTGCGCACGACGTCATGATCTTGAACTGGAAGAGGTATGTGCACGACGCGACCTTAGCGCACTCAGCAGCGGCACACTCAACGAAGACAGCCTGGCTCCCGGCTACAATCCCAGCTATTGTGGGCGTCGCGCCTATGTGCCCGTGTTGGCAGTCAAGGCCAACAGTCAAGGCGTCATGTGCTTGCTGCATTCTTTCGTTCGCCGCCCTCACCCATGAACGACGGGGCTAAATTGTTTATCAGCGCACAGCTGCGCCGGGGCTCTGCGGTGCAACGCCAGTGACATTTAACGCTGCCTAGGGTGCATAGAGCAGCGCACCGCGGCGACAGCGGTGGCATCGAGGCACCCTGATGCGCGCCCTGATGAGGCACCCTGATGAGTGGGGACAGCTGCGTCGTTTGCTACGGCGTCCAACATATCTGCGCCCACTCTTTTCATCGCGCTTCGGGAGCACACACTGGACTGGGGCCGAACGCGCTTCCTTGAAAGTAAGTTGTTTTGCTCACGGAGCAAAACTCATCAATATAAATAGAAGGCAGATGACTCAATTGATAATTACTCATAAAAACAGCGCTACGGACACAGGACAGAGAAGAAAAGGACACATACTGCGCTGACTTTCAACTGGTTTTAATGAGACCATGCTTGCTTTTCAAGGAAAACATCAAGCTAGCACGCACGCTTGCACATGGTCAAACAATAATCACACATGTGTCCACGAGAATTTTTAGATGTGACAAGTGCATATACCTGTATTTGTCTCACCATGCGCATGCATGCAAGCTTGATGTTTTGCTTGAAAAGCAAGCATGCTCTTCCCATTAAAACCACTTGAAAGTCAGCGCAGTGTGTCCGTTTCTTCTCTGTCATGTGTCCGTAGAGCTG
Source organism: Amblyomma americanum (assembly GCF_052857255.1). Classification (NCBI taxonomy): domain Eukaryota; kingdom Metazoa; phylum Arthropoda; class Arachnida; order Ixodida; family Ixodidae; genus Amblyomma; species Amblyomma americanum. Next base: position 9,044,602 of record NC_135497.1, on the reverse strand, counting down.
TTTTATGAGTAACTCTCAAAACCAAATCGCCCGATCTGCCGTTCTTCCTCAATTCAAGAGATAAAATGTGCTACTTTTGGTGAAGTCAACGACCTCTGTGGCTACCTATTATAAGGCAGTTATTCTTCGGTAGCACACACAAACGATGCTAAAGTGCCCTATTTGACATGCATTTGCAACATCCAATATTATACCATATTTTGCGAAACCTGTTCATGCAAAGTCGGAATTTTATCGGGCACTTAAAAATAACAAATGTGTTATAGGAAACGAAAGGCGCAGTAACTGTTGCTCTCTTTTACGTGGAAACCTCAATCACGCCATGGGCAAAGCAGTAGAGTAGGGAGAGAAAGAAGTGCCGTATCGAAGAGCTTCGGAATAATTTCGACCACCTAGGGATATTTAACGTGCGCTGACACTGCACAGCAAACAACCGCTTTTTGCGTTTTGCCCCCATCGAAATGTTGCCGCTGCAGTAGGGTTTGAACCCGGGTACTTCGGTTTAGTAGTCGAGCGCCTTAACAACTGAGCCATTGTAACGGGACGGCGCTGAACAGCATTTTCTTAACCTGCCAAAAAAAGTTGCTGTAAGTGCAGCCGTTAAAAACTCCCAATCAAATGAACAGTTCCAATCACTGGTCTTAGGACATAGGACTACTAATCGCCACACAGGCAGTAAAAATCAACAGCTCTAAATATTTCCATGCCATTGTATTGGTACTCAAAACCAATTGATGGAATTTTAAACTTGAATAATTTGTCACGCAGCCTTCACACCTTTACCTATTTTCTTCAGAACCTCGGATAAAAGCTACGGTGTAACGATCTCTGATACGGGTTCGCTTTCATATCCATTTTAATCAGTAACAGAGACCTTTGCAGCTTTAGGCAAACAGATTACGAGCAGAGGAGGACTAGAGCATGAATGTCCGGGCGCCGCTGCAACGCATACATGTAATTCATGTGTTCTGATCAGATAGGTTATATTGCACGGTTATATTGCACGTTGGTTATATTGCACGGTGCAGACCCAGATCCGTGGTGCAGGTGCAGCACGGCAGCATTGCCTGCAAACTGGTTCCGTGCACCACAGCGGCATCATGACTGCACCTAGCTCAAATCGGTCAAATGAGGATGGTGGTGCAAGGGTGCTCTAAATTAAGGATTTGAGTGCAGCGCACCATGAACCGGTGCAGGCGGTGCAGTGAACCACTGCTGAATCATATGCAGCTAATGTAACAAAGTACAGGCAGCACGTAGCGTCTGCCTGAGCTCTAGCGTCTGCTATGCGAAGCAAGCCTTCCTAGACGGTTTCTTGCTTTTGCCGCTAGGTGCGGCATGAAATTCTGGAGTCGCGAATAGCAGCGCCGCGGTGCAGCCCCGCAGCCGCTCCTGCCGCCGGAGCCGTGGTCTCTCCACTTTTGCTCACGCCTGTATGTGCCTGGCAGCCTGCAATGGTGCAGACCTGCGTCTGCTGTATGACCGCAGTGCACAGGGCTTGTCATATGATCAGCTGGTACAACACTGCAGTGAGGTTTACAGCAAGCTGCAGATTAGTGATGATGCAGTCAGCAGCACAGAGGAAAGAACTAGGCAACAGTTAATGAGTACACAGTGGTTTGTATACTGGGCTGGCCGTATCACAGCGTCCACATTGCAAGATGTCCGTCATACAAGAAAGGAGGTGCCTGTAATCAGCTTACTGAAGCACATTTGCTACTCCCATGAAAACAAGGCGTCATCACCTGCACTTAGATAGAAGGCAAAATGAACCAAATTCCCTCAGAGAGTACAAAAAGATTGCCAGAAAGCTACACCAAGTACAGTTTAAGGAGGCAGGGCTGCTAGTTTCACGACCACATTTACCTTGGTGCTACTCCCGACATGCTGGTAAAATGCGCCTGCTGTGGTGAGGGCCTAGTCGAAGTGAAATGTCCCTGGAAAGTCGTAGATGGGGGGAAGAGGGTCTTAGAAATAGATTTCCATTAATGAAGTCACAATTATGAAATCTTTAGGAAACATTCCAAATATGTAATTTAATTTTATGTCCATCAAGTCCTTGTGCACTTATGCAATATGTTATGCAACTTTTTGCCAAGAATTTGAAAGAAATTCTGCTGCAGGGAACTAACTTGATAGATTGCATGCCGTTGGTTTCTCTTAACATCAAGCTATGCAATAAGGGTAAAATTATCATCCTGCTTGTTGTAGGAGAGTTATAAGATTTTGAAATCATCACGAATATAAGTTTTTCTTCCCGTTTGTGAAGTGGCAAATTCAAAACCCTGTAAATCAGCTTCTACGATAGGCAGGATAATAATTTTGCCCTTATTGCACAGCTTGATGTCCAGACAGGCCAATGGCATGTGTTCTAGCTAGTTTCCTGCAGCAAAATTTATTGAAAGCTCTTGGCAAAAAGTTAAATAACATTATTATACAACTGCACAAGGACTTGTTTGACATAAAATTGAATTGCATATTTGGAATAAACCTGCAAAAATAAGTTTCTTGAAGATTTCATTATTGTGACTTCATTAACAAAAATTTTTTTTCCTAAGACCAGCTTCCCCCATTAAGTGACCTCCTGTGTGATACAAACAGCGTGTCATTCAATCTGATGGTCCACTTGAGCTGAAAAGTAATGACCGGTGCTATTAATAAGTTCAGGTCTAAATGCCTGTATGGCAGAGAACTTACTGTGACTTAGTGTAGAGGAATAAAAATGGAATTAACGCACAAAAAGTGAAGGCAAATTTTTCTTTTGTTGTACTTTTATTGACAACAGCACAGAAATATTTTTTCAAAGTGCTTCTCCTTGAATTGATAGGCCATTGGTACACAAGGCAGTAGTAATAAAATTGACCTCAGACACTGGATCAGTACGCTGCAGCCTCAACTGCTAACATGCCTCAGGCCACGCAAAACTAAAAGTTGCCGCACAGCAGCAGAGGTAATGACAGTATAGTGTGCTGCATATGCAAAGGACCAGAGAAAGGCAAAATGATTGCCTGTGATGGCTCGAACTGCCCCATTACATGGTTTCATTTTAAATGCGCAAGTATGACAAGAGCACCAAAGAACGACGAATGGTTTCGTCAGTTTTGCAAGTGGTGAGGCCTGCCTCACCTTCGGGAAGTGCAATGAGCATATGCGAGTTATGCACCTTAATAAACACGTACGTGCAAGGGAACTCGTTGTATCTGGCAGTACATTTAGATCAGTGGAACTTGGTGTGACGCTGGCCCATACACCTCTTTCTAGGGAACTGCCACAGCCAAGTTTCAAAAGCACATTATGCCTGAGTGCGTAGTACCCTGGCTTAACTGAGTGCGGAAGTTTCTTAGTGTGCAACTTCCCCATCCAGGTTTAACGTTTGAACCCTACCAGCGGCAAACTGCATGCACCTTATTTTTGTCATGAAAACTGACTGAAAACGACTTTTCTTGATTTTAAGAGCCTACTTTTGGTCAGACAGAAGTCGCACATTCTTTGCCAGGACCATCTTTGACTTCTGAGGGTAAACAGTACAGCAATATAACCTGCAGGTGCGTGGTCACCCTTCCCTCAAACGGTACTAAAGAGTTGCAAAGATTTGTAAGGGCACAACACACACGAGCAATTTTTGTTTGGTTTAGTTTATTGGGGTTTAACGTCCAAAGCGACTGAGGCTATGAAGGACGCCGTAGTGAAGGAATCCGGAAATTTTGACCACTTGGGATTCTTTATCTATTTGGCATTCCCTGCGCTCATTTGCTTTCAGGGCTTCAACAGGGAGAGAGACTCCCTTTCAGTATGGTGAACTTGTTTCTCACTATTCGTCCCACTGTCTCTACACGGAAAGCCTGTTACACGCAGTGGCACAGGCAGGGGCTTAATTGTTTACATTCTTTTTAGGTTGCCCCACCATACTTTTTGTCTCTACACAGAGTGGTGCAGGCAGGGGTCTATTATTTTTCATTCTTTTTAGGTTGCCCCAACCTAATATATGTCTCTACACAGATTCTTACGTTTGCAATCTCTCTTGTCCATTCAATGTCACTGCTAGTCAACTGCCTTTCTTCTTTAGTGAAAGCAAGTGCAGCCAGTGATGCATGACACAAACCCACACTTTCTATTATCAAGAAATCTCTGTCAGCTAACACAACGTCCCCATATCCAAGCAGGTTCCGTACTCCACTTCATCTGTTACGGCCTTGCCACAAGCTCGACCACCAACTGCCTCTGACAAAAACTTAACTGAACCCTGTTGACGTATTCCTAACAGAAATTTCACGATATTATTGTGCCTGTATCCTGACCACGTCTCTGCTCGAGGCAGGTACAAGCTTCGTCGATCAATGAACACTTAAAAGCAGTCCAATATCACACGTACTTTCCGGCCAAAGTTCTCCACAAAGGCCATTTGCATTGTTTTCATAATTTCTTCCCTTTTCAGCCAACGAACCAGTGGCCCAATGCTGTCAAAACATACATCCAGTCACCTCTCCAAATTTTTTGAAGCTGTCGACTGTGCGATGTCAAAGCGATAAGCGAAGTCCTGGAATAGGCAGCCTAGTCACATTGGAAATAACACCATTTCTTGGAACTGGGTCAGTGAATGCTTCCCAAATATGAAATGTGGCCTTTCAACTGATCAAATACACGAAGCAGCATAACTAGGGGTGTGCGAATATTCTAAATTTCGAATACGAATCGAATATGTTTCATATTCGGTTCATATTCGTATTCGAGAAATGATATTCGTGAATTTCCGAATATTCGAAAATTCCCGAATACTCGGCAGCAATCGTATACCGCGCAGACTTTCATAAATTTGTTTGTGGCAAAAGCGCAATATCTGGGCAAATTATCTGAATATAGAGTTTAAAGTTCCAGGAAAACAATATAAAGGTTCTGTTTTTTCTTTCTTCTCCATCGTTTACTGCGTGGACCGATCGCTTTCCGATGCTGCTAGACTTGACCTTGTGCGCAATTCCGCAAGTGGGCTTTCCCACATATCACACATGCTGCGAACGAGATGAGGGACGACCCGCTTCTAACAATTGCAACGCGAAAGCGCGTTTACTTTTTATCCTTCCGTAATATGTTATCTAATTAATGCCCACACCCATGGCGTTCGTTCTGTCACCTTAACTCTCTAAGCGTGACCACCGCCATCTTATGTTGGTCAACTACGCTATGCGGCAAAGCCTACTTGCGGAATTTCGCGTGAGGCTCCCGAAGGGGCGAGTCGAGGTGTCGCAGCAGGGCAAGCGATCCTGTAAAAATCCCGCCTATTGCATAGTGCACTGTAACCATGCACCTCCTAAGTGGGCGTAACGGCAGGCGTGATAACGTTCGGAGGGAGCGTGTCACTAGGTAAATAAAAAAAATAACCTGGCCACGTAGTTTTGGTTTCTGAGGTTCGCCACTCGCCAGTGGCAATGGCAACTGTCGGCCCGTGCATTCGCCAGTAGTCCAATCTCAGCACCGTGCCGCTTTCAGACGCTGACTGACGTGTCGCTGGTCATTTTTTTTTTCCTTTTTAGAAGCAGTCTCGCCATTCCAACGTCAATGTGCGTTCCCATCTCGCTTACGTTCGCGACGTGTTCCAGCACGCCGAAACTCTGTGCTTGTCACGGGATTACAGGTGTTTGCATTGCACTATAGAGCCGCCTCATAAGGCTACCGCATTTTCGGTAGCTTTTTTTTCGTGGCCGCGGGGCATTTTACAAATCGACCTTCGAATTACTCGGGCATTTCTGTCGGTTCCTTGAACTCCGAATTAATGAGGTTTTACTAGCCATCATGTTATTTTTGTTTCCAGTCTTGTCATGTTATGGATTTCATTTTGCCTGACCACATTACAGGTTGGATACTGTTATGCTGTTCAATTAAATAGTAAACATTTCTGCACACATCATGTTTATTTTTTTTTATACGGTGCTCAGGCAGTCTAGTTTTGTTTATTTCAGTTGCAAAGGCCATACACTATTTTGAAAAAAATATGAGCAACGTTTGCTTGTTTATCTTTTCTGAATTTATTCTTTGTGCCGATCAGATATTTGGTATTCGATTCGATACTCGAAGCCATTTTTTCTTCATATTCGTATTCGATTCGTATTCGAAACTTTCAATATTCGCACACCCCTAAGCATAACCAATGTAGGAAATTCCGGAGCAGAAGGCAACCTTTCCAATGCCACTCACCTGGGCTAACTGCCGCACATCTCTTCAGCGATAACAATAAACAGACAAAACAGCTGCTGCCATAGCAAGCCGCTAAGTGCAACGTTTGAACCAGCACCGGACTCAGGTAGTCTACATATGACACGTAGGTTTTCTTTATTCTCCCTTTCGAGAGCTTCAGCAAGTGCCATTTCAACACTGGTCCTAGAATGCGATTAAACGACGCTATGATCTCGACAAAGTCACGCAGTGTTATTTCCCAGATTATCTTAAATTTCCCACATTGCACGTCGAACAAAACCTGTAAAGGCAGCAAATACCACACCACCCAAAGCCACTCTGGTCGAGAAGGAGGTGCGCACTTGAATGCAAATTTTAAAACAAAAAGCAAAATGACTTTAGCTCACCACATGCAGTGAATGTAAATTTCATTTGAAGCTCGACGAAAATGTCTATGCATGCGCTTGTGAGGCTCTCGCAAAGCCACGAGAGCAAAAAGAGAGCATTCTTGCATACATTACCAGTGGAGCGAGATTTCGACTCATGTCACAAATGTCTCTTTCATCAAGCAGAATTAAGCTTTATAAGCTCGCTTTGTGCTCGCCAAATATGCATTGCAAAGAGAGAGATCACATTTGCCCACACATTCAAAGTAACAGTACAGTAACTTCCACGTCCCCCGGACTGAAGTGGCTTGGAAAAAAACAGATAGCACATCACAAAAAGAGGGATAATAAGGGCTGGCTGGTACATGTTGACAATAAATGATGTACGTAACAGCGTTTTTTTTTTTTTTTTGCGTGAAAAAGCTGCTTCGCGTCGTGCTACTTCTTGCACCAGCACTTTGGTATGCTGTATACGCCTGGAAGTTGAGAACTGTAGACGATTATTCTCTCTACCTCGCGCTTCCTCAGTCATATTTAGTCAGCCAACGTAGCCGCCCGCCGTGGCCGCGCTGTTTCTTGCTGCCGCTATATGAGCGAGGAAGCCGATGCAGCGCTCCGCGTGACGATTCCATCCGCAGAACACGCTGAAAAAATGTCGAACTACTCTTGGGTCATCAACAAGAATGTTCCTAACCACAAGCGACGCTGTCTTCGAAACCTACTCACGTATTCAAATCTTTCAAAGGCAGCGTCGCTTGGAGCCATGTAGGCTTGCTGCGTTTTTGCCTATACCCCGAGTCGCTGCCGACTGCAGTACCGCCTTTATTTACAAACATGACGCTTGTCAATATGGTGCAATTACACAACATACACTGCATTTCGTGAGGGAGTAAAAGAACCCAACAAAAGCCCAGAGTTGAAAACGCAGCTTGTTTCACTTACCTCAGTAAACACGCATAACGTTTGGTCCTTGCAGTATATACAGCTGTAGGCATTTCGCATTCGCTCTTTCATCACTCGGTGGGTTGCCACCAGAGGGGAAAACAACTGGACAAGCACGTCATTGGTGATCCTTTCCGATGGATGTGCGGCCTGGAAAGAAACGGCCATAGCGTGACCCCAAATGAACTCCCTGTTGACAGTAACACACCATTTTAGCATCAAGACGGGAGCCTCTAAAGAAAGAAATGTCAGAGGAAAGATATCTTCAAGTAGAATACGGGTTTTACGCGCCGTTTCCACGCCTTTTCTAACGCTTTGTGAAGCAGCTGCCATTCCTATCTGAACTTGAGCTACGCGGTAAAGATATGTTACAAACAAATCAACTTTCACATCAGCGGTTCATGCAACACTTGGTCTGTGTCAGAACAAGGACTGCTTTAGTTGACGATGCACGCCACTTGAAGTGCCCGCTGACAATTCGGCGATATAGCGTGAACGCGTACTTGCTCAGACGCTCCCTCGGGGATAAGGCCGTTGCGTGCAGAAGCTTCTGTCAGATGCTTCAAGAGATCCTCGTCCATTTGCTTGTAAACAACATCGTTCAAGGTATCGAACATCAGAAACCCCTTCATAGTTACACTTTTAAGATTTTACTCGCTTCGGCATTAATTCAGACAAACGACGAGAGCTGCTACGCGGCTGTTGCTCTTATTGGATGGATGGTCCAGGATGGATGACAATGGCTTTACCCTTTGTATCGGGCGGCAGCTTGCGCCACCTAGCCTACGATTTCCCCCTTGTTATTAATTTTTTTAGAGCGAGAGCTCTGCTACTCCCGTTCTTCAAGGTCGTCTCGGTACAAAACCTAAAGCTATTATACCAACTCAAGAGCGAAAGCGGTGGTAGCACTCCCACGCAATTCCTCTCCACTTTTTTTTGTATATGCAAGGGTTGGTGGCGTGTTGCGATCTGCCGCGCTAGTCCGCGCATGCGCGCTCCCAGCGGCGCTAGATATCACCGCACGCTATCACGTGGCATAGTAACAAAAAAAAACGCCATTTTGAAGTGACGTCATTGCAAACCACGTGACATGGGGATCACTTTTCTCCTGTTAGCCCTACGCGCCGGCGGCGGCGCGCCGATGCCTCAGCGCACACCTCTACCTTTCTACTAGAACCGTTTCAATTAAGTCACGAGAGCAATCGTACAAGAATCCAAAAGACAAATCAAGGCGGGGGACTTCATAACAAGGATCAGACCAGGATCCAACATCGGACTACTGATCCGGAGTTCCCGGGTTCGAACCCGACCGCGGCGGCTGCGTTTTTATGGAGGAAAAACGCTAAGGCGCCCGTGTGCTGTGCGATGTCAGTGCACGTTAAAGATCCCCAGGTGGTCGAAATTATTCCGGAGCCCTCCACTACGGACCTATTTGTTCCTCTCTTCTTTCACTCCCTCCTTTATCCCTTCCTTTACGGCGCTGTTCAGGTGTCCAACGATATTTGAGACAGATACTGCGCCATTTCCTTTCCACCAAAAACCAATTATTATTATTAATGGCAAGCGTTCCGGACGAAGAGAAGGCCAAGATAATCGCGAAAATCCATGGAGAAGCTGTAATTTGGCGAATAGGGCTACGAAGTACTCCCGTACGCAGCCACAGGAGGAGACTAAAAAAGAGCCGTGATCTACGGAATTCTGGCCGGAATAACGATGGAAGAGTTACTACGAGTAAGAACACAAGGGGTAACCATCATGTCGGCACAAGCCCTGGGGAAGCCAAAGACGGCGCTCTTAGTCTTTGACGGACCCATCGCGCCAAAATGGGTGATATATGAAGGCGTCGAGCTCCGGACGCACCCATAATGACCAACCAGGCAGGTCTGCTACAAATGCGGAGAACTTGGGCACCACTCGGAAGTATGTCCCATGCCCAAGACCAAGGCCTGCAGAACTTGCAGACAGAATAACCCGGAGGAGCAGCACGAATGCACAGCCAAGTGCCTGACCTGCGGCGGGGACCACGTCGCAGGAACGAGATAGTGCACCATGAAACTCAAGAAGCTAGAAGAGCTGCGAGGCCGCAGCGAAGAAAAGAAAGGAGCGAGGAACAGATGCCGAAGTCAAGGCCGAGGACGACCGGGGCAAGGGAAAGGCGATTCCGGAGGAGATCAAGGCAAGCAGCCTGGGGGTCAGCACGGTAGAAGCAAGTCAGATGCCGAAGTCAAGGCCGAGGACGACCGGGGCAAGGGAAAGGCGATTCCGGAGGAGATCAAGGCAAGCAGCCTGGGGGTCAGCACGGTAGAAGCAAGTCAGATGCCGAAGTCAAGGCCGAGGACGACCGGGGCAAGGGAAAGGCGGTTCCGGAGGAGATCAAGGCAAGCAGCCTGGGGGTCAGCACGGTAGAAGCAAGTCAGATTCCGAAGTCAAGGCCGAGGACGACCGGGGCAAGGGAAAGGCGATTCCGGAGGAGATCAAGGCAAGCAGCCTGGGGGTCAGCACGGTAGAAGCAAGTCCAGGACCAGGAGCCAGAGCAGGGGCAGGGACGAGTCCTTCCCATCATTGGAGGCCAAGGTACCGGAGGCGCAGGTGGGCCAGGCAGAAACGAAGAACAGCAAAGAAAAGGTGAGCTAGGAAGCGGGACCTCCTAAAACACTGCAGCCCTACACGGCTAAAATTAAAGAGATACAGGCGAGAAATTCGAGAAAGAGAATAGGCGGCTCAGGGAACAAATTAAACAAGCCAATGAGCAAAACAGGCTGCTCCAAGATCCAATACACTGTAGCGCAGCAAAAGACGAGGACACAGGATACTAGAGACGAACACCGAGAGACGAACCGCTTGACGACCCCTTTATGGTTAAGAAATCTGACGAAATTTTAGACTTTGTTCGGTCGCGCTCTGATAACAGCATGGTTGCATTTTCAGTGGATGTTAAGGATATATATTACTCGCTACCAAACGACAAGGTGCTGTGCTGTGTAGAGGAGTGCATAGATGAGTACGGGTGTGTTGCTTTCCAGAATGCGGCGGGTGTGTCGGCAAGCAGTTTTTTTTAGAAATTTTAGCTATTTACTTGCAGTCAACGTTCATTAACTGGGAAGGAAAACCCTACCTTCAGAAAGATGGGATATGCATCGGGTCGTGCATAGCGCCAATTCTGAGTAATCTGTTTTAACAAAACTTGACAAGGCTGTTTCCAGCCACCTTGACAGCTTGGACGTAATCAAGGTCTTTAGATTTGTTGAGGACTTCGTTATTCTTGTTAAGTGTGACCAAGGCTCACTTGAGTCAAAGGCTCATAGCATTTTAACTACCATGACAGAACATTTTAAACCGCTTGTTTTAACATGCGAATTGCCCATCGATAACTCCATTAGATTTTTAGATATTAACTTCACCTTTCACGCTCATCACATATGCTGGGCCTACCAGCCGCGAAGCAACAAGCCGATGCTGCCATATCACTCCGCTCATTCAAAACTGATAAAAAGAGGTATTGTCAATTTATTTTTTCGAAATGCTCTCCAGAAATCTTGTCCGCACATGATGACCGATAGTTTTCAAGAGCAGTCCAAGAGGCTTACTAATGCCGGATACCCCTCCCATGTTCAAGTTTCTGTTGCAGAAAAACTTGTTAAGAGAATGAAACCAGAAAATCAATGTAATCCAAACCCAGTTCCTCGTGAACGGAAAAACCTTGTTGTATTACCTTATCTACACAAGATTTCCCACAATTTAAAAAGAATTGGTCAACGAGCGAATGCGACCGTCGTGTTCTCGGCGCCGAAAAAACTTTCAACGTTGTGCAAACTGGGAAAAACCAACACCAACAAAGCGCGCGGATGCGCAACTAGGCACCAGAATCCCTACGTCACGTGCGATGAAGGTGTTGTATATCAAATTCCCTTGTCATGCGGGAAACACTATATCGGCCAGACGGGGAGATGTCTGAACGAGCGCCTAATGGAAAACGCTCGCAACGTCAGAAACGGGCAAGGCGGATCGCTGGTTGACCACATTCTCGCATGCAAGTCAAAACCCTGTAAGCCTTTCTTTGATAAAAGTCTTGTAATAGGAAAAAGTAGAGAAAGATTAACGCGCGAAATCATTGAAGCCGAAAAGATAAATAGGTCAGGATGCTCGTGTGTAAGCACACCTTCCATTCTCCTCTCAGATAAAGAGCTCGTTTTTCTAAGAAATCGATACTGTTCGCACGTGTGATTACTGTTTTCTGGTGTATAAATGTGATGCTTCAGGAGATTAAAATTTGTTGGAAGTTAGCGCTCGTGGTGTTCGTCTCTCGTCTCTTGTGTCCTCGTCTTTTGCTGCGCTACAGTGTATTGGAACTATGTACCAACAAGCCCAAAAAGCCATGCTACTGCTCCAAGAGAAGCTAGATAGGGTCGTGAAAATGTTGGAGGTGCAAAGGAAGGGAACGGCCCAGGCCCCAGCAATGGGGCAAGGGCCATCCCAAGATAAATTAGAGAACTTCATGCAATACATAATGGAACAAAATGCAAAAATGCACGAGGAGCTCGAGAGGATCGAGCAAGCAAACGATGTAATGGCAAACAGGGTAGCAACCATAGAACAGAGAGTAGGCATAGTAGAGCAAAACTGCAAAAGTATGTCAAGAACCAAAATACCCAAAGAAAAACGAGCGAGGCCAGGGACCGACTCTTCAACGAAAGAAGGTTCGGAATTGAAAGTCAGGACAACGGTCAAAACAACGATTAATCATGGGGGGACACAAAGAAATAGAGTTTTGGCAGTGGAACTGCAGGGGCTACAGGCGAAAGCAGGGGCTCTTGCAAAAATTCATAGAAAGACAAGAGAAGCAACCCGACATAATAGCTCTACAATGGACCAACATAACCCCAACTTTGAGGGGCTATGATTGCCAGGAGAGAGGACGCACAGCAACCCTAATTAGTAAGAGAATTATCACCATAGAACACCATGCAGCGAAATTGTCAGCGGTTACTGTCATCCCTGCTCAGGGACGCCGGAACAGGGGGGCAGGGGGGTCCAGAGCCCCCCTCTGCCCCTCCCCCACCTGAATTCCTGCCTTGTTTACATTTTTTGCTGTAACCTGTGGGGACCTGCCCTGCAGCCCCCTGAGTTTGCTTTCCCGCGAGGCAGTGGCAGTCTCCCCTCGAGGCTGAGCGCATTCCCTTGTCAGTTACATTAACTGGCAAGAGAGAGCGCCAGCATCTCTGCGCGGGAGAGGGGGCATGGGGCTTCGGCTGGGATCGTCGGCGCGGGCGGACGTGTCGCTCGCGGCTCCGCTCTTCGCCGGCGGGGCGAGGAAGCGACGGGGAAACAGGCTCCCGTACTCGTCCCGTCCGGCCTTCGGAGTATATATCCCTTGCCCTAGCGCGGGCGAACAGTCGCTCGGAACCTTGCTGGTGAGTCGGACGACCTTGATTCGTTAGCGTACCTTGTTACTAGCTGGCGTTATTGTTTCTGTAGCAATAAATGCCGGTTTGTGTCAGCCATTGTGTCGTTCCTTTGTTCCCCCAGAGCAAGGCCCGCCGTGGTCGGCGAGCGCTCGGTAGCGTAGGCGATCACGGGGTGGGGTCCGGGCGGCTTTGAACCGTGTCGGCCGCGATTGAGTGGGGAGAACGTACTTATCTCCCCAATTCATCCCCACATCTGGCAGCCCAACGTGTGGCCTGCTCTTGGAACATTGGACGACTGTCGGTTCGGTTCGAGGAACGCTCTTTGTCCGGACTTGACAAGAGCTAGGCCTAGAGTGAGTTTTGATCGCTAGGACCTGCGGCATGCTTTCTTGAGTGCGAGGTGTATTGCGCTGCAGCATGTTTGAACTTTTCAACATGCTCAGCGCATTTTTCCCCTGGAGATTCTTCGCGAGAATCACTTGGTCCGCATCGAGGGAGCGCGAGGCCTAGCGCCCACGGAGTCGCCGAGCCAGAAGCGAGTGAGTACGGAAGCCGCGTGGGTGGTCCGACTTTCTGTATATATTTTCTCTACTGTCTCTTTTTCGACTCTGGGAGTCGCGGCTCCGGGAGCCGGGTGGCCTGGGGCCACGGGTGCCGCTACGAGCCCGCTGGTATTGCAGCTCGGCACCGGGCGCTCCGACACCGTCCGATACGGTGGGCGCCGACCGCTCAGAAGCTGCTTTGTGCAGTGAGCGGGGTAGGACCACCCCACAAAGCTGACGTCTCCTCGCCGCTGCGCGCACATAACCCGTTTCGGGTCTTTGTTGTGGTCACGGTCGTTGTCGGAGTGGTAGTTAGGCCTGAGGCTTTTCGGAGCTGCCTGCACCACGTTAAAAGAGACACGACCACCGGACCGTGTCGTTGAGAGGGGGCGCACTTTGCTGCCCGCCCGTTTTTTTTTGTAACCTCGCACGAACTGAGCAGTCTCGTTCAACTCAAGAAAGGGCTTTGTTCACTCGAACTTTGCGTTTGCACAGCCGCCGACACGTTTTGCTAGCGAGTTAGGCATTGTGCCACGAGGCCCTTGCGGATGCCGTTTTCCCTCCCGTGACCTAAGTTAAAGGCACGCCGAGCGTGTTTCGGCAATTTTGCAGATCCGGTGGATCCACCCAGGCTTGCTGTCCGGTGCACATCGTCTCGCTGCAACCTGCTGCGACGGAGCGGCTTGTATCCTGTTCGCCGCATCCATCCAGGGCAGCTGTGGCGAGACCAGTCAGCAGTCACCTCCGGCTGCTGCTGGCCTGGCGACTACTGCAGGATCCTGGCCTGCAGTTTTCCCACCGGCCTTCGATTCGCGGGCCTGCGGACACGGTAGTCCGCGGGCCATGCGAGTCGTCCCAGCGGAGACCTTCACGCCGCCTTCGGAATACCGCGGAAGTCTGCGTGGACGCTGTCGGCGTGACCTCCGCTGCAAGACGTGCCTCAAGGACATGAAGACCAGGAGACTCCTCCATAGTATGTACTTTCAGGCGCGTGGGTCTATTTAAGGTTGGGGGGATGTGGGGACCTGCCCTGCAGCCCCCTGAGTTTGCTTTCCCGCGAGGCACCGTGCAGCGGCGGTCTCACCTCGAAGCTGAGCGCATTCCCTTGTCAGTTACATTAACTGGCAAGAGAGGGCGCCAGCATCGCTGCGCGATAGACTGCCAAAGCCCGCGCGCGGGAGGGGGCATGGGGGCTTCGGCTGGGATCGTCGGCGCGGGGGGACGTGTCGCTCGCGGCTCCGCTCTTCGCCGGAGGGGCGAGGAAGCGACGGGGAGACAGGCTCCCGTACTCGTCCCGTCCGGCCTTCGGAGTATATATCCCTTGCCCTAGCGCGGGCGAACATTCGCTCGGAACCTTGATGGTGAGTTGGACGACCTTGATTCATTAGCGTACCTTGTTGCTAGCTGGCGTTATTGTTTCTGTAGCAATAAATGCCTGCTTGTGTCACCCAATGTGTCGTTCCTTTCTTCCCTCAGAGCAAGGCCCGCCGTGGTCGGCGAGCGCTCGGTAGCGTCACGGGGTGGGGTCCGGGAGGCTTTGAACCGTGTCAGCCGCGATTGAGTGGGGAGAACGTACTTATCTCCCAATTCAACCCCACCAACCTAACTTACGACCTCCGCGTTCCCATGACGTGCCAGTAGAACTACACGTTGAAGACACCCCCAAGTCTCTGGAACAGGCATGAATTGGGTGCTAGCCCTCATTTTGGTTTCCATAGCGGCAATTTTAACAATAAAAACACTGGCGCAGGTACCAATTCGCAGTAGCAGCAGAAGCAGGGAGCTGGTATCGCTTGTCCTTTGTTAAAAACTGGCGAAGTCCATTAACGTATGCGAAGGGAAGTTTTCCGGGAGTCCCCACCACCGTCGTCTTTGTGAGTCGGATGTGTTATCGCTCAGTGTTGCGCACGAAAATAAGGGAGACTAGAGTCACTAAATAATTCTTTATTTAGTGACTCTAGGGGAGACCTGTCTTAGTCGGCGCGAAGTGGCTGGTGGGCTGTTCATTGTTCGGGCCAGGGGTACGGAGGGGTGAAGGGAAGAAGTTGGCGCGACGGTGCGGGGTCAGTCTAATTTGTTCAGCACAAAATTTTAAGAAAGTTTAGCATGAGTCCACTCCTGCCGTCACGGAAGCAAAGCCCGTTTCCTTGCATTTCCAGCCTAACCTCTACTGCGGTGCTACAGGAGGTTGACAGCGGTCCCCCTCTCTCGGGGCCATCTTGAAGTCAAATGGCGATACTCCAGAAGTTACTACGAGGCCACTACTTTGATGGGGCGGCGAATGTGTCCGGTCGTTTTTCGGGTGTGCAAAAAAGACTTATTAGTGATTGAGCCATTGTGGAGTTCGCTGACCTTTCCGCGAACTCGTTGATCTTGTGTTCGCAAGGAAGGCCGCTCCAGTGGGGTCGGAAGTCCCCAACAAAGGGGCCCGTCCCGTTCCTGCCTCCCCTTCGTGCGGCGGACGTCCTCGTTTACGCCGCGCCAGTGTCGGCGCCGCGTGCCGCATCAAAGGGAGCCGTCTGGTCCCTACTTCCTCCGTCTTGCAGCGGACGTCCTTGTTTACCCACGCCGCCTCGGGCATAATCCGCCTTGAAAAAGCCTAACCAGATACAGCTGTCGACAGGTGTGTGTCGTCAAGGGGTGACGAGACTTCGGCGATGCGGGAGAGATACAGCTGGGTGGGGACCGAGTGCTGGGTCACCAGGAAACGGATTATTCCCTTAACGACTGTGTTCTCTTTGTTGCTGTCAACAACCTGAGTCATCGCCTCGTCGGCACATGTTTCTAGCATCTGTGGTGCCGCGGGTGGTGTGGGGAACAGAAGATGCATTTGTGTTGTTTTTTTGTTATTTTTTGGTTTTTTTTTGTGGTTATTTGAAACCTCCTTCCCAAATGTTTTAATCAGAACTTTTTCCCAAATCTCTGATCAGTGGGCGGACCTTATTTTCCTTTCCCTAACCACTGATTGGCGAGATGGGTCGTTTGTTATCTTATTGGTTGCTGTCCCCGCTAAGGGCGGAGACAGAGGGTTTAAAACCAAGCGCTCTGGGTTGAGCGGGGGCTGAATTCGTCTGATCCACGATTTAGTCATGTAAATAGTTTTCTCCTTGCTTTGTTTCTTCTCGTTTTTTTTACCTATGTTGTAAGTAAATAGTTAACCTTCTCCTTTCCTTGAGTAATGTGAACGTTTGCGAGTAGAACCACCGGGTCATCAAGAAACCCCGATTTCATCATCAAGTAGTTTCCTCCCATCGCCACCGGAAGGGGAAACTCAACTGGCGCAGTCGACACAGGATCGCAACTTCTTTCTACTCAAGGCATTGGACGGAAGGTGAGGAGAACAAGTCGGTGGACAAGCTGTTTGTCCTAAAGGATAAAACGTGAAGCTGCGTCGAAAGACTGACGTCGAAAGCTTCAGGATCACGGGTCGAGTTGGAGAGGACGTCGGAGGCTCAAGTCAGCTAGGAGCTGAAGGAGCCGGGCAACAACAAGCCACCGAGGGTTCGAGTCAGCGAGCTGCAGAAAAGAACCAGGCGTCCACCTCGAACTGGTTTGAGTCAGCGAGCTGCTGAAAAGTAACCAGGCGACCAAGTCAAGCCAGTCACACGAGGCAGAAGTCAGCGAGCTGCTGAGAGATCCAGAGCTCAAGTCGTCCGCATCGAGGAGCCTGTCGTCATCACGGAGGACGACGAGATCACCGGGGCAGAGAGCAACCAGTAATGTAGGAGACCTTTCTGCTTTCTCCGAATTCACCATGTCGGTGTAGTGTTTATGTGCTAGAAACGATAGCGCGGAAAACGGAGATGGCTGCCGTACGGTATGATCAGGAGGGCAGGATGCGATGCATTGAGCAGGAGGAGGCTGGACAGCTAAGTGAAATTGAAAATTTGAAACTGCAAATTGAACTGGAAAAGAGAAAACTTGCACAGATGCAGTTAAAATTAAGACAGGGGGCGAAAGTCGATAGCGAGGTCTTATTCGCATCAGTTCAATGTTTTGTCTGTATGAAATTTGGGCATTCGATGATTGAGTGTCCAAAAGAGCAAGAACAAGATGTTCCCGCGGTGAGGGGAGATGTGTGCGAGCTAGTAGCTCAGGTAGAGATACTGGCGCCGGCATGCGACGACTTGCAAACCGAAGGTCAGAGTTCTGAAGCCTGTGTGGATTCAGGGGCCGAAATAACAAAACAGGAGGGTGATCTAACGTTGTGTGCGGAGAAAAAAGACTGTACTGTAGGCATAGGGCCGTTAGTCACACCTGTGAAGCATTCGCTGTCAGAGCGAGCACATATAGAGCAGACCAAAGAGGGGCAGGAGTGTACTTCTCGTGAACAAGCGTTCAGCGTTGCCCAGGAGCAGGTCGGCGCTAGCTCTGAGGCAGCGGGAACGCGCGAGGAAGATGTAGATCAGGATCTGATAGCGGGCACACTCCTTGCAGGTGATGGTAAGCTAGCTGCCAAAAATGAGTTGGTTAGCAAGCTGGAGCTGACACTGTGCGCAGTGACAGCAGATGTAGCTGCAGGTGTAGGGAAGTTGATAACACTTGAGACGCCCGCGCTGCTAGAGCAGCCAGAAAAGGTGCAGCTGCAGGAAGAAAATGAGAAAGCTGATGTCAAAGAGCATTTCAAAATTCCGCGCGAATCCGTTAGTGACAAACCTGAGGCTTTAGTAGAGCTTCAGGCAGATCCGAACGCTGCAAATGTTCCTGCAGCTGATTGGGAGTTAACAGGAGCAGCTGCGAGTTTCGCAGCAGATAGGGAACTGGGGGATTCGGATACTGCACCCATCCCTGCAAGCTTAAACATGGAGCATAAGACCTCATTACCAGAAGAGCGGGAGCAAGCTGGTCAAGGTAAATGGGAGAAAAGAATGCTTAAGGGCATGGTTTTCTTTGAAGAGAATGCCGGCTGCCAGCCGTACAGGGAGCTAGCGCTACCTGAAGAGCGATGTAAAACTGCATGTGAAGTAGCCGGTGACAGGCCTATCCCAACTGTGAAATTCAAAGAGGCAGAGAACGCAGACATGATGGCAGCAGCAATCTTGGTAGAATGCAGGGAGCTGGTGAGCTTTGTTGCTTTTGATGAAAACGACGATGTAGACCCGATAACGGCGGTAGCCTTCACAACCGGCTCCGTGCCGGATAAATTGGAATTTTGGTCCAATCTTGTGGACAAAGCTAAAAGGAAACATCTTCTTTTTCGAGATGTAGGTGGCTAGAAATCATTCTGCCAATTTGGTGCACCGATCTGACATGGTGGATTCTGGAATGTGCAGATTGGTGTCCTAACCTTGTGTGTGCGGATTGAATTAACCGCAATGTGCGCGCGTGTGTGCGTGTTTGTGGTCTGATTGAACAGCTGAGCATACATGTGCGCGCGTGTGTGTAATTTTGTTCCGGGAAACTGTGGCTGGACTTTTAGGTCACGCGGACAGGGAGGTGTGGAGTTCGCTTACCTTTCCGTGAACTCGTTGATCTTGTGTTCGCAAGGAAGGCCGCTCCAGTGGGGTCGGAAGTCCCCAACAAAGGGGCCCGTCCCGTTCCTGCCTCCCCTTCGTGCGGCGGACGTCCTCGTTTACGCCGCGCCAGTGTCGGCGCCGCGTGCCGCATCAAAGGGAGCCGTCTGGTCCCTACTTCCTCCGTCTTGCAGCGGACGTCCTTGTTTACCCGCGCCGCCTCGGGCATAATCCGCCTTGAAAAAGCCTAACCAGATACAGCTGTCGACAGGCGTGCGTCGTCGAGGGGTGACGAGACTTCGGCGATGCGGGAGAGATACAGCTGGGTGGGGACCGAGTGCTGGGTGACCAGGAAACGGATTATTCCCTTAACGACTGTGTTCTCTTTGTTGCTGTCAACAACCTGAGTCATCGCCTCGTCGGCACATGTTTCTAGCATCTGTGGTGCCGTGGGTGGTGTGGGGAACGGAAGTCGCATTTGTGTTGTTTGTGTGGTTATTTGAAACCTCCTTCCCAAATGTTTTAATCAGAACTTTTTCCCAAATCTCTGATCAGTGGGCGGACCTTATTTTCCTTTCCCTAACCACTGATTGGCGAGATGGGTAGTTTGTTATCTTATTGGTTGCTGTCCCCGCTAAGGGTGGAGACACAGGGTTTAAAACCAAGCGCTCTGGGTTGAGCGGGGGCTGAATTCGTCTGATCCACGATTTAGTCATGTAAATAGTTTTCTCCTTGCTTTGTTTCTTCTCGTTTTTTTACCTATGTTGTAAATAAATAGTTAATCTTCTCCTTTCCTTGAGTAATGTGAATGTTTGCGAGTAGAACCACCGGGTCATGAAGAAACCCCGATTTCATCATCAAGTAGTTTCCTCTCATCGCCACCGGAAGGGGAAACTCAACTGCCATGGTCATTGTATGTCCATTGCAGTAATCACTGTTTAGGTCTGGTACTGCAAGAGGCTAGCAGGAGTTGTGACATAATTGGAGACACTCTTACCACTGGTAAGGACGTTTCCAACGCAGTCCTAGACTCCAAGAAGCGCAAAAGTGTTTATGTTAACATAGTACTTCCTACAGGACGCGAGTCAGCTGTGGAGAGTGGATCAAGGCCAGATAACTTACTGCCGCTTTGCCCGACGCGATGGACCGTTAGAGTCAAGTCCATGCAAAGATTCGTTGAGAATTACGCCATAGTCTAAGAGACACTCAAGGCGCTCTTGCAGACACGTGTCTGCAAGAGCATGCAGGTTCAGTGACCGAAAGCAGCAATGATAGTTTTAGAGGTTACGATCGGCTTTTGCAGAAATTTGAATTCTTGTTAGGTATCCACATTTCCGTAGCCTTCTTTGGGCATTGTGAAGAATTAGCAAGGGCTATCCAGAGATCAACATATTGCGCCGCAGGTGCAAGAAACGCAGCAGAGGCTCTCTGCGAGGCGATCTCCTAGTCGCGCTCTGAAACTGCGTTTGAGGAGCTATGGCAGCACACGAGCGCAAGAGCAGCGCGCCTAGGCCTGAAGGAACCTCGTATGTCAAGGCCGACAAAACCTCCTGCGAGCTACGAGACGACTGATAGACCTGTCCAGCCAGTTGCACTTGTCGTTAAGGCCGCGCTGCGCAAGGAGTATTTAGCTACTGCCGACCGAATCATAAGTGAAACTAAACAGCGTTTTGAGCAGCCGGGCATGGAACAGCTCGTAAAACTAGAAGGCATCTTAAAGCGCCGCTGGAGGTAGTCGGTATACAGCAGATGAACTAGAGGCGGCTTTGGGAGTGCATGCAGTTGATTTGGACTTGTGCAGACTCTCGGCGCAGTTTATGCTATTATAAACTCTTCTAAACGGTGCTGATTCTACCACAACTCTGGGCATTTTGGAGATCCTACAAAGGGAATCTCAAAACATTCGCGAGTTGATGAATCAGGTCGTGAGGTATGTTCAGCTTCTATTTTCCATACGAGCGTCTGTCGCTTCTGGGGACGCTCTTTTATTGCTCTGCGCCGAATCAAAACGTATTTGCGCAACCGAACGACTGAAAAGAGGTTATCGCATCTTTTGATTTTGCATATACACAAAGAAAGAACGGCGCTCCTAAGTTTAGGTGACGTCATCGGGCGGGAAATTTGTGAGCAGAACAGCGGAGAGAGCAGGAACCTTCGGTCCCGCCTAAGCACCTAGAAAGAGCAGCACTGTCCGAAATGTCTGCTGCTTGCGTGCATTATTGGTTACTGTATACATGTACCGTAGCGAGTTTGCTTGTCACTTGTGGTATTTAAACTGTTTTATGTTATTTTTGTTCATGCGCGAATGCCTAAATATGTAAATTTGTCAAATGTCAAAAAATATGTGCGCACTTAAAATTCATTTTGTATTTTTTTCTTGTTAATGCTTGTATAATATGCACCATCTAGCGATCAAATAAACACTTACTGCATAAGGAAAACAATTTTTGCACGCAGTTAATTGTTCTCTCTCGAGCCAAACTTGGATTGTAATATCTGAAAAACCTGAGTACATAAACAAAAAAACAGGTAAAAAGAAACTTGTTCGATTTCCCCCCTCCACTGAAAATATACTTCCGGCGTCCCTGTCGCTGCTTTGATATCACGAGGAACGGAGCGGAAACCCCATATGGCATGCGTCTGCAGGATTACGCCATGTCATGTGGCCGAGTTGAGTGCACCTAACGAGGAACGTTAGGAGTTAGGTACGCGTCTGTTTTTTTTCGTGAGCAACAGTCCGCGCCTTATTGTGGGGCTACACCATGCACTTACGGCGCATGTCGCGCGTGTCTGTTGGCATCGAGTAGTTTTGCGCAAGTAACTCTAAGTACCATATCTAGAACCGCAATTCCGATATTGAAATTTAAAACACTGGGTTCGCCTACAAACTTGAAGGCCTCCGTCTCCGCAATACACTAGTGTGTTAAAACGAGACGTTAAAAGTTTAATTGTTTGATAATAGCGAACTAATGGTGTTTGAACTGCCTACTATACCATGGACATAGTGTCTGCAGTGCCATACAATCCACCTCCACAGACAGCATTGCCGTACACTTCACGTTTTTTTTTTCGAAGAAAAATCTGTACAGACTAAAAAACAAAAACGCCCGGCCTATGTCTGCAGTCAGTTGAGACGGCTGAGTCAAGTTTATGCATATCTCTTCGCTGGAAAAATTTTCTCTCGAAAGAGCGATGGGGTCCGATGAGACTGAAAACCTGAACGTCGAACTGGTGGTTAGGGCTGTCAAGCGTTTTCTAATCACTACATCTGGTCAGCGGACACTAACAAAGGTTAACTAGGAGCCTCCTAGGGTGCTGTGATGACCCCCATAATGCGCAGGTCCACACGGGACGGAGAGGCAAAGAGACACCGTATGGCTCAGTTTAAACAAACAGGTATATTCAATAATTACACATGATTAAGGTTATACATCAGAGGCTGGGGCGTCCGAGCTTACGTGCCGACGACTTCATGGGGGCGATGGAGTGGCTCCGGAGTTGGGCTCGAGCGGTTGCTGGCAGAAGCTGCACGCCGTCGGGCTTCGGCGCTGAAGGCCCTCTTCGCTAACGATGTCGTCCTGAGCGTGGATGCAGTAGAATTTCAATAGTCGTCCGTTTCTTCGAGGATGGATCACAAACCCTTCCTCTAGTGTCGTTCGGCTTGGAAGATGAACAGGAGGCGAGCTTGTAGATGATGACAGCAGAGCATAATTTTACAACAGAACAAACTTTGCACTACTTTGCTCATCGACCGCGCAGGTTAGTGCCTAAGTAGCATCACATTACATGCTAAGCATGGAGCCCCCGCTCAGACTGGACTGCATCCGTTTACATGTGCTTTTAAGCACTTGATTAACAAAGGACTAAGGGCGGTCATTTCCAGTGGTCCGCCCAAAGCATCAATTCTCCAATCCAAAATAACATGCGAGATGGGGACAACCCCCTTGGGTTGGGCTTAGCCTCGAACCCAGAGTCTGTTAACAATACAAACTAAATAAACAACAAAAACGCCACCACTCTCTCTCAAGTGAGAGTATACACAGGCTCTCTCTTCGGAGCTAATTCACTAGCGCCTGTCTTTCCACATTCTTGGCGAGTACTGCCTGTCCGCCATGACAGGTGTCCGTCACGGCCCTTCTGGGAAGCTGTGGGTGCCTTCCCGGCGATAGCCCACGACAAAGGGGGGGGAGGGAAAGAATGTTGTCCCAGTGGCCCGGAAATTGGGGAGGATAAAGCCTGTTTCCCCGGGGCGGCGGCGGGTCCGGTTTTTCTGGTCGTCACTCAAAGAGCATGGCTGGGTAATTGATGATGCCGCTGTCACGGGTCTCCGTCTACGCCGCGCCGTCGAACGTGGATCCTCGTAGCATACACGGAATGTCACACTCGCTCACCCTCCAGAAGAATGTTCTCCGAACATTTGAGTCCACGCAGCTCCCCTTGTCTTTCTGAATCGCCTCGCACAGTGCGTCCGACAAAACACTTTTCGCTGCACTCAACACCACTGCACAACACCATATGCCTCCGCTGTCAATACTGGCGTCTCCAGGGGCAGCACTGATCTTCTTTTACAGATAAACATGAAACTCAGCACCCAAGCCTCTCCTTTCTAGTCCAAACTGGACGAAATAAATTTACCACAGTTACAAAGGAGCTCCCACTTCTAGCACGATCACGGCACAGACAAAAATATAGATAACGAAAGGAAGTAGGGCAGGTTCTGCATGCGCTCCGCATGCTCTCCTGTGAAGGTGTTACTTAATGACAGAAAGGTTTAACTACCAACTCCGATAACTTAACACATAAGCACATAGCAATGTTATGAGCTGTGGCATTACACAATTCTAACCAGTTCAAAACTCCGCTCTGTTTACGCCATTAGTCCGACTTAGCTTTCCGATTTCGCAGCGGATATCGGCCTTCATGAGTCATACTAAGTAAGTCTGTGCCCCTTTGTCTGCTTTGGGACTCGCGAGGGCTCGTGGCAGGAGCCTCTCCTGGCGTTATCTGCGCGGCAACCTCGCGCGCTTCTTCTTCTAGCAATGCATGAAGTAAATCCGGTGGCATTCTGGCCGTCACCTCTGGCGCCTGCCGAACAGATGCAGGAGAGGGCGTTTCTTGCGAACTATCTGCGCGCTCCGCTTCACTTCTGTCCCCATCAAAATCCGCGCTTTCCCTTTCCTCATTTCGTGAATACTGAACCGGTGCCGACTTGAGGCGATTTGCGTGTATCCTTATCAAGCGCCGGTTCACGTCTCGGACTCTGAAGTTTACCGGAGAAAGCTTCTCGACAACCTCGAACGGTCCTCTCCACTTCGTCTGGAACTTACGAGCTAGCCCAATCTGCCTTTGGCAGTTTTCAATGTACACGCTGTCCCCCACATTAAACGGCGCGTCTCTAGCACTGCGATCGTGCACCTCCTTCCTGCGCTTCGCCGCTTTCTTTAAGGACTCCTTTGCGATGTCCCTCGCCACTTGCAAGCGCGATTCTAGCTCAACCTTATAGTCGTCCAGTGAAGCGTATGGGACACGACGGGGGCCCTCTGGCACTTCACTAGGCTGGTCCGGGTCTCGGCCGTAGAGAAGAAAGAATGGCGATTCGCCCGTGCTCTCGTGTGCTGCGGAATTGTAGGCAAACATTGCATACGGGAGCCACAAATCCCAGTCCCGCTGGTCGCGCGAAACAAAATGCGACAGGAACCCGGCCACGGTTTGGTTCAGTCGCTCCACCGCGCCGTTGCAAGCCGGATGGTACGGTGTTGTCTGCTTCTTAGCGATCTTAAGCAGCTCGCAAACTCTCCTCATTAGCTGCGACACGAAGTTCGTTCCCCGATCTGTCAAGAGTTGCCTCGGGGGTCCATGTCGGAGCACGATCTGTTCGACAAATGCTCTTGCAACCGTGTCTGCCTTCTGATCTGGGAGTGCTACCGCTTCCGCGTATTTTGAAAGGTGGTCGACAAATACTAAAATGTACTTGTTTCCGGAAGTGGTCGTGGGCAATGGGCCCATTATGTCCATACCTGTCCGCTCGAAGGGAGCCGAAACCTCAGGGAACGGCTGAATTGGAGCTGGTCTTCGTCCCTTGGGTGTTTTTCTTTCGAGACAGGAATGACACTTCGCACAGTAGTCTCTAACATCCCGTCGCATGCCACTCCAAAAGTACAAACGCTCCACACGCCTGCGTGTCTTCGCTACGCCAAAATGACCGGCGCATGGCGCATCGTGAAACGCGCGAAGAACCCTTTCTGTCCACGACCGAGGTATGACGACTCTCTCCCAAGCGGTTTTCTCTGGTCTCCCTTTCCTGGTTGGCCTCGTGCGCCGACACAGGGTGCCGTCTTTGCCAATGAAATAACCTAGCTGTTCGGGGTGAGACGGTGCGTCCTCTAAGCTTTCGATTATTCGCTTCAGGTCCGGATCTTTGCACTGCTCTGTGCGTAATTCGGCGGGGTCGACTACGGGGACAAACTCATCTATAGCTGCCACGGCAGCTGTGCGGCTGAGTGCATCAGCATTCAGATGCGTCTTTCCTGACTTGTGCTCAACTTCAAAGCAGTATTCCTGCAGGTGTAGATTCCATCTAGCGAGTCGCGAGCTAGGGTCCCTGACACTCATCACCCATTTCAGAGGATGGCAGTCTGTGACTAGCTTGAATTTGCGGCCGTAAAGGTAGCATCTGAAGTGCTTTACTGCCCAGACAACGGCGAGGCACTCCCTTTCCGTAGCTCCGTACTTTTGCTCTGTGGGGCTCAGCTGTCGGCTAGCAAAAGCAACGGGATGTTCTTTGCCCTCGATAACCTGAGATAGCACGGCACCCACTGCGAACTTTGACGCATCTGTGGCCATAACGAAGGGCAAATTAAAATCCGGGTGGCGCAACAGCGGTGCACTCATTAGCTTCCCTTTCAGGGCCCCAAAAGCATTCTCCGCGTTTTCGTCCCAGCGAAAGGCGACATTTTTGGCTGTTAAGGCGGTGAGCGGCTTAGCGAGCTTGGCGAACTCCTCTATGTGCCTTCGGTAGTAACCGATCAGGCCGAGAAACTGCCGGACCTGGCGGACGCTAGTCGGGGATGGAAAATCCGAGACACACCTTAGTTTCTCTGGGTCCGGTCGCACGCCGTCAGCTGAAACAACGTGCCCGAGGTATTTCACCTCGTTTTTGAGGAATTGGCACTTAGAGGGCTTCAGCTTGAGACCCGCTGCTCTTAGTCGCACCAAAACCTGCTCAATATCGCGCAAATGGTTATCAAAACTGTCACTGTATATGATAATGTCATCCATATACACGAAGCACAGCCTTCCCAGAAGACCTGCCAGGATAACATCAGCGGTTCTCTGCCAGACAGCAGGGCTGTTGGCCAGACCCATCGGCATTCTTTTCCATTCATAGTGCCCTGAGGGCGTGTTGAATGCCGTTTTCTCGGCATCTGCCGGATCCATTGCTATCTGCCAGAATCCCGCCGCCATGTCCACTACCGTGAAGTACCTGGCAGAGCCCAGCTGAGAAAGCGTCTCCTGTATATTGGGGATGGGGTATGGATCGATGCGAGTTACGGCATTTAGTTTGCGGTAGTCCACTACCAATCGATACGAGCCATCTGGCTTTTCCACCAATAGTGCTGGTGCTCCCCAGGGTGACTTTGAATGTTCGACAATGCCGCGATCAATCAGGTCCTGCACCTGCCGCTCCATCTCCTCACGTTGGGAGTAAGGAATCCTGTACGCACGCTGGTAAACGGGCGATGAAGTGCCGGTTTCTATCCTGTGCTTTATAACGCCACAGCAGCCCAAATCCAGGTTGGACGCGGCGAATACCTCCGAGTAGTCGTTCAGCAAACCAGCCAGAGCCTCCCTCTCCCTGGATTTTACGTGAGAAAGATCGAACGACACCTTTGGAGCAGCCGAAGGACTAGCATGCTCTACAGTTGCGAGTACCGTATCGGTGGGCTCACGTTGCTCTATCGCAGAGGTGAAGAAAGCCAATGTTTTGTTCTTGGGAAGGCTCAGTGGCTGCTGGCTACAGTTAACCACCCGTAGGGGCACTCTGTGGGCGTCATTAACTGTCACGAGGCACGCGGCTGCCTTCAGGCCATTGCTGAGAGAGTCGACCGGCTCAAGCACTCCCACGGCGCCGCTCTCTACATCTGAAGGCACAAACGCGTACAAAATGTGCTCCGACCAAGGAAGGACGACCGCCTCATCGACCAGCCTGACGGCAACCCGCGAATATACCTTCTCCAATGATCCCACTGTTTGACGGGTGTCAATATCGGTAATGCGAATCTCAGCCCCTCTCCTGTTCAAAAACGGAACTTTTGAGCCGCCCGCATTAACCTCTTCCTCAGAGAATGAGACTACTACCTTCCCTTTTCTCAAAAAATCCTGCCCTAATATACCTGACACTCCGTTTGGCAGAGACACCGTGTCCGGGCATACGTAGCAGGGGTGCTCCAATGCAATTCCGCCGAGAGAAAAGTGTAACCGGTAGAGTCCACTTACGCCAAGAGGATCCCCCGTTATGCCTACAAATTTGGTTGCCATACCACCCGACGCTTCCAACACCTCGCGGTCCCCCTTCCTTCGAAGCGTGTTAAAACTGCTCTCCTTAAGCAATGTCACCTTTGACCCCGTATCTATCAACAATTCCATACAACAACCATTTAACTTGCAACGCACAACAGGGCATGCCTCGTCGGCCACACAAACTACCACCACCTCATCATCTACTGCTCCCTCCCCACGCTCCTCAGGCTGGGGAGGACTAACTAGTTTTTTGACTCGGTATCTGGAGCCCCGCTGTAGGCTTGCTTAGGGCGTGTCTCGCCTGCTTCTCTTTGTGGCTCCCCACGGCGCACGTTTTGGCAGAACCTGGCGATGTGTCCGCGACCCTGGCAAGCGAAGCATACGATTTCTTCAAAATCTCGCATACCGCGCCTGTAGCTTTGTGGCGGTCTCCGGTTTCCAGCGAATGGGCGCTGTTGAGCGCGCGCTTCAACATGGCATTCTACCTGCTGAGATAGCAGCTGTTCTAAGCGATCTAACCGCTCTGTCAAGAGAGCAACCTCAGGGTTGAGCACCGCTCTCTCTATGACGCGTACTCTCGCTGCGGCTGTCGTTAACGCCTCATTTTGTTCCTCATCCAATGCGGCCTCCACGGCTTGGTCGAAATTGCTCGGCTTGCGCGAGAGCACGAACCGGCGCACGGGGTCTTGCAGACCAGCCACGAACAAAGCGGTCATTTCCTCTTTAAGTATATCCTCCGCGTATTTCTTCCTTAACTGGTCTCCTTCCTCCTCCCTGCTTAACGTATCGCGTGCTAGGCGCTGAAGCCGCGACGCAAATGTTCGCACGTCCTCCCCTACCATCTGTCCGGCGTCACGGAACCTCTGTACCCGCACGTGACGTGGTTCAGTGTCGAAATGCTCAAACGCGAGCTTCTTAAATTCCGCAAATGATTTTGTGGATTTTACTTTTTCGTCTCGCCAGGCAAAATCATGAGCAGCTCCTGCCATCTTACACCTCGCCATTCCCAGCATTTGAGCATCGGACCATCCCCCCATTTTCCCAATCTCTTCTAGCATGGAAAAGAAATCGCAGATTGGAACCCCTGTCTTATCTCCCGTAAACGTCGGAATGACGCTTCCTAATGCCAGCATGCTTGCTCCGAGCGACGGCTGTGGAGTGGGAGCTCCCTCAGATACAGTCATTTTTTTTTTCAAGCCCTCCAGTGCCTCAAGCCTCTCAAATGGGGGTAAAAGTCCCACAATCAGTCCCGTGATTCCCTTTTGATTACAATTTTGAAGTCATGAATGTCACAGCATTCAGAGGACATTTGCTTTTGAGACCCCACTTCTGACACCAGTGTGATGACCCCCATAATGCGCAGGTCCACACGGGACGGAGAGGCAAAGAGACACCGTATGGCTCAGTTTAAACAAACAGGTATATTCAATAATTACACATGATTAAGGTTATACATCAGAGGCTGGGGCGTCCGAGCTTACGTGCCGACGACTTCATGGGGGCGATGGAGTGGCTCCGGAGTTGGGCTCGAGCGGTTGCTGGCAGAAGCTGCACGCCGTCGGGCTTCGGCGCTGAAGGCCCTCTTCGCTAACGATGTCGTCCTGAGCGTGGATGCAGTAGAATTTCAATAGTCGTCCGTTTCTTCGAGGATGGATCACAAACCCTTCCTCTAGTGTCGTTCGGCTTGGAAGATGAACAGGAGGCGAGCTTGTAGATGATGACAGCAGAGCATAATTTTACAACAGAACAAACTTTGCACTACTTTGCTCATCGACCGCGCAGGTTAGTGCCTAAGTAGCATCACATTACATGCTAAGCATGGAGCCCCCGCTCAGACTGGACTGCATCCGTTTACATGTGCTTTTAAGCACTTGATTAACAAAGGACTAAGGGCGGTCATTTCCAGTGGCCCGCCCAAAGCATCAATTCTCCAATCCAAAATAACATGCGAGATGGGGACAACCCCCTTGGGTTGGGCTTAGCCTCGAACCCAGAGTCTGTTAACAATACAAACTAAATAAACAACAAAAACGCCACCACTCTCTCTCAAGTGAGAGTATACACAGGCTCTCTCTTCAGAGCTAATTCACTAGCGCCTGTCTTTCCACATTCTTGGCGAGTACTGCCTGTCCGCCATGACAGGTGTCCGTCACGGCCCTTCTGGGAAGCTGTGGGTGCCTTCCCGGCGATAGCCCACGACAAAGGGGGGGGAGGGAAAGAATGTTGTCCCAGTGGCCCGGAAATTGGGGAGGATAAAGCCTGTTTCCCCGGGGCGGCGGCGGGTCCGGTTTTTCTGGTCGTCACTCAAAGAGCATGGCTGGGTAATTGATGATGCCGCTGTCACGGGTCTCCGTCTACGCCGCGCCGTCGAACGTGGATCCTCGTAGCATACACGGAATGTCACAGTGCACATTAACAGCCCACAACATGCAAAGCATGGCGGAAACAGACTTTTTCGATTTTCAGTCATCTCTGTTTTTAAGCGACTGCTGGCGAACGCATGAAATGTGTCATATGATTCATTTCAAAGCACCATTTTAAAAATAGCTGCTTTTTCACTTGTATGAGAAGGTGATGATGATGGATTTTTATGGCGCAAGGTCATCTGTGGCCAAATAGCGCCATGTCACAAGGTATTTTCTTTTACTCAAGGTGGGGTCAAAGACCCATTTCCCAAGCATTTCACCCTGAATAAGCCGAGCACCAGGCCAGTGGAAGCTTGTACCCATTGTGTCACCGGTGGGTACCTGGCGGCACTGGGGGTCGAGCCCCGCACCTCCCGCATGCGAGGCGGATGCTCAACCACTGGACCACTGCTGCGGCGGCTGTATGAGAAGGGACCAACTAATGCAAGTTCCATTCTACGATATCTGCCAAAGCGCATTGCGTGCACGCTTTGGCAGATATCGTAGAATGGAACTGTGTGGCACTGGCTGGAGAGGCCAGTGGCATACACTTTGAAAGCGCGCTTAAAGGATGAGAAACTGCGACTCCCATCTCGTTCTGAGTAATGAAGACTGTGTTCTCTGTGTCATTAAATCATGCTTACTTTACCTTTTTATGTATGTGCCTTCAGATTACATGTAATCAGAAATAGGGCGCAGGGAACATAACCCTAAAGGAAGCGATCGAGAAATACCTGAAACCGCGCTTTATGTGCTGAACATGTGCTACTCGCACCGTTTACTGCTGAGGAGACAGCAGAATCAGTGCTCTTTCTTTTAAACCAGTAGCCCACAGCACGTGCGATCGCTAATTTAGCCACGCGAAGCGCAACGGCAGGTTCAAGAGTCCGGCAAGGAGCAAAAATTTGTCGGCTCCTTCGGTACTTCTCAGCATGATGTGATACGCGCTTACCTAACGTTAGTAAGACATTTCATCCTCATGGTGCTAGTCAGTGGCCAGTACTTGCTCTAGGTCAATAAATTTGTTCCCCACGTCTAGTGCCTCGCTACAGTAAACTGCTGCTGCCTTCCTAGTCCGTTAAACATTGATTTTCTTTCTATCAGTTTTCAGTCCTATATTTCTGCTTTGAGTGTTTAGATCCATAATTATGATAATAATTGGGTTTTTTTAGGGGAAGTAAATGGCGCAGTATCTGTCTCATATATCGTTGGACACCTGAACCGCGCCGTAAGGGAAAGGATAAAAGAGGGAGTGAAAGAAGAAAGGAAGAATTAGAGGTGCGTAGTGGAGGGCTCCGGAATAATTTCGACCACGTGCACGGATCTTTAACGTGCACTGACATCGCACAGCACACGGGCGCCTTAGCGTTTTGCCTCCATAAAAACGCAGCCGCCGCGATCGGGTTCGAACCCGGGAACTCCGGATCAGTAGTCGAGCGCCCTAACCACTGAGCCACCGCGGCAGGTCCATAATTATGCTCTGCAATGCCTTTCCTGAGTTACTTAGTAAGCCAACGCCATCAGCAAATCGCAAATTTTGCCACGGACACTTATCGCCAGCTCTGCCTAGTATAAATTTCCGCATGTAAAAAATCGGTAAGCAGCAGTGCAAAGATTGTGTCTCCTTGCCAAGACTTGCTGACTGATAATTTACAGTTTTCCTGTCGAGAACTGCACGTGGCACTTGTACAGTTCCGATTAATATTTTCTAACATAACATGTGACTCCTCCACACCTTTGTCAGGCAATGCATGCATGGTTGCTTATTTTTCAACTCAGTCAAATCTTTACTCATAATCTATGAAAGCTATTTATAGCGGCTAGTTGTACTCTGAGGACTGAAAGTGAAATAGCGTGCATGAGACTTAGATGGCGTGCACGTGGGGGCAGGTACTCTCAGATTATGAATAGCAATTTACCAGTATACCTCAAGAGAAAAGTATCTGGCCAGTACTAACCTATGATGCAGAAATCTGGAGGTGAACGAAGACTTGAAATTAAATTAAGGACAACGCAGCAAGCGTTGTAAAAGAAAATTCCAGGAGTAACGTTAAGAGACGGGAAGAAAGCAGCGTGAGGTAGGGAACAATTAGCCATTTCCCGCGTCAACAAACGCTTCACTCTTCCGGTGCTATTCGCGCCGGCCGGTTCGCTTGCTTTCGACTCTTTTTATTGTCGCCGTTGCTGCGCAGCTTTCGCCCTTCCCTCTCTCTGATGCTGCCGCCACCACAGCACGGCGCAACTGCAACTAAAGGCAACAGTCGCGAGCGCAGCAATAAAAAAGAAAGGAAAGCCACGAGCATCCAGAGGTGGAAAAAGAAGAGACAAGTGCCCCGCGCGCACGCAGAGTAAAAGGACTGCGCACCAAAGACGACGAGATGGGAGCGTTTGAAGCGAAAAGCTTCACTACGCTAGTCAACACCGCGCTTCGCGTGAGCCGGCGTATGTCGGAGCACGAGTTACGTCACGCGCGGCGGAAGTGGCCATTGCCGCGCGCTATGCGTCATCGTTCGACGTTCGCCGCAAGCGCGTGTTTATCGCGGAGGCCGACTGTATAACCGCTTGCCAGAGAATAGGCGTGCGCATTCAACATAGAAGAGGAAAAGAGTGAGACTACCGATACAGAAGTGCTACCACGGGAGTTGGCTGAAAAGGAGCGAAGAAATGAACGGCTGAAAGCTCAACAAGCGTCCGAGACACCCGAACAACGAGAAGAACATCTCGCTAAACGACGCAGCAAAGCCGAGTCTGAAACGCCAGAAGTACGACAGGTACGTCTCGCTAAACGGCGTGAAAAGGAAGCTGAACAGCGACGTTCGGCCATGTCAGCTGAGAGTAGGCAAGATGGTGAAAGTTCGGGAATTGCTGAGCAGTTGCGAAGGAAGCGTGAAAAGGCCAGAGCCAAACGAGCTAGTGAAACACCCGAGCAACGAGAGGAGCGTCTCGCTAAACGACGGCGACAAGATGCTCAAAAGCGGCTTCTAGCCGCCAGTGCCAGCAGCCATCAGAGTGACGACACAACGACGG
The DNA here is from genome assembly GCF_052857255.1 of Amblyomma americanum. Taxonomy (NCBI): domain Eukaryota; kingdom Metazoa; phylum Arthropoda; class Arachnida; order Ixodida; family Ixodidae; genus Amblyomma; species Amblyomma americanum. The sequence continues at coordinate 9,011,754 of NC_135497.1, read as the reverse complement.
AAGAAGAGGTAAAGGCTCGCCGTTACACAGACTACGTGTTGAAACTTGGTGAAAGTGCAAGTGCGACTACGACGGACTTTGTGAACAATCCCTCTGGCTTCCCATGTGATGTGTGTGAAAGACTACGGCACATGAGAGACTTGAAGCCGGTAAGTGCCGCCATGCGGCAAACATTGAGTTTGGCATCTGTCGAGATGAGTGAAACTGGCTAGGGTTTGTGCTTTGTGCAGGACATCTTTAGTCAAAGAGAAAGTCCCTCTGTTTAGCGTTAGCAATGGATATCGCTATCCACCTAAACCGTCGGGTCTGCCAGTGTTGAACAATGTCACTGAGCGTCTCATATCGCCACGCATACCATATGTACAAATCAAACGCCTTCTCAATTGGAGGAACGGACAGTTCGGAATAAAAGGGCCAGTGGTTAAAGGGACACTGAGGAGAACCCTATCAAAAATTTTTGTTAGCAATATCTGATAGTTTGGCATTTCATGGCTTTGTTGACGCTTGTCCGGGAGCGAAAGATGCATTTATTTCAAAGAAATTTGGATTCGAAGTTGAAAATTTTTTTCCCGCCGCTCCGATTCAAACTCGAGAACTCTTATGACGACACGGAGAACTCTTATGACGACACAGAACGGAGTGACGTGAAACGTGGCATAGTTCTTGTAAACCAGCGCAACAGCTCGAAGCCAAACAGAAAGGGACATCAGCGCTGTGTTTTGTCCCTTTCTGTTTGGCTTCGAGCCGTTGCACTGGTTTACAAGAAACATGTCTGACCAACTCGCCCACCAGTTCATGTTGTGAAACGTGACGTAAACGGAGACTCCGTGATTTCTGGAAGCTAGCGGTGCGGTCTAGCAGCTGCCGAAATGAAAGCTACCGCCGCCGCACGTTGAAGGCATCTATCGGGGGTCGCCACCGTCGCTTCGTTTACGTTTGCACCGGCGTCTTGCCAGCGTTACGATGGATCCCGTTCCCGAATCCGACGACGTAGTTATCGCAAAAACTCTGGCCTGCATTTCAGCGACCTCAGCCCCACAGAGCGTGCGATGCTTTTGAGGGAGCACGGTTAGGTTGGGCGCCGGCGGGTGGTTTGCCCCTTCCTCAGAGAGCAGCCGTTGCAAACTAAATATCATAACCCCATGTGCGGGGAGTCGCGAGGGGTGTGTTGCGCCCATCGGAGGCTGGCCGGGGCTTTGGGGCCAACGGATTGTGATTCCTTGAACGGAGCGGTTGCAGCGCCGTGGTCTCCCACGGTTGCAAGGGCCAAGTTATTTATTTATTTTCTGCCACAAAAAACAAATGGGTGCTCGATGGCGGTCGCGTTTAAAGTCGGCGGCTTGAAACCAAAGCCGGCGCACGACGCTTCAACGGCTTCCGCCAGATCCAACGGGTCCACTGAATCTGGCTCTCTCGCCAACTTGCATGTACCTTCAGATATGTACTGCGAATGGATTAAAATATCCAAGCTCGAAAAGAACAGTTCCGCCCAACTGCCGCAGCTATTGAATATAACGCGCACCTCGCCGCGGAGCCAAATCAGTCTGGCCGGGTCGGCGGCGGTTGGCGCACTCGGCGCGAAATAGATACATGCTCCAATCTCCCCGCCAATGCGGTCAGAGTGCGCCGAAGCGCAGTTGGAGTATAGAGGGTCTCGCTTTGACCGACGTGACTTCGCCGTGCAGGGCGCGCGCGCCTCGCCGCAGCATAAACGCGCCTTAACAGAGCTGCGCTTAACCGCTAACCAACGTATTCAGCGGCGGCATCCATGGGAGCCACTGAAACCCCCCGCCCACTCACTAAATAGAAGAAAAGAGGTCCGGTGCCGAGGTTCGGAATCGAACCAGGGCCTTCGGCGTTTGAGGCGGAAACGCTACCGCTCCGCCACGATGGCTCAAGTTACAGCCGTCAATAAAGGCGCATCTAGTGAATGCACTCCTCTGATGCAGAAATCTCCGCGCTTTCGCTAGGTATATCCTGGCCTAACAGAGCTAGGCCATCAGCAATTTTTCTGAACTGCCTTGTACCTTGTCTCCCGTCCCTGAAAAACGATTTCCGTTAAGTAGTTTGAAGTTGACTGGCACAGCCGGGAATGTTTCGCCGGGCAGGCGTGCGAATACACAAGTGCTGCCTTGTACGATCAGCGACCATCGTGCCATCATAGCTTTTCATCGACCGTGGCGATCATCTAACAAGCCTTAACAGGCTCCTTCAAAGTTTAAATAGCACTTGAAGCGGTACTTGGAGTTCCTCTGCTGTTCGGCATTTGTAAATCGAAGCGCGTCAAAACCAAAATACCCGCCGCGGTGGCTCAGTGGTTAAGGCGCTCGGCTACTGAGCCGGAGTTCCCGGGTTCGAACCCGACCGCGGCGGCTGCGTTTCTATGGAGGCAAAACGCTAAGGCGCCCGTGTGCTGTGCGATGTCAGCGCACGTTAAAGATCCCCAGGTGGACTAAATTATTCCGGAGCCATCCACTACGGCACCTCTTTCTTTGTATCTTCTTTCACTCCCTCCTTTATCCCTTCCCTTACGGCGCGGTTCAGGTGTCCAACGATATATGAGACAGATACTGCGCCATTTCCTTTCCCCCAAAACCAATTATTATGATTATTAAAACCAAAACCACGGGGCACACAAAGCTCATAGACGCGAAGAGCCATAACAAATCGAAACTCTCCTGGCCGCCTGTGGCGCCGCCAAGCATCCGTTTTCTTTGCTTCCAACATTCAGGTAGTCTTTTGCTTGCCTTCCTTGTGTGATAAAAGTGCACTATTGGTTTTAAAACAAAACTTACTTCAATATTGATCTGCGCAACCTACCTTTGTCAGCCTCAGAGATTCGCGAACCAAGTAGGATGGAAAATTCCTCCAAGGTGGCGTCTCTTGTCCTATGGCGTCACTACGCTTGTACTTGCGAGATTGGCCTGTGGTGGCGATACCTGTATTTTGGTTCTTGCTATTATCTACCTTACAAGAGCTTTGTTTTCAGTAAGAGCGGCGTTTTTGTGATCAGGAGCTGGTATTCTATCGATACAAGCCAACTTCAATTTCTCCTCAGTGTCCCTTTAACGTACCCGTGGAAACTGATAAGATGATGAAGCAGCTACCACGCGACACTGAAGAGGATAAGACCATAGTGGCCATAAGTTAAACCATAAGCATATCCATAAGTTAAACCGTAAGCATATCCATAGGCTAAATCACAAAGCATAACCATAAGCTAAACCGCAAGCATAACCATAGACTAAATCATAAAGCATAACCATAAGCATAACCATGCTAAATCATAAAGCATAACCATAAGCTAAACTATAAGCATCACCGAACCTTTTCGTTTCCAGATATCCAGGCTTAACCTTAGCTAAGCCCCAGCCAATTTTTTTTTTAATTTTCTCCCTCGCCCTCTCTTTGTGGCGTTTGAAAGAAGAGTGAAAGTTCGCCGAAGGGGAGGTCACGTCCGTGCCGTTCGGTGCCAGGCGGCCCCCAGAGCGGTATGGCTGGCCCCCTCGCTGGCCGGAGGAGCCGGCTGCTGTTCTTCCTGGACTGCCTTATAATAAACTGCACATTTCCAACCAAAAATGTTAACTTTAACCCAACGTTTCGAAGCCGACTCGGCTCCTTCATCAGGGGTGACTGAGGGCAGTAGCTAGCATCTTTTAAGTATGGAGGGGAGGAGGGTTTAGGCTGTTAGTCACGCTGGCGCACTGCAGGGAGGTGCTGAATGGCGACTTTTTTTCGTTGCGATGAAGAGCGAAGTCCCTGGACATATACTGGGGGAAGGTTTCCTTTTGTGCGGTTGCTATTGTTCGGTGTGGTTTGGATATGCCAGGATTCCAAGGAGCCTCTTGTGGTAATTTGTTTCGGTTCCGAGGATGCGGGTCTCTTCAAAGTTGATTCTATGGTCGGAGTCCTCGGTATGTTCGGCTACTGGATTGCGCTCTCTTGCGAATTTGCGGACGTCGTTCTTATGCTGCCGAATTCTTTGAAATTTTTGGTTTCGCCGATGTAGCTTGCGTCGCGCATGGAATTTGGTAGACAATGCCTTGGGCTCTTTCTCTCGGCGGCCGGTCTTTGGGAACAGGTAGGCAAAGCGCGACATTGTTTGTGGGCTTGTGCGCCACCTGGAGACCCGATTGTTTCATGATTCGGGCGATGCGCTTTGCCTACCTGTTCCCAAAGACCGGCCGCCGAGAGAAAGAGCCCAAGGCATTATCTACCAAATTCCATGCGCGACGCAAGCTACATCGGCGAAACCAAAAATTTCAAAGAAAGAACGCTCGGAGGCCGTCGACGCGGCGCCTGGGTCTCACTACCCGCGTGCCCAGGCATTAGTGGGCGCAGCGGCGCGCTGTCACGCGCTGGTGTTGGCGCTTCGCACTCCCTGTCGTACGATGGCGGTGGTGAGGCGCTTCCTCCGCCTATCACGTTTCCCCAGTAGAATGAACGCTCGCACGCGCCCCACCACAAACTAGGATTGGGCCTCCCCGGTTGGACACTCATCGCACAGCAAAGTGCAGCGCGAGGTCTGCGGGTTCCCTTTTATGCACAGCCCAGAACATATCAACGGGACCCGACTGTATTTAACATTACCTTCACTTTATTCAGCTTTGTTTCCAGTACAAAAAAAGTGCCCCGGCGAGAGTAAAAAGGTGCTGCGCAGGCATCTTGGTTAAACTTTTCTCCTGTCTTGGCAGCGTACAGCGATTAAAAACGTTCAAAAAAGTCGCATACTTTATGAATAACTAATTTTCCTTGCATTGTAACAACGTACATAAAAACTGCATATTAAAGTGTGTTTCTGCAGTAATACTAAAATACAAGTTTACATGTGTTTATATCTCACAGCAGTACTGTTGTCTGTAGCAATTCTGCATGCGTTTGAAAAGGAGTAAGAAAATAAACGAACATATATATATATATTGAGGTTCTTATGCTAAGTAATATAAACGTCTACACACTTGGCCAAACCCACAAACCCTTTCTTTACAGAAAGCACAACGTGATCACGTTTTACTCTTACTGAACTATAGCATCGCAAATAAGAAGAAAATCAAATATCCTCAAATTCATGCAAAACTATTTCCACCGACAAAAAAAGGAGAAAGAATCGTGCTGGTTACGCACCCACAAATCACTACCACACGACGACAAATATAGTAGTGTGGTTTTAACTATTTCCAAAAACCCCGCCATAGCCAATGGTTTATGGGGGTTTTACGTCCCAAAGCGCCTCAGGCTATGAGGGACGCCGTAGTGAAGGGCTCCGGAAATTTCGACCACCCGGGGTTCTTTAACGTGCACTGACATCGCACAGCGCACGGGCCTCTAGAATTTCGCCTCCATCGAAATTCGACTGCCGCGGCCGGGATCGAACCCGCGTCTTTCGGGCCGGCAGCCGAGCGCCATAACCACTCAGCCACCGCAGCGGCTGAAAAAAAAAAACGCCATATTTCTTTAGTTTGAGTCTAGACGCCCTCTATCCTTTCTTACTGTCCCCTAACCTCTTTCATTTCACTTCTTCAAACTGCCTGCTATATCCTTTATTTCCGCTGTCACAGCTCAGGTGCCGCCGCCGTAGAGATGGCAGATGACGGGGTCAGCAAAAATCTTTTACCTTCCTTTATTTTACATAAAACACTTGTATGTGTTTATAGCTCTGTCCTTCAGTCTGTCTAAAAACACCATCATGAGGAGGGTTTCAAATTGGGCTAGTTGGCAATTAGCAGTTGCCAGTCAGCGCTTGTGACTTGTCCTTTCTTCTTGTGTGGTTGCATGCTTTTGCGCTGCACCTTCTCCTTGGTTCAAAATGCACCAAGTAGCCCAAAAAGAAGTTTTACTGAAACTCATAGTTATCTCGAGTTCAGATACGATCGTAAAAGAGTGAGAGGGACGTCGCGAAATTCATTGGGCTCCATTTAAAGGTTGCATGGTTAATTATGCCAAAGACCTTGCAAAAATTGAAATGTTCGGCCAGTTTTAATTCTTTTCGTCCTCGAAGCCTTTGAACACAAATTAATTTTGTGTAAGAAGTGCAAGTTATGTTGACTTACCCTGTCTGAAACCAACCTGTCGGAACGATATCAAAAAATGCTTATGAACGACGTGACACTTTTGCGTATGTAATTCCGAGCGAAATTTTCGTGGATTCTACTGCGAGTAGGCGTTCGCCAGCCGAGCGCCAGTGTGTGTGTGTGTGCGCGTGCGTGCGTGCGTGGTTTTGGCGCCTTAAAAGTACAATGATCAATTACCAACTAGCCCAAAATGAAGTTCTCTTATACTAGCTCTAGTTCGTTAATGCAGTCCATACCTGCGTCCGCTTTTCTTCCTAGAATCTTGAGATGTGATCTGGAAGGGATTCTTTTCAGTTTCCGCCCTAACAAGACTACTGGATATGATGGGATACCATTACACATCCTTCGCAGAAATTTTTATGTTCTGGCAGATATTGCCGCGAATATTTGCAGTGTTTGTTCGTTCTTCAAATCTGCCGTCACACCATGCACTTTATCGCTTTGTTTGCGACGCAAGACGCGACTAGATTTATCTCGATTGATCGCAACCAGGCACAGCTGATTCGACGTTCCGGAATGTTCTAGTAACTTTGCGCGCTTTATCTCTAAAGTTCGCTATCAGCTTTAAATTGAGCACCGCCGACAGCGGCGGGCATTCTGTTCGACGACCGCCGAGCACGCTTGTCACTTCGCCGCCGCCGATTGATTCAGTCCATTGTGGGCGCAAGTCAACCCAATAAACAGTTTTCTTTTAGAAGACCTTTTGTCCGTCTTCATCGCTCCTTCGACTGCCGTCACCACTACGTGACATCTGGTGGAGGTGCTGGGTAGCTTTCCATGTTCCGGACGCCTCCTTCAAGTCGTGACGCCAGCCCTCAGCGCTTCGCACCCGAGGACGAGCCAGCAGCTCAGCGAGCCAGCCGACGTCTCCAGGGAGAAGAGCCTGAGTTCGGGACCCTGCCGGACCGCACCGGACAGCGAAAAGACGCTGCTACGAGCACCGCAACCTCGCCGAAGATGTCGACACCGATCACACTGCAGCAGCCGCGGGTGCCGCCAACTTTCAATGGATCCCTAGGCGAAGAACCCGAAGAATGGTTGGACCAATTTGAGCGCGTGGCGTCGTTCAACAAGTGGGATGATAGGGCAAAAATTGGACACGTATTTTTCTCATTGGATGGCTCCGCACGCACGTGGTACGAAAACCACGAGTCGTCCCTTACGACATGGGAGCTATTCAAGAGAAAACTATTGAAGGTATTCACCAGTGTCGTGAGGAAAGAAAGAGCCGAGCGACTCCTCGTGTCCAGGATCCAGCTTCCGAATGAGCCCGTCCATGGTTACGTCGAGGAGATGAAGCGCTTATTTCGCCGCGCCGACCCCGAGATGACCGAGGAAAAGAAAGTTGTTTTTAATGCGCGGCGTAAAATAACTCTTTGGCAGCCTCGTCCGCCAGCCGCCAAAAACAGTCGAAGAATTCATACAAGAAGCATGCACGATTGAGAAGACCCTCGACGTCCGAGCTCGGCAGTACAATCGCTCTTCCTCTGCCTGTGCAATCCGTTCGGACACGACGGCCACCCCCAGCGACAGCTTGCGGGAAGTTATCCGCGAAATCGTCCGAGAGGAGCTACGCCGATTACTGCCATCCACCCCACAGCCACAAGCAGCGACTCTGATGGATCTGGTACGGGAAGAAGTGCAGCAGGCACTTGGAACGCCGACGGCCACAGAACCCCAGGCCATGACCTACGCCACTGCAGTAAGGACTCCTCAGCCCCAACGATAACACCTGCATTCTGTCCGACATGAACAACTTGTTCCCGAACGCCACCTCCTTGCCCCCGCCCACCCAGCCTACGATCGACTCTCAAGCCCCAGGAAATGCGACGCCTGGAGGACTTCCGACAACCGGCCGTTGTGCTTCCATTGCGATGAGGCCGGCCATATTCTTCCTCACTGCCCGTACCGACGTATCGGTCTTCGAGGATTTGCCGTTAACGACCCACGACCACGCTTCGGCCAACGTCCGCAGGAAATCGACGAGTACCTGCGTCGAGAGGAGTACATAATAATAATAATAATAATAATAATAATAATAATAATAATAATAATAATAATAATAATAATAATTGGTTTTGGGGGAAACGAAATGGCGCAGTATCTGTCTCATATATCGTTGGACACCTGAACCGCGCCGTAAGGGAAGGAATAAAGGAGGGAGTGAAAGAAGAAAGGAAGAGGTGCCATATAGTGGAGGGCTCCGGAATAATTTCGACCACCTGGGCATCTTTAACGTGCACTGACATCGCATAGCGCACGGGCGCCTTAGCGTTTCGCCTCCATCGAAACGCATCCGCCGCGGTCGGGTTCGAACCCGGGAACTACGGATCAGTAGCCGAGCGCCTTAACCACTGAGCCACCGCGGCGGGTAGAGGAGTACACGCCGACCGCTTTTCGCGCTCACCATCGCCGTCAACCTCGCGCTTTGCGTCGCCACGCCGAAGCTACGCAGCCGCGGTACGAGGAAGGTCTCCCAGCCCCCGTAGGGGAACCTAAAGGCAGCTACCTCTGGAGGTGAGGTTGCTCACGAGCGAAACGCCGAAGATCCTCCACCGACCACGCCCCATGAAGACGCTGCACCCGCGACGCCGCATGAAGAACCTACACTCGCTGCACCGACGCCGCACAAAATGACAACCCCGACCACGACGCAAACTGCCTTCAAAACGACGTCGCCATCCAGAAGAGCTTCGACCACACGCCCCACCCGCGACTCGCATACGCGACGAAGCCGTGACCCGACGCCGAGAGCGACATGCAATGCAAGAGCCAGGACCTCTGACTTAGAAGTGACTATCGACGGCCGGAAAGTTACCGCTCTAGTCGACACAGGAGCCGATTACTCGGTGATGAATGGAACATTCGCTGCGCAGCTGAGAAAAGTCACAACGGCTTGGGACGGCCCACAAATTCGCACCGCAGGGGGCCACCTCATTACACCATCAGGACGATGCACAGCGCGAGTGACTGTCAAAGGACATACCTATCCTGCGACCTTTGTTGTGCTACCGCAATGCTCCCGCGAACTGATCGTGGGTATGGATTTCCTTAATGAGCATCAGGCGATCATCGACCTGCGATCCAAGCTGATCACCCGCTTTCGACGGACGAAGCCATCGCTTCGATGAAAACTCGGGAAAATCACATTGCCCTGAGTGTCCTGGAGGAAGAAGTGAGCGTCCCACCCCGATCAAGCGTTATCGTGACCGTAGGCGCCACGAAAGCCATTAACGCTGAAGCCATCATCGAGGGCAACATGCAGTTGCTCCTAGACCGAGGAATCAGCATCGCAAGAGGCATCGCACATTTCCGCAATGGCCAGGCCGAAGTACTGCTGACTAACTCCAGCGAAGAATACCGACATATTAACAGAGGAACGACGATTGCTTTCTTCGACGAAATATCCGACGTACGAGACTCCTTTGCCCTCTCCGACCCCTCCGCAGAAGATTCGCCTGACCAAGGGAACTTGCCCACTTTCGACATCAACCCAGCCCTGCACCGGAACGGACAAGGCCAGATCCGCAATCTGCTTCAAAGCTACAGTGAGTGTTTTTCGACATCGCCGAAGGTGCGACAGACGCCAAATGCCAAGCATCGCATTATAACGGACCAACACGTCCGACCTCTCTGTCAAAGCCCCTACCGTGTGTCACCGCGAGAACGACAAGCCATCCGGGACCAAGTCGAAGAAATGCTTCGCGACGACGTCATCCAGCCTTCAAACAGCCTATGGGCGGCACCGGTTGTTCTATTAAGAAAGACGGCGCACTTCGATTCTGCGTGGATTACCGCCGCTTGAACAACATAACAAAGAAGGACGTCTACCCCCTCCCCCGCATCGACGACACACTGGACCGCCTCTGCAACGCCAAATATTCCTCATCGATGGGCCTCAAGAGCGGGTACTGGCAAATTGAGGTCGACGAAAGAGATCGCGAGAAGACAGCATTGATCACTCCGGATGGGCTGTTTGAGTTCAAGGTGATGCCATTTGTCCCTGTTCCGCACCAGCGACGTTTCAGCGAGTAATGGATACAGTGCTGGCAGGCCTGAAGTGGCAAATTTGTCTGGTATATTTAGATGACGTCGTTGTCTTCGCCTCGAATTTTGGAGAGCACCTCCAAAGACTTCGAAAAGTACTAGATGCCATCAAGTCGTCTGGCCTAACCTTGAAAGCAGAGAAATGCCACTTTGCCTACGAAGAGCTGCTGTTTCTAGGCCACATCGTTAGCAAGGAAGGAGTACGCCCAGACCCGCAGAAAACAGCTGCTATTGAACAGTTTCAACCGCCGGCCGATAAGAAAGCAGTGCGCAGATTTCTCGGACTGTGCGCATATTACTGACGATTTGTGGAAAACTTTTCGCGCATCGCCGAGCCCCTAACCCAACTGACGAAGGCAGACGTGCCGTTTAAATAAGAAGCGCCGCAAGCAGAAGCCTTCAAGGAACTTCAGCGTCGTTTACAGCCCCCACCGATCCTCGCGCATTTTGACGAAAACGCCGATACTGAAGTTCATACCGACGCAAGCAGCGTGGGCCTAGGCGCCGTCCTCGTTCAAAAAAGCGACAGGCTGGAGAAAGTCATCGCATACGCTAGCCGTTCCCTTTCCAAGGCCGAGGCGAACTATTCGACAACTGAGAATAATTGCCTTGCCATCATCTGGGCTACGTCAAAATTCCGTCCCTATACCTGTACGGACGACCGTTCAAGGTGGTCAGCGATAACCACGCGCTGTGCTGGCTTGCCAATTTGAAGGTCCCCTCTGGCCGACTCGCTCGATAAAGTCTGCGTCTCCAGGAGTTTGACGTAACCGTCGTTTACAAGTCCGGACGCAAGCACTCTGACGCCGATTGCCTCTCACGAGCCCCTGTAGATACACCGCCGCCGGACGACGATGCGGGCGCCTTCCTGGGACCCATCAGCCCCAGCTCTTTTGCTCAGCAGCAACGCTCGGACCCCGACCTAAAACGCCTCATCGAGTACCTCGAAGGCAAGGTTTCTTCAACACTCGCTTCATTCAAGCGAGGAGCTGTCTTCCTTCTGTGTGCAGAATGAGGTCCTTGTGAAGAACTTTGCAGCGAGCAAAACAGACTACTTTCTTGTTGTACCTGCTTGTCTCCGCGAAGTTCTACACACTTCACACGACGCGCTGACAGCTGGACATCTCGGGTTTACTCTCACCCTCCGCCGCATTCAAGACAAGTATTACTGGCTCCGACGGTCTGCCGATGTCGCACATTATGTGAAAACCTGCCAAGATTGTCAGCGACGAAATACCCTTCCCACACGACCAGCAGGATTTCTGAACCCCTTTGAACCTCCCTCAAGGCCCTTTCAGCAGATCGGCATGGACTTGCTTGGCCCTTTTCCAACGTCAACGTCTGGAAATAAGTGGATCATCATAGCGACCGACTACCTGACCCGCTACGCCGAGGCGAAAGCCCTACCGAACGGAACAGCAGCAGAAGTCGCCAAATTTTTCGTGGAGTGCATTCTTCGACACCGCGCCCCCGATGTGCTCATCACGGACACGGGAACAGCATTCACAGCGGAACTAACGCAAGCCATCCTGCGTTACAGCCAAACCAGCCTCCGGAGGACAACTGCATATCATCCGCAGACCAACGGGCTGACCGAGCGCCTGAACAAAACCATCGCCGATATGCTCGCCATGTATGTCGATACCGAACACAAAACCTGGGACGTCATCCTGCCTTACGTCGTCTTCGCCTACAACACCGCAGTGCAGGAGACCACACAGATGACGCCTTTTAGGCTCGTCCATGGCAGGGATGCCACGACCACGCTAGACGCCATGCTGCCCAACGTTATAGAAGAGAACGTCGACGTTACCGCCTACTTCTTTATTTAGTGACTCTACCGCTTACCTTCAACGCGCAGAAGAATCTCGAAGACTTGCCCGATTACGGATCAAAGATCAGCAGCGGTCCGACGCCAGACGCTACGACCTACCGAGACGCAACGCGGAATACAAGCCAGGAGGCCAAGTCTGGGTGTGGACGCCCATTCGCCGCCCTGGATTAAGTGAAAAGCTTTTGCGCCGCTATTTCGGCCCGTACAAGGTTCTTCGTCGGCTAGGTGAACTGGATTATGAAGTCATCCCTGACGCAATGACTGCATCCCAGCGACGCCGCGTACGACCAGAAGTTGTCCATGTAGTCCGTCTGAAGCCGTATTATGCGCGCTAAAGGACGCTGCATTTCCATACTCTATTTTCGCAACTAGTCGCATTATTTGTTTTAATGCATCGGGTCGATGCTTCTTTGAGAGGGGAGTAATGCCGCGAATATTTGCAGTGTTTGTTCGTTCTTCAAATCTGCGACGCGACTAGATTTATCTCGATTGATCGCAGCCAGGCAAAGCTGATTCTACGTTGTTCCGGAATGTTCTAGTAACTTTGCACGCTTTATCTCGAAAGTTCGCTATCAGCTTTAAATTGAGCACGGCCGACAGCGGCGGGCATTCTGTTCGACGACCGCCGAGCACGCTTGTCGCTTCGCCGCCGCCGAGTGATTCAGTCCATTTTGGGTGCAAGCCAGCCCAATAAAGTTTTCTTTTAGAAGGCCTTTTGTCCGTTTTCATTCCTCCTTCGACTGCCGTCACCACTACGTGACAATATATACAGCCTGGCCAGGCTCAGAGGCCTGTAGCTGCTGCTCGCGGGTCGTAAAAATCTCAGGCCGCTGAATGTGTTCTGCAACCAATTAAAGAAACGGCAAACGAATTGCTAGAACAACCGCGATACAGCAGCTATAGCTAATATCCAACGAGACCAAGCGCGGTGACTAATCAACTTTTCTCGCATTTCAGCAATGTTCTAGAGTGCAGCACAACGAAACAATAAAATTGCTCTACATCAACATCTCGACCAAAAGCTAGTCAATGTTGCGAGTGCGCAGGAAACACATTTATACGAACGTTACAAACTGCCCAATCGGCGTCATGGATTTACTTGAGATCATGGCATTGCTCGACCTTACATCATGGACTTCTTTGATTTACAGGCCCACTCAGTACCGGACTGAACAGGACCCACTCTCGCCGCGGCTCAGATCGTGACCTGAATGTGAGCCCGTATTCGCGTTTCGCATCATGATCTGAATGTGAGCCCAGACTCACGACTGACATCGTGATCTGAAAGCGAGCCCGAACTCAGCTCGGATCATGATATGCACATGAGTCCGGGCTCACTCATGGCTCAGAACATAATCTGAATGTACGTGAGTCCGGACTCACTCCACGGCTCTATTCATGATCTGATATGAACGTGAGCCCGAGTGAGTCGACTCATGAGTGATTTCGCCTGCCTATGCCTTCTCTCTCCTCCTTTGAAGTTTCGTTCCCATTGTGCAAGCCGTGTATACCATAAGGTGGTGCAGTAAACATATGGAAACACGCTCCTTGTTCGAGCGGTAACCGCCTTTACACAAGGGCACACGAAAGCAAGTCTCTTTGCATGGTCGCTTTGGTTCTGACATCTTTTTGTGCCGTACCATCTAGCTCGTTTAGTGACGAGCACGTGAAAAGAGCAATCGGGCTCAGTCAATGATTTTACTACACGACTAGAATGCGCAGAATGGATACACGTGCGCACAAAACCGACAAATTCACACAGAACTATATATGCAGGAGCGGACGCGATGACTTCCATGTGCAAGCAGCCACATAGGACAACAAACACTACACCTCGCTCAACAAAAAATACGCGCACAAGCAAGTTAATCACGCACGCACAAGACCAGGTTGCTGCCTTCCGAACCGAGAAAACCGCGTCGTCTGCTGCCGCAGCGCCCTCGGTCGCCATCGGTGGGCTTTCATAGTGTTCCTGTATATGCTCTATATGCTCCCTGCGGGAGCGGGAGCATATACAGGAACACTATGAACACTATTCCTCGCTTGAATTTCCTGTATATGCTCCCTGTGGACACTAGGCTTTCATTGCAAACGGCGCCACACGAACCTAGTGTGGCAAGCGCGGGCTAGGCGAAGGTCCCAGATGTCGATGATTTCCGGCATTAAGAGCATTAAACGACAGGTTAAAAACGTCGAAGGAAAAAATTGGATAGATTCAATGGAAAAGAAGCATAGTATAGAACTATATCGATGCTGGAAAAGGCAGATCAGGAAGGAAACGTTTTATGATAACTCAAGAGGCAGTGCCCTCCTCTTTGAAGCTAGGTCAGGGTGTCTTAGAACGCGCAGCTACAAAAAGAAATTTAACGAAGAAGATATGACACATGTGCTGTGTGTGGTAAATCTGTAGAAACAATAGAACACCTCATTCTAAAATGTGATGGTATCCATCCCGATGTCGATGCAGGCACAGTCACTCTTCCTGAGGCCTTAGGGTTTAAGAGATAATAGGCATGTAAATACATCTGCGGTGGAAATTAGCAAAAAGCGATTGGAGGATTGGTGGCACAAAAGCAGAGAGGTGACATAAGTTTTAAAGTGTAGGAAGACGTTTTTTTTAAAGAAAACGGCAAATTTTATTAACAACTTACAGCAGAGTTAGACAAAAATAAAGGAAAAAAAACTGAGCATAGTGGAAACCACTGCCCCGTTTCAAAGGGGACGCTCCTACCTTCTATCCATCCATCCAACCATCCGCACATCTGCGTTCAATTCGCGCCGTGATACGCGCGCTCGGAGCAGCGCGAAGCAAACTTTTTTTTTTGTATTTGGAGCGCTGTTAAAAAGAATGCTTCGTAATATAACTACGCGAGCTCGTTCACAGTGCGCACATTTTGCAGTACCAAATATAGATCACTTTATTGACGTGTTCTAGCAGTTTGCTTTCGCCCGCAAAAAAAACTCATACTAACCATGGAACCAATTTTTTATTTACTAAGATCTCAAGAGCAAAATTTCATAAAGTCCAAAGCCCCTTACCACATAGCTTTCATTCGACCATACTGAAGTGAAAATAATTAAGAATGTTATATTCTTCTCAATAAACTTTATAACACTGTTGCTCTCTGTATTCCTTTAAGTAGTGCATGTTCACTTCTTCACACCGCTGCACGTTCTTGCAGATTAACACAAGAACCAATTGGGGTACCTGGCTGCATTTTGAATACGCCATAATGATAGCTCCAATGGGACCTAATTGGTTTCAGAACTGGTCGCAGTAAAGCAAACAGACCTGTTGATTTTTGAACAACATTGGAACCAGTTGGTTTTTGGACACCATTGGAACCAATTGGACTAGAAACCATTTGGAACCAGTTGGTTCAATGGTGTCCAAAAAGTGTCCAATTGGTATTCCCAATGTTTTTTTTTTTTTAAGCAACAAACTGCACACTAGGTGAAGGAACGTGCGAGATGTTCATTGCACTGGAAATTAAAACGTTGAAATCGAGAACTTTATAGCAGTAAAATTTAAAGCGCCACCCTCGATTAATTTTAAATGCACGCTATTTGGAAATGACTTTAAAGGGCTGATTTTGTTGAAGGCGAATAATGAACTCCATGAAAATTTCCTGAATCGGAGCATTAAAAAATGCACAAAACATAAATTGCTTTTAAAAACTACTATAGTTAAGGTAATAATATTTTCGTTAAAAATCTTGGAACAGCTGTGCTTCACAATGAAGAACATTAAAAACAAGCATTTTCTTATTTCTCATGAAGGGCCTAACCCAGAATATTACAACCACAATTTATAATAACTCCACCGATCTCAACAGCTTCCTTACAATTCAACTAGCCCACTTACCGGATAGCGAGATGTTGAGAACAGAAGCTCGATGCCGCACGTAAAGGCTGGCATGCCCAAAGCATGCCAGCAATTTAACCTGTTTCTCATTTCCATCCAGAATAAACAAGCTTCTAAAAAGTTGTATTTTATACCACTGTTTAAGCACTCAGTTGAATCGAGTCGAGCCAGTGGTAATTACGTGCATGCGATCTACAGATATCTGAAAACATGAAAATATGAAAACAAAAATCTGGTCATCTCCATTTACTGCACACATGAAACGTAAAGTACGCAATTTATTCACACAACAACTGTACAGTATTATATAACAAATCAAGTGCTACATAAAGAGGACAAAGTAGAATTATTCATACTTCATGCTACTGGCAGTGGCGCAACTTAAGTTTTTGTCGCTGCCTTTGACCTTCGTCAAAGTGTTGACCTTCGGCTGCGCGTTGGGGCTTTTATTTGTGCGCAGATTTCGACGTCACCAGCGAATCGGAGCCGTTTGTGGCGGGAAATTGAAGAAAAAAAGCCGATCTTTCCAACGAGACCAATATGGCTGCAATCGCGAGCGTGGAAAAAGTGCTACACGCCATGACAAAAAGCATTTTTGCGTAGAATTCAGCTCACAGGGATGTTATAAATTGACCGTGCGCTCAAAATACTGAACCACGGGACTGGAGACCTGGTGAATTTAGGGATTATTAGCTGTAGATTTCGAAAAAGCAAGTTTCAAAAAATCGATATTTTCGCGATTTTTTTCGTCTCAAAGAGCCGTGTCCCCCCTTAAGCAAACATTTTTCTGAGCAATAAGTGAATGGAAGAAAATTTTACTGTCGTAATTGGAATAAAAAATACATGCACAAAAAAGTTTTCACAACTTTAATAGCTTTCTAGAGAGAGACTTTGATGTGAACAGCTTCACTACATCGTTCCTGTCCGTCACTGATAAGGCATAGTTCGCAAAAACATGCCGGAAAAACTTGGTGCAGACGAGTTTCAGAATTTGGCCGTGGTGATCATTGCAAGCAAACTTGCATTCCATGTTCTGCAAGAGCATCAACTGCATTGCTGACTGCAGCTTGCAGGGGTTGTGCTAAAAACCTCCTTTTGTTCAGCAACACCTCGACGTAGTTCTTCAGGGCGAACAGAACATACATAGACTGCGTTGAAGGATAACGGAACCTGATGACTGATCAAACTGTCACTGGGCACAGATGAAGCTGGTCTCGTAAGAAGAGCAGTGCAGCTGCTGCAGTCCATTTTTTGTTGAACAACGCAAGCCAAGTATCCTTCTTTACGAAACAGGTAAGCCACACGTTTATTTCACCTTCAGAAAGAACACAAGCAAAAATTTGGTGTTGAGGCACTAAGCACTGCTGACTCAAAATTAACTGGCTTTTATTTTCCAGACTACGAGGTATGATAGAAGAGAGCGTTCCTCTTTGTTGTCGCCAAGAATTGCTAACGGCTTAGGACGAGTTGGTCCTTTACGAAATAGGCAAGGCACATATTTATTCCACGGCCTCCAAAGCCCCTGCAGCGTGCCGCAACTACTTTAACCCACCTGCGCACACTCATCCAGCCAGGGCGGCGCTTCAGAAGCCTTCGAGCAGGCACAGAAAAAATAGGAGGCTATGAACTGACCAAGGCAGTCGTCAGACCTGTGACACAGCGGAGGGAGCTAAGAACCTCTGGCTCCAGACTGGCCACCATTGGAAACTGAACCTGGCAATGTTTAATGCTAGAACCTTATCCAGCCTAGCAGTGCTGTTCGAGGAACTAGCGGGTATTAAATGGGATGTCATAGGGCTTAGTGAGGTTAGGAGGACAGATGAGGCGTATACAGTACTAACGGGTGGGCACGTATTGTGCCATTGTGGATTAGCGGACAGACGAGAACTTGCTGTGGGAATCCTCACCAATCAGGATATAGCTGGCAACATAGAGTTCTATAGTATTAACGAGAAGGTGGCAGTTATCGTAATTAGGCTTAATAACAGGTGCAAGCTGAAGGCGGTGCAAGTCTACGTGCCTACATCCAGACATTATGACCAGGTCGCTGAAAGCTTCTATGAAAATGTGGAATCGGCAATGAACAAAGTAAAATCGCAGTACACTATACTAGTGGGTGGTGCAGGCCTACATGCCTACATCCAACCATGATGACCAGGTTGCTGAAAGCTTCTGTGAAAACGTGGAACTGGCAATGAAAAAAGTAAAATCACAGTACACAGTACTAATGGGTGGTGCAGGCCTATGCGCCTACATCCAGCCATGATAACCAGGTCGCTGAAAGCTTCTATGAAAACGTGGAGTTGGCAATGAACAAAGTAAAATCACAGTATACTATACTAATGGGCGACTGCAAAGCAAAGGTAGGCAAGAAGCAGGCTGACGACCAGGCAGTAGGAGACTATAGGATAGGTTCTAGGGAAGCAAGAGAGAGTTATCAGTAGAGTTCGCAGGCAGAAATAACTTACGCATCATGAATACCTTCTTCCAAAAACGAGAGCAGGAAGTGGACCTGGAAGAGCCCCAATGGTGAGACTAAAAATGAAATCGACTTCATACTATGCGCTCAACCTGGCATCGGTCAGGATGTGGACGTCCTCGGAAAGGTGCGCTTTAGCGACCGCAGAATGGTAAGGTCTCGAATTAGCTTAGACTTGAAGAGGGAACGGAAGAAGCTAGTGAAGAGGAAGTCCATTAACGAGTCAGCGGTAAGACGGAAAATAGAGAAATTGAGGATATTGCTGCAAAACAGATACTCAGCTTTAATTGAGGAAACACGATCTTGATGTTCATACAATGAACGATAATCTCACAGCTATCATTACGGAGTGCATAGTAGAAGTAGGTGGAAGGATGACTCAACACGGTACCGGCAAGCTATCTCAGGAGACAAAAATCTGATTAAGAAACGTCAAAGCATGAAAGCATCTAACCCTATGGATAGAATAGAGCTGGCAAAGCTATCAAAGTTATCAAATATGTGCAAGGTAGCCGACATAGCAAGTTTAATATAGAGAGAATCGAACATGCTCTAAAAAATGGAGTAGCCTAAAAGCAGTGAAAAGGCAATTAGGCATAAGTAAAATCAGATGTACCGTATATACTTGTGCATAAGCCACCCTTGCATATAGCCCACACCCCCCACTTTTGGCTGCAAAAATTTAAGGGCACAGGGTAAGCCCTATACTTCCCATGCATTTTAGGCCATGTTTAGGTACATGTTTCTCACTAACTAATAACAGTAGCCTAATAATACATATATCACTGTTTGCCAAATTTTGTGCTCTTTTTACTGAACTAGAATATTTGAAATGTGTTGAAAATTCGATTTTTAATAAAATTTTTTCCGGTAGTACACAAATCTGGCCTTTCTTTGCGCATTTCAAAATTCATAACAGAATAACTGCTCAGTGAAATTGCTTAATTCTAGTTCAGTAGTTGGCAACACTTATGTAGATGATTGCAAAAAAAAATCAGCCGTCTGTCTTGAAAGGCATTGGAAATAATAGTACCTTTGTAAGAAAATACACTGTTTTGAGATAATAGAGCGTAAAGAGAAAAAAGATGTGAAAAACCATTTTTTATTCGCAGAAACGCCTCCATAGTAATTGGTTTAATAGCCCCCTGCTTCGTAGTCACTGTCGCCGTCATTTTTTCGCTTTTCGGCTTGTCGTTTTGACTGTCGGGCCTCTTTTGTAAGCTGTCGTGTTGCTCGGTCCGCAAAGTACATGCGCTTATGGTCAGCTTCCCTCAGCCACTTGATGGTGTTGCTCCCTGGGTTCAATCCACACGCCTTCAAAACGTTGGCCCGTGCGATGCTACCATCATCCAGTGTTGCCATCCGTAGGGTCCGAAGCCTAACAAACACATTCTTTGGCGCGCGTTCCCAAGCAACATGGTTGAACGACTCATTTGCATTTTGAGTTCGCCCATGCAGGCACTTCTCTAGAAGCTCAGCCTTCGATAGCTCCCTATAAATGGGTTTGATAGCCTCCAAGACAGATGCAGGCAAACTCTCCTTGTGGAAAAATGGCTTGCCCTCTGACTGACTTCTGTTGAAGGCACACCACGTATCAGGTCCCTTTGGGCAAAGTCCATGGCATGGGTCATCGTCTGTGGCCAATAAGTGGAAGAAGGTTGCCCAAATGGCCTTTCGCATTTCATCCAGGTTTCCTACATTTCTTCTGATGGCCAAACCATAGTACGTCTGGAGCTTGTCTATTACTGCATCAGTCAGTCTGCCTCGGCCCGAGAGGCTCTTTCCATCAGAGAGTTTTCCTGCTTTGTTTCCTTTTTTTAGCCTTCGTAACCTTGTGCCCATCCTTTTTTGCACGTGCCCTATGCACTCAACCTTGGATATTTCAACGGAATCACCATATGGCATTTGTGCCTTCACAGCCATAAAATTATGCCTTGCTGTCACCATCCCCAAGGTATTTGACGTATCGAACGCCGTGAAGCTCCTCACTCCTGCCGAAAATTGTCAGTGCTCCTGCGACTTCCATTCCACCGCTGGTGCCTTGGTAGTTGCTTTGGCACACCTCTCTATGAAGGGGGTCACTGTTTGTACCCTTGATGCTGCACTTTGGACAACGTTTAGACAAAACCTCCACATCCAGCACTTTCCCAGAGTCTACACTGGTCGCAGAGACTATGCCGTTATTGGAAGTATGGCCTCGCTTCTGCCAGCTTCCATCAAGAGCAACTGCGATGTCTTTATCCCCCTCATTCAGCTGCACAGCTTCATCAGCTGCCCTTTTCATCGACTCCTGAGCAGCAGCTTCGATGTGACCTAGAAGCTCTTGATTGTATTTCGCAAACTTTGTCGGCGGCTTAGGAAGGTTTAGCATAGCACAGAGTATATTTCCTGCAGCCATTCCCTTACCAATGGACCTCAAGGCATACACTAACCTGAGGTTGGCTTCATAGAGGCCAGAAGTAGTTTTCTTCGACGTCTCAAATCGTTGTGCGGCACTACACACTTCACAGTTCAAACTGTAAATGCTTGCAACACCTACCCGTTTTGTCACAATTTCGATGAGCTCAACACTTCCACCGCACTCTCTGCACACACAAATCTGTGTAATTGGTGCACAAATGCCGTCCATGTCCATTAAGGCATATTGGCTGCTGCTCTGTAGCACAACCTCTTCCTGGAAGCACAGAGAAAATCTTGAAAGCTTCGATGTCGAGGAGCTGGCGCGTTCGGCGTTCGGGATCTCATTCGGTCGTGGACATCCTTTTGCTTTTTCACGATGAGCGTAGCGGTTGCCGTGAAATTCACGCCTGACGAAGGCCTTCTTTGCCCTGGGCATCTCAACTTATCAGCAGCAACCAACACCGGCACAATTTACAATACTGATCGAAAGGGATAGCACTCGGACGCAGCTGCATGAAGGTTGCAGAAACGTGGAAAAAACGTGCAAAGCGTCTCAGGATTGTCTTGGCTAAAAAAGAGGAGCTGTACAATAGTTGCCAGACAATTTTTTATATGTAGCTGATTTTAGACAAGTTTTGAAATCA
This sequence comes from Amblyomma americanum, assembly GCF_052857255.1. Lineage (NCBI taxonomy): Eukaryota > Metazoa > Arthropoda > Arachnida > Ixodida > Ixodidae > Amblyomma > Amblyomma americanum. The sequence continues at coordinate 8,990,414 of NC_135497.1, read as the reverse complement.
AGTGGTGGACTTTTTGGTTGAAAAAATTGACGTTAATCCTGAAAGGGGGCGTGGCCGCTCACTACTTGGTTTCGGAAAAAGCGTTTTTCAGCCGTAAATATGGCTTTCTGAGGAAAGTGCGATCATGGAACATGTGTAGAAAGAATTGAACTTCTAAAATTCCAAAAGAAAAAAAAAACGATTTTTTTCTAATTTTACCTTACCCTGTGCCCTTAAAAAAAAAACTAAAACTTGGCTAGTCCCACAAAGTGCTACAAGATGGTGCCAGTTAGTTTTTCCAACACCGCATCAATTACCATTGTCGTTGAGCAACACAACGTTTCCGTGGCTTTCTGTTTCTGGTTTTCACGGTGCCTTCCCAACGCCATTTGGTGTTTGCTATCCAGTGCTTCGTTCGGAAATGTGTGGACTGCTTGCAGAATCTGTTGTGTTGCATGCGCCGTCGTGTGGTAGGCTGCGTGCCTCTGAACGCGAAAAAAAAGCAATGGGCAAGCACAGACGGTCCTACACTGCAGGCTTCAGAACTTCACTTGGCAAAATATGCTGAGCAGCACGGTAAACGGGAGGCCGGGCGCAAGTTTGACATCAATGAAAAGTGTGTTCACTGCTGGTGTATGCAAATGCAAGACCTTGCTGAGACTACCCGAACCTGGAAGGCTTTCCATGGGAAACAGTGCAACTTAAAGAGAACCACGTCGAGTACATTAGCACTATCAGGAGCAACGACTTAGCGGTGTCTATGGAAATGATCCGCATGAAAGCAACTGCTATCGCTCAGCACATGAACATTTGACCTGCAGACTTCAAAGCCACTCGGGGTGGCTTCAACGTTTTATGAAACGGCACCAACTCTCCACTCGCCGTCGAATGACGTGGTGCCAGAAGCTGCCAGCCTAATACGAGAACCAAATAATGAAGTTTCATCACTTTGTCAATGCACTTCGGAGGGAGCATGAGTACGACCTCTCACAGATAGGCAATGCTGATCAGATCCCCGTCTGGTTCGATGCCTCTGAAAATTGCACGGTGGAAGCCAAAGGCGCAAAAAGTGCCTCCGTGTGCACTACTGGCGTCGAATGGCAAAGGTGCACAGTGATGCTTTACATCATCACTGAAAAAAAGAAGCTTCCACCCTACATTGTGTTTAAGAGAAAGACTCTGCCAAGAAAGAAGTTCCCCCGGGGTATCGTAGTCCGGGTGCAAGAAAAAGAAAAAGGTCGGATGTCCGATGAATTGGTCATAGACTGGCTGAAAACAGTGTGGCAGAACTGACCAGGAGGCCTACTACACTGCAAAGCCCTTTTTGTGCTTGACAGCTTTAAAGGGCACGTAACAGACAAGTGAAGACTTGGCTAGCAGACTGCCGAACGGACTTTGCCGTAATTCCTGCTGGCCTGACAAGAGTGCTGCAGCTGCTAGATGTTTGCTTTAACCGGCCATTCAAGACGAAATTTCGGCAGTGCTACACAGAGTGGATGACCGCAGGCAACCACGGAACAACTCCGACAGCGCGGCTGAAGAGAGCGTCCCTCCAGCAAGTGTGAGTTTGGATTCTGCACACGTGGCGTTCGTTGTCAACGGACACCATCTCAAACCGTTTTAGAGTCACGGGGCTGTCAAACGCCATGGACGGCACAGAGGATGACCAGCTTTGGGAGCACGCCAATGAGGCGAGGTCGTCCGACAGCAGTGAGAATGCTGATGAGCTGAGCTCGTCCGACAGAGATTAGCGTAAAGGCAGCAATGAATGGTGAAATAAAACACCAGCTTTTTAATTACCTGATACAGTAGTCGCAATGGTCCCACAATATGTTGTGTAGCTATAGGCCAGGTTCGTGTATAACCCGCACCTGAGAAAATTTGATGGAAAAAAGTGCAGCTTATACATGAGTATATACGGTATGCGCTAAGAGGCAAAAACGGCAATGTCCTTAGCACTATGGATAAGATAGCTAAAGTAGCCAAAGAGTTCTACACAAATCTATACAGCAACCAATGTAATCAGAACGTTAATAAGAGAGAGGCAGTAGCACACAGCAATGGGACATTCCGCCAGTAATGAAAGAGGAAGTAAAGAAACCCTTAGGAGTAATGCAAAGGGGGAAAGCAACTAGTGAGGATCAGGTAACAGCAGATCTCTTGAAGGACGAGCATACCAGAAGCATGCAAGAACGCTAACAATATCTGAATTCATACGAAAGGAGACATCAAGGACTCGAAAAATGACGAACTGGTCAGCTTACTGTCCATTGCCTACAAAGTATTTACGAAGGTAACCACAAACAGAATCAGGACAACCTTAGACTTCAATCAACCAAATGATCAGGCAGGCTTTTGCAAAGGATACTCGATAATAGACCATATTCACACTATCAATCAAGTGATAGAAAAATGTGCAGAATATAACCAACCCCAATATATATAATGTTCATTGATTACGAGACAGCATTTGACTCAGTGGAAACCTCAGCAGTCATGCAGGCATTGCAGAATCGGGGTGTAGAAGAGTCTTATGCAAATATACTGGAAAATATAATGACTGCACAGCTTCCATAGTCCTTCATAAAGTCGGCAATAAAATTCCAAAAAGGAAGGATGTCAGGAAGGGAGACATGACCTCGCCAATGCTATTCACCTCCTGTTTACAGGAAGTGTTCAGAGGCCCTGATTGGGAACAGTTGGGGATAAGAGTTAAAGGGACCCAGAAAGGGGCTCTCAATAAAGTTGCATTATGTCTGGGATGCTAAAAGACGCCGCTTCATAATTATCCTCCAGCAAGAATTATTTTAACGCGTTTAATGGAAGCCGAGTTATATGGAGACAAAATTTGAACTTCTGCATCATCGCGCCTTTCCCTCTCCTCTCACACACCCAAAACGGCGGCACTCCTTCGCCGGCCCCACTCACTCGGCCCCTCCCGTATCTCCGCCGGCTGCGACGTGCGCGGAGTGGCCGCGGGCACGGTAGCGCGCGACGTCTGAAAGAATTTGGTGCTGTGAACCAATGATAACCCCTGGCTGCTTATGTCACTTGCAAGACGTTACGTTGTATATGCCAGGTTTTCGCGCAAAAGGCCGGCACCGTGCGTCGGCACGAGGTGCGAAAGCAGAAATTTTAAAAGTATAGCAAATTTCCCGCTCGCTTTTGAGGTCTCATATGCGGTATGGACACTCGGTGGCCTGTATTTTACATAGAGCAAGCATTTTAAAGCCAAGCTCAAACAGTGGCCCTTTAATGAAGAATACCTAAGTAATTTGCGATTCGCTGATGACATTGCCTTGCTAAGTCACTCAGAAGATGAGCTGCAAAGCATGATCAACAAGTTAGACAGGTAGAGCAGAATGTTGGGAATATACAGAAAACCAAAGTAATGTTCAGCAGTCTCACAAGGAAACAGCAGTTTACAATTGGTAGCAAGGTGCTGGAAGTGGTAAGGGAATACGTCTACTTAGGGCACGTAGTGGCCGCTGATCCGGATCATGAGAGGGAAATAACTAGAAGAATAAGAATGGGGTGGAGCGCAGATGGCAGGTTTTCTGAGGTCATGAATTACATTTTACCAATACACCCCAAGAGAAAAGGATATAACAGCCCTATCTTACCAATACTCACCTTTGAGGCAGAAATGTGGGGGTTAACCAAAAGGGTACAGCCTAAGTGAAGGACAACGCAGCGAGCCATGAAAACAAAAATGATAGGTGTAACGTTAAGAGACCAGAAGTGGGCAGAGTGGTTGAGGGAACAAATGCAGGTTAATGACATCCTAGTCGAAATCAAGAAGAAGAAATGGGCTTGGGCAAGGCATGTAATGCGAGGAAAAGATAACCGCTGGTCCTTACAGGTAACGGAGTGGATTCCAAGAGAAGGCAAGCGTAGCAGGGGGTGGCAGAAAGTTAGGTGGGCGCATGAGAAGAAGCTTGCAGGCATACGGTGGGCACTGCTGGCAAAAGACAGGGTTAACTGGAGAGACAAGGGAGAGGCCTTTGCCCTGCAGTGGGCATAGTCAGGCTGATGAGGATGATATAGTGAGTGTGACAAAGCTTCAGTGCATTCTCTCATAGCACTCAACTGGGGCACACCTACGAAAGTGAGGAGGGGTTCGCTGCCCAGCTTCTCACTGCTCTCAAACATACTCTGGTGCTTTCCGCCATCAAGTCCACGCCTCTCCTGAATGCACTTTGTTATCTACGGCCACTGCAGGGTGATTCCAGATATGATCACATCTTCGATCTCTCAGATTTTTTACACATCACACCACAGCAAAGGAAGTGTCTGCAATTATTTTCGATCATGCACTTGTGTGCACTGCTGTTTCTACCAGCTTTGGTTATGGATAACTTAAAACATAACGACAGGATCGAGATGCCTGAAAACTTATACAGCATGTATTGCCATTGAGTGAGGCCAGTTATTCCCTATGATTTGTAGAATATATTAGAAAATTTTGCTAGTGTGAGAGGGTAGGTGGGGAGAGCCACCTAGCCAAGTACGGTGGGAGCATTCAAATGGACTCCCCGAGGCCTTGTGACACAGCAGTAATGCCACATTGTTTATGTTTACGAAGTCTTTCACTCCATCGTGACATTTTTGCACCTACCCATAATGATTCGGCCAAACGACGCCAACACATTTGCAAGACATTTTATTACAGGAAACAACTCGGGTAATAACTTGACCCCGTATGGTACAGTGTGCAAACTGCATAAGTAGAGGACAGGAGAAAAACAGACATAAGCAAAACATTTTTTGGTAAACAAGCAATTAGTACATAGTAATGTATATACTCCCAAAACCTGTTTGCAGGCTTTATATAGGCTTCAAGCTTCACATGCCATCACTATAAAAGTGGAAGCCCTGTGCATTTGACACAAGGTTTTTGCCAATAGACCTGGTAAGCCTAACTCTTCTTGAAATAAAATGACAAACACGCAAGTGGCACATTGGCTTCTAGAACACACAAACATGTGGAAAACAGAAAAGCTAGTTCCAATAGCTAGCAAGTGTGCGCAAACTTTGAAGCATTAGCCAAAAGTGGTGGTTGTAAGAATGTAGGCCATAAACAACAGTAGCACACGATGCATCCTAATGAATGGAAATGCCTTGAAAAAAGCAAAAGAGCAACAGCTCTGCAGTACTGCAGGTTTCTGCATGTCGTCCCCACTATGTGCCTTTCCACAAGAGAAATAAAACAGTGCACTCTGGATCTAACATAAAGGCAGAAGCCAGAGTGTAATTTGCTGTTACAACTGGAGAGAATGCTTGGCCTGCCAAAGCAAGAAAGCAGACCACTGGAAGAACACTTGAGCGTCCGCAAACAGAGCATGCTGCACACACTGGACTCCCATTTGAGGCACAAGAAGCGTGAACATGTCCCCCTGACCCCACGCATTCCATGATTCTTTTCATTGCAGTGTGCCATTAAGAGGGAAAAACAGTAACAGCACGAAAGGTTAAGTTCACCTTTTCGCCATCAAAAGCAACAGGAAAGCTGACGGCCACCAGCTTCTGTTACCATGAACACATAAATGCATATGCCCAGTGCATAAAGGTCCAGGCACCACCAATGCACAACTTCCATTGGCAGCTTCAGGCACTCACTCAATAAGCTCCACATAATTGGCTGGGAAAAGACCGTAGGTGCCGTCAGGGCCCAGGCCCTGCCACCAGCCTTCGTCAATTTGTTCAATGTGCGTGATGATGTCATCAGGGTCGAAAGAGATCTCCGTGTCATCAGCTGATAAAAAAAAAAAAAACGAACATTCAACCGCAGACATTACACTGTATTGCTTTCATGCCTGAACATTCACAAGACACTGACCGTATTTACACGATTGTAAGTCGACCTATTTTTCAAAATTTGAAAATCTGAAGAGGAGGGGTCGACTTAAAATCGAAACCAAAGCATCGCACCATAAATAAAGGCGAGACAAACGAGATATCAGGCATGCTACAGCGTAGTTGCATTTTTTCTGAGTGGCTCCGTTGTATCGCTCTAGGTGCTGGCCTTGAGCAGCTGCTATGTCAACGCGCAGAACTGGCATCCCCACACCGCGCGAGGCGGCCGATGGTGGCTGTCGATAAGCAGCAAACCGGCACCAGCCACTAGATGTTAGAACAATGAGCTGTGAGACCGCAGCTGCGATCACGATGGCAGCGCTAGTGAGGATGGTGGCGCAAGTGTGGACGAGCAGTCCAGCGACTAAAACATTTTCGTTTTGGAATGTGCCCACGGGTGGTCCCGCGCGCGGCAGCCGATAGTGGCTGGCGATAGGCAGAGGCCGCAGGATAGTGCTATCGCGTTCTATTATTAAAGGGCAAGCGTAAATGACCCCCAAGTTTTTTTTTTTTTTTTTTTCAGAAATGTGATGGGGGGGGGGGGGGGGGGGTCGACTTACAATCGGCATATGTGCAAATACGGTATATCTGCAACTAGGGTATGCTGAGGGAAGTGTAGATGATGCACACTTGATTGATAAGGTGGTGACACAATAAATTGTGCTTGTCCAGCTTGCACAATAGGCTCGGTGTTCGAAGTGAAATGTGGCCAGGTCTATGCTGGGCTAGGCTAGCAAAAATGCTATCTGGACCTGGTTAAAGCCAGCAGAAGAGATCAGAAAAGAGAGAAAGGAGAAAAACAGCGCCGGTCCTGTCTACTTCCTCTGTCCCTTGTTATCCACAGTCAGTATGTACCAACTAGCTCAACTCGCCTTCTTACAGAACAAGGAGAAAGAAGACAAAAATATCCCAACAGAAGCAGGAGCACCCTTTTGCTTTCAATGCACATGGTGGCTACTTGGCTCACATTCGGGAAGGTGAATGCATTCCTCGACATGCTCTACATCAAAGCAAGGACCCGTGTCGGGAGTCGCCTCCTAGCGGCATCATGTGCCCTCATTCTTGTTTTCACTCGGCCCATGCAGTTATGTTCATCACTTGTTTAAAATGCAGCACCGTTTTTGTATAGGGACACAGCAAGTATAGGAATTGCTAGCTGGTGTGCACAGTGCTAAAGCACGCAATGAGCTCGCCAAAGAGAACAGGAGACACACAGAACTAACACCATTTATTGAGGAATGCCTCCTGTTCAAACACAAGAAGAGTAGGAGAAAACTCTGGTGAAATCCAACTACTAGCATCTTTTTATTCGCTTTTTACCTTTTTGACTGCCCTTTTTCATGTGCCCACAGGAGGCATTCCACAGCGAATGCAAATTTCTTCCTATTTAAATACAACTAAAAAACAGAAGTTGTGACTCGCACAACAGTTCCTCACCCGCCTGGTAGTCATAGAGGGCCCGAGCCCGGATTTCTGGCTCGCTGGTTTCTACACTGGCTGGCTGAGCTTGATTCAAGCCAGGGCCTTCCACAGCCTCACTGGCTGGACGACTGACCTCAGCAATGCCATCTGCCACAAAAAGAAAGCACACACAGAGTGAGTCACAAAGAACCACCAAGAAAGGTACGGTACAGAGCAGAGGTTCTCAAACTTTTTTTGCCTCAAGGAACCCCAACAGCCTTCAACATGTGCCAAGGAACCACCTCCCCGTCACAATCGGTCGGTGTTGCTAGTGGATGGACCCTTTGAGCTTGTTTTTTTGTTGTCATTCACTCTTGTACGTATGTGTTTGTTTTCTAGCTTTCAGTAATCAGTTTTTATTCAATGCCCCCCTCACTCATGTTCGGACATTTAACCCCAAGACAAGAATGTAGAAAACTACAGTCACAAGACAAACAATCCCCTGCATTCACGCACTCAACTGGCCAAGCTGTGCCTAGAATCACGAACGCATTGTCAGGCTTTCATTGGCTATCTGCCACTCCTGGCTCTGGCATCAATGCGGAGACGGCATATAAAAAAAAATTTAGACAGATACTGGCTTTCCGGTGCAGATGGGCTCTCTGGAGGCAAACCTTCACCCCAGTACTATCGACAGCATCAAATCTCCCCAGAAGAACACCCCATGAGGTGCGTACTTTTTTTTGGTCTTGTCTAGGCTCTGCTAGCAGTATGACCAACACTTTCAGTCGTCACGCACGCAACGCACATCAAGTTATGTGCTATGCCCTTTTACACTGTCTCGCCAGCGCTATAAGCATACCGTGAAACCCCATTAATTCGGACTTCAAGGGACTGGAAAAAACACCCGAATCCGAATTATCTAATGTCCCTCAAAACTGCAATATACCGTTCGCATGGAAGTGAAATTTATTTAATGGGAACCTGAGCGATTGTTACCTCCTTCTAAGTTGAAAACTGCTTGACAGTAGCAGCTTCTCGCAGTTCTATCAAATGTTATAATTAGCGCACGCAATCAAGAGCGGCAAAAGCAGAACTGCTCCTCAGTGGTAACGCAATAAATTTCAGTGTCCGAAACGGTTGCACTGGAGTTTCTTTGCATGTGAGGAGGCTTCATCACACAAACTGCGAACACCAAGTGCCACCAAGTTTCAGCGTGCTGGAACCATGGAAACATGACGCGGACGGGATCGAGGGAAGAGCGCGTTTGCACCGGAGCAGCAAGACACCTTCGAAAAACAAACAGAAAAGATCAGCAACAAGGCCATCATCATACCAAAAGGTGTGCGGCTGGCTTGGCTGGCTTGCTGATATGTGCAGCAGATAGCCACCGTCGCCGCGGCCGGACTCTCTTTTGGCCTATCCTGCCAAAGGTCAACACGCCTACCTTTGGGCGCACATCAGAGGGGCACGGGAGACAAATGCGATATGCAGTTCAGGCCTGTGGACAAATATCTGGATGATCGCCTATATCGTGCCACGGAACCCCTTCGGGGGCCCGTCCGAATTAACCGATTTCAGCCCCGTGGTGTCCGAATAAACAAGCTTCTGACGCCATAGACCTGTATCTGCGTTTGGTGGGACTCCGGCAGTAGCCTGAATTAACGAGGTTTTACTGTACGAGCGCGGGCGCAGTAGTGCCTGCAAGCCACTGCCGCCAGTGCTCCCGTCAAAACAAACACGTGGCGCGGCCGTTAGAAAAACCTTCCAATGCATTTTTCATTTTTTTAATTGTTTCAATTAACTGATCAATTATGCACTCTAAATTTTATTAATTACCATCATCAAGCATTGCCTTTTTCATTCTGAGCATTTTGACACCTTTGAAAACCCCTTTTCCAATTTTTAATTAATCAATTAATTACAATGATTTCATTAACTCGTCATTGCCTATCACACATCAATAAATCATGAATCACTAGAACCACAAATTACCATGATACAATTTCTTTTTACGCAGCCCCCCTTATTTCCGACACTTGATGCTGACTGCTACTACGCTGACGGCTTTTCGACGAAATGAGCTGCATACGATGTCGCGTAAAAAGCAAAGACAGGACTGCCTCTTTCCTCACACAAAGGCACTTGATTTCTAAAGATATCTGTTAGTCTCATCTTTGCATGCCACCAAGATTAGCTTTCATCCTGTTGAATTTCTTTGCTGCTATTTAAAATTTTGTACCATCTCATGTATATGGACCTGCCGAGCCCAAGGACATGAAATCAAGTCCCAGCTACAGCAGTAGCAGCCGCGTTTCAATGGAGGTGATCAAAGAGTCAATCGCCAGAGCTGACACTATACAGTGTCGACCAGGGGTGGTTGCCAAAAGTGCCTGCATACCCTCATCCTCCCAGCTCTGGTTGTGTGCTGGCTCAGGAGGTGCTGCCCCAAGGCAAGTGGTCTGTGCGTCCTGGAGCTGGTTACGCGTGTAAGTCAGCTTAGTCGGGGATGATGCAAGGGCTGCTCCGTGGTTGTTTTGCACTGCAGGTGCCTCCGCCTGCAAAGGTTAGACGCCACGCTTGGCAACTCGGCTTTCTGACAGTGTTAAAAAAAATATATATACATAAGGCCCATTGTTTTCAGGCTCTTTTTTTATTGAAAATTCGGGGGGTACAAATTGGGTTATTTGGCAAAAGTTCCATAGTTTGGGTTTTTTCAGGCCATATATTGGAGCAAAAAACAAGTCACTGCAAGCGCTCATTTTACATAGCAGCTGTTTCCAATATGGTGCCACTAAGCCACTTGGTCAGTACCAGTTTTGGCCTCTTGCTTCTAAAACGCACTTTTCTATCTTATCCTCAAATTTAGCCCTGCCATGGATAATCAGCATTAAAACAGGTTTAAAATAATGAATTATCTGAAAATGACCCTCTGGATTAAGCACTACATATCTGCCAATTTTCACGAAATGACTTCAGCCTTGTGCTGTGTAAATTGACACACTCTAGAAGGCACATTTTCGGGTTGAAATCAGATGTAACCTGACTTTTCAAGGAACCTGTTTGGGATCCCGAAATCTGAAAAAACCAGGCTTTACACAAAAAAAAAGGGGGGGGGGGGGGGGGGGGGGCTATATTACATAATGTCACTAGTGAGCAGCCTTGCCATTGTCAAGCAGCATTACTGTTAAGTTATAGCCTACTACCAGTGACCATATTGAATGAACATGTTCCTGTTAGTGCTACTAGCAAGACCCCTGGAGCTCAACTTTTTTTTGCCCATGAAAAGTGGCAAACTTGGAGTCACTCAGATACTGACACTTCCATCTTGATTTCAAAAATGACACAGAATTTTTGCCTAATTTCTATAAATGTGTGAAAGCAGAACTGCATGAACGCTGGCTTGTCTTGTTACTTTACTGTTGGCTTTCTAATGTTGGCTTATGATGGTGTTTTTGATGTCGTAAATGGTAGGGACTTAACGCAGTTAAACAGTGAGGCTAAGCCGCTGTGGTGGCTCAGTGGTTATGGCGCTCAACTCTTGACCCAAAAGACGGGGGTTCGATCCCGGTCGTGGTAGCCGCATTTTAACGGAGGCGAAATGCTTGAGATCCGTGTACTGTGCGATGTCAATGCACGTTAAAAGAACCCCAGGTAGTCAAAATTTTCTGGGGCCCTAGAGTACGCCGTCCCTTATAGCCCGAGTCGCTTTGAGAGTCAAACCCTATCAATCAAACTAAACCAAACCAAGAGAGAGAGGGTTTATTGACCGGAAAGGAAGAGAGGTTGGCCGGAAAAATAAATATCTGGCCTGCTACTCTGCACTGGGGGACGGGAAGAGGAGTGAAAAGAGGGTTACGATAGGGGCTGAAGATGATGGGAGGAGGCAGAAAAAAAACAAGGCACACTTCCTAACATCACAAACGCGAGGCAAGGTCCGTGGCGCTCGCGTTGCCTGTACAGTTTTCGAATTATCTGAGCAAGCGCTGAGGATCAAATCCTCCGAGGGGCCTGGTGTCACAAGACTTCAAAGCAGATGTAGCATGAGTCTTACTCGTGCATATGCTGGGCACGCCACTAAAGCATGCCACATGTGGGACAGTCACGGGAGTCCGCTTGTTCAATTAAGTGCAAGTACTTGTGCGCGAAGGCGAAGCTTAAGCGTAACCTATGGATTATGCATGCAATAGGGCGTGGTATTCCGCGAGGAACAGAAAGGTCATCGCCGGATCTAGCCATTTAAGGCGGATATGTCGAGTGTCTGGCAGGGCCCAGAATCTAGCCGTCACACTCCTCATTGATCCCAAAAGGAGACAAGTGATGTCCGGTCTTGGGAACGCAGGCCGCTGCTGAGTGCACAGGCCACTGCTGAAGGCACTCCTTGCTTCAGCATCGGCGGTCTCATTTCCATAGAGTCTCCAGTGTCCAGGGATCCATTGGAACACTATGCGGTGGCCTTTTTCCTGAGCAGATGACAGGAGTCCAACTACATCAAGAGCCAGAGCTTGGTAGGCAGCGTGGCATAGGAAGCACCCCAAAAGTAGCGCAGGTTTAGTCAGTGAAAATGCACCACTCCTGAGGCGGTTCTCCGCAGATGTGGCGAATCGCTTCCCGAAGGCCCGCAAGCTCTGCTGCAGTTGAAGTAGAACTGTGTCGTAAAATGAATCTCCGGGTTGTCTGTTGAGTGGGGATTACCAAAGCAGCTGTTGATGCCTTTGGTGAAGCAGATCCATCAGTGTATACGTACACACAGTTTTTTTATTCTGACCAGATGTAGGCAAGAGCAAGTTGCTTCAGTCCACTAACCGGCATCACAGATTGATTTTGTATGCCAGGGACATGCAGGCATACTGAAGGCTGAGCAATCACCCATGGTGGCTGCAAGGGATGATGCGGCAGGGCATTGTCTGATGGCAATTCGGATTGATGGCAGCACAGTGCACGTGCAAAACTGCTGTCCGGTTGCTCATCAAAAATCTTCGTCAGTGGGTGACAGCGGTGCCGTGTAAGCACGCGTAAATATACACGAAGTGGTTCGTGTGACAGGTAGATCGATATTGGGCACGCACGAGATTCCTCGATCGTGCCTTTGAGGCACAACGTGGTAATCCGACGCATATCTTGAGCGCCTGTGCTTGGACACTCCCTAATGTCCGCAAGCAGGAAATGCTCATGGTAGAGAGTACAGGAAGGCTGTAACGAATGTAGCCTATAAAGAAAGTATAGTAAAGTCTTACCAAGGAGCGCTCCATTGGGCCCCATTTAATGCCTGCTACGAAGCGAAGGACATGGCAAAAAAGAGCGAGTCTTGTCTTTAGCATATTTATATGCCTCGACCATGACAGATCACAGTCAATGATAATGCCCAAAAATCTGTGGTGGGAGACGTATGGTATTGCAACCCCTTGCAGCGTTACCAGGTAGTGGCAGACAGACTTGCACGTGAATGCGACCACAGCACATTTTTCAGCTGCTAAGTGTAGACCCTGATGCCGTAACCTTGAAGTAGATGACATGGCACGTTGTAATCTCGCGCATTTGCGGACGTGTCGAACCTGAAGCCCAGATGCAGATATCATTAGCATAGGCACTGATGTGAATGTGAGTGAGAAGTTCACTCACCAGTCCAATCAACGCCACATTAAATAGGGTTGGGCTGAGAGCTCCTCCCTTAGGAACTCCATGGCAAACCTCATGATGGGTAGTCTCTTTATCAGGCGTAGACATGTAAACGGACCGGTCGTTGAGGTAGCTCACAATCCATGAGTACATCCGGCCGCCAACGCCCATGTCGTCAAGGGCATCGAGGATGGTGTCATGAAGTACGTTATCGTAGGCCGCTTTGATGTCTAAGAAGACAGCAGCAACGGGTTGGCGCCTACGTTTTTCATGTTCCACTGTCGATATGAGGTCGATTACGCTGTCAATTGAAGAACGTCCCCACCGGAACCCGGTCATCATGACCGGATAGAGAGCATTCTGCTCTAAAAACCATTCGAGCCGCGCCAGCACTACTCGCTCCTTAACCTTACTGACACAGCTTGCCAGTCCAACTGGCCGGTATGAGGTAAGCTCATAAGGAGGCTTTCCAGGCTTCAAAAGAGCAACCAGGGGGCTGATCTTCCAGTGTTGTGGAACAATTCCGGAAGCCCACGTAAAATTGCAGTAACTGAGCAGCACAGTTCGGCCTTCCATGCCAAGGTGAGAGAGAGGCACGTACGAAATCCTGTCAGGACCAGGTGTAGATGCATGCCTACACGAGAAAAGAGCAGCTTCTAGTTCAGGCATCGTGACAAGCATGACATAGTGGTCGTCTGTTGAAGGTGGCACAAAAGCCTCCAAACTGTTTGATGCTACCGGAGTTGTGCCCACAACCATTTTGCAGAATTCTTCTGCTATCTTTACATTATTATCGTGTTGGTAAATGGACAGGGCATGGAAAGGATACCGTTCTTGTGGGGGTGAACGCAAGGTCCTGGCTACATGCCAAATACATGGCAGTGGTTTGCGAGGGTCGAGCGATGAACAGAACTGCCTCCAACGCTGTCTCTCTAATCTCGCGAGGTGGCGCTTTATCTGTCGTTGAGCTCGTCGACAAAGGGCGAGATCATACGTGGATTTAGTTCTTCTGTATTTCGTTTCGGCGCACCGACGGACTGCGTGTAGTCTTTCGTATTCCACGCCAATAGTACATCCTGGCTTAGACGCACATATATATTGCGTGGTCTCACCGAGAGAGGACGTAATCAGGTCTTCTATTTGATGTGAGGTCCACACAGGAAGTCTCCACGGACATCCTAAAGGCAGGCCAGTCTGTACATCGGACGCGAGACGAAGTAGCAGGTGCGTAGCACGTACCACCTGACGCATACATACGTTGGAATGTGGTCACTCCCATGCGTTTCCACGTCACTGCGCCAGCTGACGTAAGACTGGAGACTTGCTGAAGCAAGCACCAGATCCAAGCAGCTGCTGTACGACGTGCCACGCAACATAGGTGAACCATCGTTGATATTGACGAAATTCTGGGAGTGTATAAAGTCAAACAGGTTCCTGCCTCGGCTATTCATAACAGCACCTCCCCACTCAGGGTGATGAGGAGTAAACTCGCCCACTATTATATGAGGAGCTGTGCAACTCTGGATAGCTGAACATAGGTACGAAGTATCAATGACATCTCTAGGTGGAATGAAGGCACCAATTATAGAGAAGACCCATCTTTTTAGCGTGACTGTCAAGCAGATGTAATGGTTTGTGTTGTGTGGCTGTAGGACTTGGTGGACATGCGCAATGTCTTGGCGTATGCAAACTAACACTTTGCTTGTTTCGACTTCTTCGTGAGACCACAGCAGCACGTACCCAGAAAGGTGGAAAGAGACTGCATGTTGGGCTCACATATAACAAGCACAGGGAAGCGGTACTTGTGGACGCATTGCCGGAAGTCACTCAGACGACCGCGTAGGCCTCAGGCATTCCATTGCACCACTACACTGTGGCGCACGTGCATTGTCACAGAGGAGGTGGTTTTGGTAGTGCCATAATGAATTACTGTAATGCCGCCAAGAGCGGCTCAAGTGCATCCAAAAACTGCACAACAATCCTTGCTGTTGGCATGTTAATGCCTGAAAGCAGCATGCGCATTGAACACACAAGCCTTTTTAACATAATGCTCACATCCTGACCTTCAGGCTTGCCAGCAGTGTCAGCTGGAGTGGCAACCAGTCTTGATCTTGCCGTGGCGATGTCCTTGGCAGTTGGCGCACTTTATAGTCTCCGCCGTGCAGGTGTCATGCTGGTGCATCCCGCCGCATCAACGGCAGGATACCTCATTTTTGCAAACAGCACTCGCATGTCCTATCTTGTTGCACTTGTGGCACTAAACAGGCCTTGGAACATAAAGGCGGACAGGATGCCTCACATAGCCCACCTTGACGTGGGACAGCAGAGAGTTTCAAAAACTAACTTGGCACACTTGGAGCGGCCGAAACGATGAATGTCAACTATCCGGGCCGTAGAATTAATTAGCGTCCGGAGGTCGTTGTCATCTATCTCCGGGTCAACATCAGTGATAACTCCAGTGGTAGTCTGCTTCCCGTGAGCAACGTAGGAGCGGACCGCCATGCCACCAAGGACACCAGTTTCTTTCAGCTTATCTAGTGAGGCCTGAGATTTAACATCTATTGTCAGGACATTCTTCCATGCATTAATTCTGACTTCACAGACTTGTCCCGGAAACACCCGGTCGAAAAACTGGGTTAGCTGCTGTCTGTTAATGGTGTTCAGTTTGGCCGCCTGCGTTGTAGGAACAAAGGCCACTGAGAAAACTCCTGGCTTGTCAACAGTCCTTGTAGGCAACTCACCCGCTGTTGATGTTTGGCGCAACCTCCTTTTCAGGCGGCGCGACTCAACAAGCACGAAGCTGCTGTTGTCAGATTCCATCTCTGTCACCGTGGATTCATCAGATAATTCTGGTAGCTCCCCATCAGCGACGTTCGTGGCACTGGAGTTGCCAGCTGGTAGAGCCACAGTCTTTTCGCCGGCGACGACGGGAGGACACAGGGGATGTGCGCCCGCCATCCCGAAGGATGACGAGGACACGGTTCGTGCACAAAAGCAAAAAACTGCAGCAAAGTGAAAGAGCTGCACACATGGAACGTTCGGAACCACCACTCCTTCTTCCAAAGTAAAAAAAACCAACCAAGTAGGATGTGCGAAAGCACTTGAGGCAACACCGCCTCAAAGGCAACTGCATGATAAGACACGGCACGAGCAGCGCGTGTCCATCACTGCCGCACGATTGCTCAAGTGATTTTGACACCGATGGCTCTTGCGCATCGGGAGCGGGGATGGTGGAGCGTGCTGGCGATGTGGTGTGGGCAGAAGCAGCAGCCAAGCGGAGGCACTAGGAGTGTAAACGATGTTGTGGGATGACGGCACCGTTGGCAGTGATGGCACAAACCCATAAACATCACAAGATCTTGCTCCAGGTTTACACATCAGAAGAGTGCTTTCGCACTAAAGAAACACCTGTCTGCATGGATGCAGTCCAACACCATTTTCTGTTCACATAGAACTTTTGGAAAATCTGTTTCACCCTTCGTCTCTATGCAGCGAGCCAGGAATGCCACCTAGACATCAAAGCAGATTCACACAAACGGCAGTGGCCGCACGTGCCCTCCAGTCTTCTGGTTCCAGGTTGCAATGCGAGCCCGCTCTCTCCACCTCCCCTGGCATGCGCCCGTGGATAGCTTTGCTCGAAGAATGTGGCACGCATTGCCGCCATTTCTGGCACGTGCATATGTTCACCGCCAAAGTCGCCCCCACATCCCAGCTGGTAAGTTGGAAGCCCTTCTTATGTAGCCTTGTTCCCGGGATTACCCCGATGTTTTGTAGCTAGCTGGCCCACTGTGTATTATATGCAAGAGCAATAAATATCACATGAGCATACACATGTTGTTGTTCCCTTGAGCATGGACCGCTGCGCAGTTAACAAGCGATAATACGCCTCCACAGAGTGGAAGTGGGTTGGAAGACCAACCCTATTTCACCAGTGTAACAAAATGCGTAGAAAAGGCTGCCTTGAGGTGCTAGCATATACAAACCCCTGGAATGTCATGCTATGAAGGTGGCAGAATGAATCAGGCGATAAGCTTTGCCTTCCCTTCTTAAAGAAAATGTGCACAACAAACTGTACAGCTCTAATGGGACATGAAGTTCAGACATCATGCACAGAGAATACTTTTCATTGAAGACAATATACGGAGCTAGATCTCTAAGGTAACACATATACGCCGAGACTTTTTTTTTACACAGACATTTTAGCCATCATGCAATGTAAAACAGTGCACATCCATAACCTACTGCATTTGGTGAAGCTTGAAACATTTGACAAAGACTCTAATAGCAGCATTCGATTCAGAGCTGGTTCACGGCACCAATCCTGAAAAAGTTGCGCTGGTGCTAGCGCGGTGCAGAACCAGTTCCGTGGTGCATGTGCAGCGCATCAGCAGTGCCACACCTTAGGTGCGGCACTTTTCAATCGAGCACATGCCTTGTCTGCTCGTTGCGGAGGTGTTCAGTTCTCGCATGTATCATTTGTGCACAGTCGTTTTCGTGCCTAACGACCTGAGACCCGAGTCAACAATGGGCAAAGATGACGACATCACATAGTTCCATGTTATGGAGTTTTCTTCAACAGTGAAGATGAGGAAACCGACGTCGTGCTATCTTTTGCCGCAACTCACTTGGTTCGGATAGGCTGCAGTCGAATTCCTAAGTACCATGAAAGTGTTGTTGCAAGATACTTCAATTTCGAATTCATGATGCTCTTCAGACTCTGGAGAGACATTTGAAAAACTTTCGGCGCGATTCAAGGCGCCTGCATATTTTCTGATGCCTCGGGGAGGCCACCCACAAATCCCCGCCGAGAAC
Organism: Amblyomma americanum; assembly: GCF_052857255.1. Classification (NCBI taxonomy): domain Eukaryota; kingdom Metazoa; phylum Arthropoda; class Arachnida; order Ixodida; family Ixodidae; genus Amblyomma; species Amblyomma americanum. Next base: position 8,972,747 of record NC_135497.1, on the reverse strand, counting down.
CCGCCTCACTCCATTTAGCTCTTTATAAGTACTGATTAAAATAAGCGGTCCTCCTCGCAGGGCATCCTTACTGCTTAGCGCTAACTCCGGTGTCCCTGTATCGCACTGGAATGGCCAGACATGCTGTGAACCTGCAGCATCTAGGTGCATGCTTAGAGCAGCAGGCAAAGGTACCAGTGCCGCGGTTGTGGCAAAACACACTTAGATACGCCCTGTCCATATATTGCCAATTGCACATACATCGTTGCACCGTCTGAAAAAAAAAAAAAAAGTTTTGTGTGAACTTGCACGCACATGAGTGGCCTGTCACAACATGGAAGCTGCAACAGAAAACACGAAGTTAACTGCTGTTGCGTAGATTTCAGCACCATTTTTATCGCAAAATGACGCCGGACCCGTCGACGACAGGGAAGACCTCCCTCAATTCACCGTAAATATTTATGAGCATGTTAGTGTCGTCTGCTGAAAGCCGTCTGCACATGCAAAACTTTTCTGTACCTTTTTGGTGGCTGGTGCCGTGGTTCCTTGCACCACAGAGGCACCGCGGCTGCACCCGAATCAATCGCGGATGGCGGTGCAGGAGGCGCTGTGAATTCAAGGCTTTGGTGCAGCGCACCATGAACCAGTGCAGGCAGTGCAGTGAACCATAGCTGAATCAATGCAGCTGATGCCACATTTCTCATCACGCATATTTGTTTTCTCATGACAATGCGCAACTCTTGTTCGCTTTTCTTGTGGAATCACAATGTAGTCGATGGAATCGAATCTGCTCACTGCTTCCAGAGAAAACTAGTGGCTCTTTCTGAATGTATACAACGTATGAAACTGAATGCACACAATGCAATGCAGGAAACATTTACAGCCTTTGAACCTACGCTAGCAGATGCAAACTTTTATACAACAAAAGCGGTGTCCTCCATGCAAGACCACAGAGGACTGCCTTTTTTTTTTTTAAACTAGTAGTGATGCCAGTCATACTGTGGCAGCAGTGCCTCTCATGCACACTGGCTAAGGCTCCTTAATGGCTCTTTCAATCAACCTCTGCTGCACGATGAGAAAGCATCACCACAACAGCGTAAAAACTGGCCTCACCAGGTGCACACAAATGGTCACACCTGTTTTGCATTTGTTTGTTCAGACCCAAAAGCCCATTGCCGAGAAGTACTGAGGGCTGATGCGCTAGGGAAAATACAACTATGGTAACAGCTGCCGTCGCTGGGTGCCTCAGTAGCGGGACAGAAAATGCTGCTTATCATCGCTGCACTGCTAGTGTAGACACAGGAAAGAAGAAAGCCAGACAAGAGGCACCGCCATCTCATCCAGGACATGGACGCGCTCACCAAGAGTGGAGCTGTGGGTTTTCACAGCAATGCCTGCATCTTTACTCTCCAAATGGCACCCCCGATTTGCTCATAGTAAAGTTGTCAAATCCTTGCGCGGGGTAGTAAATGGACAGTCGCTACCCTCTTCAAGTGGAAATAAAGACGTGTTTCTTTTGTATGCTGTAGATGGCTGACAAAATGCCTTCACACAAATCCTCTTCAGCTAGACCAAGTATGAGACACCATTTCTCAAGCCCAATCTTCTGTCTTCATGCTCGCCGCTGGATAGCACCTCTGGTTATGTCCCCAACAACGCTCGTACAAAATTTTTGGCCCAAAATTCAACAATTCCAGGATTTCAAGGCTACAAGAGAGCAATAATCAAGGAGGGAAAGAAATCTTCTTTGGATCAGAGAGATTAGGAAACCTCTCTCTTGGTTAGCTCAGAGTTGTTCCCTCTCCACGGCTGTCATCTCTGCTTCCTTTTCGCTCCCACAAAAATGTTAGCATTCTTTTTTTTTTTGACTACTTCTCGACCTGCAGCTCCAGCGCCTTTCTTTTCCAACTTCCCAACCGACTTTCTGCTGCGACCTGCAGGCATTCCGGACGATTCTTTGCCAGCACGCTTGACAACAACACAGCTGCTTTGCATGCTGCTGACCCGGATATTTGCTCTGAGCTTTTCAGGTGACTTTTCAGTGCCGATTCACGCAATGGTGTCACATAAACCACCTTCTGGCACAACAGGCAGTTTGCTTTATGCAGATCACTCGAGTCCACTCCCAACCACCCATCCTAATTCACATGGCATTCCAATAATTCGTACCACACGGTACAGGCAAAATCACTGGTTTTGAAAATAGAGAGTGCACCTCAGAGTAAGCAGTAGAAGACAGGGAGAGGACAAAGAAAACGGGCCAAGAGATTCTCAAAAGAAATGATGCAATCTTGACTTTTCACTTCGAAACCAATTCATTCACAATAGTTCACTTATACAAGAGGAGGACAGTATTGATGATGATAAATTTTTATGGCGCAAGGGCATCTGTGGCCAAATAGCACCACGGCACAAGGTAGTTTTCATTGCACAAGGCGGGGCCAAAGACCCGTTTCCCAAGCATTTCACCCTGAATAAGCCGAGCGCCAGACCAGGGGAAAGCTTGTTCCCACTGTATCACTGGTGGGTACCCAGTAGCACTGGGGATGGAACCCCGCACCTCCCGCATGCGAGGCAGATGCTCAAACCACTAGGCCACCGCTGCGGTGCTGGAGGGCAGTATTGAGGGGATATTGGGGCAGGAAACACATCCTGAAGGATTCATGCCCCTTTATAGAGAGTGACAGAGAGAAAGCGGGACCTTGTGAACCCGCGTTGTCACAGTTTGCCCATCACCTCCCAGTCTTCCCTTTAGAAAGGAACCTCCAAGTCACCATGTAGCAAAGCAATTTTAAGGAGTTTCAAGGGCCTGAAAAAACCATGGTCCGTATTAATACCCCGGTAGTGCAAAAGCAATTCCACATTCCTCACCTGAGAGGCTGTGCCTTTGAGATTAGTCTGCTCTGAGAGAGCGGCAGATGCTTGGGAGGCATAAGCACCAGTGCATGTACTGGGTTCAAACATGGCCTTGGCATCGGTGGTCCTTTGTGCAATCAGTGCCTGCGCTTCCTGCAGCCAGAACACAGCTCCATTACGGCACCTGCACTTTTCCTCGTGCTGTGCATCAAAATCACACATAAAACTAGGTACATGATGGTGGAAGCCAAATCACAATTATAAAAGGCCTCTGTAGCATGGGAGGCAACACATGGTAGCATCTACACCTATTTCTTTTACTCCATGTTTGCTGCACATGACTGAGAATCTGACCCATGACACCAGTAAATTATGCAAAAGGAGCTGGAAAAACACACCTTAATTAATCTTGAGGCCATTTGTTGCAATCATTTGTACGTGCAAATAAATAAAATGCCCTCAATCACTGCAATGATATTCATTACATACGTTGTACAGCTGATGTCTCTCCTCCCACATCACTGCTCCTCGCTGCCTAAGCTGAACCTGTGCATCTTCAGCGGCATACTTTAGTGGTTGCCCCCTTGGTAGATACACGCAGCGTTGATTCTGGCTTCATACCAACCTGATATGCAGAGCTGTCTAGATATGTCTGCACACCTGCCGGCCAGCGCAACTGCCAACTCTGCCGGGTTTCTCAGTCAACCAATCAGCACCACTCAGCCATATCATGTGGTCTCATGACGTCACACACCCCGTCAACCAATCGGTGATTTTTGTGTGCTAGCACAAAAATCACCGTGCCATAGGCCATATACGATCGACGTTTTGAACCTTCGTCGGCACTCCTGGACAAGCTGCGCCATCTAGTTTGCTTCTATAACATCATCTTTGGTTTCAGTTCTGTCTTTTCAATTTTTAACGCAAGAAGGTGACGTGAAAAATGAAACTTTGAGCAGACATACGGTCGGCAATCATGGCGCCTGTTTCGTCGTGCACTCCTCAAAGGCGAAAGGCTACAATGAGCACTTTTCTAGGTCCTCATGCTATCTTTTTTTTTTTTTACAGCAGCAGTGGTGAGCTAGACAACCATGTGGAATGGTTGGATTTCAGTTCTGATCATTAAGACTTCACCTCAGAGACCTTTGACATCAGTGCGTGCTTGCACAGGTTTCGTTTTACCCTTCACGTTGTATTTTATGTAGTCTGCTTGATTTTTTACGTGACAGTGGTTTTATTTGGCGCTTTAGGGTATTCGCGACGTACTGCCAAGATATTTTGCCAACTACACCAGAAGATTTTTGATTATGATGATCTCAAGGAAGGCCACGCTCCCTTTTCACCCATAGAACCCATTCGCTACTCGAAGAAAAAAAAAAAAAAAGTTGGCAGAGACAATTAAAAGACTGCTTAGGCACAAACCCAGCCACTCACTTTGTTAACGCAGTCGCCACGTAATGTAGCCTGATGGCAATTCTACCTCTGCAGCCACATCCCTTCTGATCTGCACGCTAACTCCATGAAGGCCTCCATGGCGCGGCCCACGCTTAAGGGTATGAAACGATAGCTGATGCGTTAATGCCCATATATGCAGAAATGGTCTTTCTCTACTTAACAATCATAGATTTCTGGGAGTCCTCGTACCACTCCTGGAGCAGTGGCAGTGGTTAAGCGGCGCACGACTATCCTGGGATGGCAGGTGCTCCCACCGGCGGAATGTGTGCGACCCAGGTTGGTCTTCCCGAGGTTTATGATGTTTAACGTCCCAAAGCAACTCAGGCTATGAGGGACACCGTAGTGGAGGGCTCCAGTAATTTCGACCACTTGGGGTTCTTTTACATGCACTGACATCACAGTACACAGGCCTCTAGGATTTTGCATCCATCGAAATGCGACCACCGCGGCCGGGGTTGAACCCGCGTTTTTACTCGGAAAGAGCAACCTGGGTCTCACAAGCCACATTGGCGGCAGCACCTGCCATCGCAGGGCAGTGATGCATCGCTTAACCGCTTCACCACTGCTCCAGGAGTGGTACGAGGACTCCCAGTGATCTATGAATGTGTGGAGGTCGCCCAGGAAGGCGACCGTGGCCACATTTATTGGAGGGCTGCCAGTGAAGAGACAGCAGCGGAGCGGCGGCGGCAGTGTCCGGCCCTGGCCAAGGCCCCAAGTGTTCTCCTCGGCTCGCGCTTCAGGTTCTTGCTCCTCTTCGCGCGTGCCACTACGGCCGCTACAAATGTAAAGTAAAGAATGACCAATTCCATATATATCGGCAGTAACCCATTAAAGTTATCGCGTCATACCCCTTAAGGCAGAGCTTCAGTGTCCCCTCCAGTTTTAGTGCACTAGCACTAAGGCCCCCCACTTGCTGATTTCACCATCTTTGTCTGAAGCCTGCTTGACCTTGAAAACCAAGCCTCAAACGAAAACTATGAGGCTTTTATCCTATTGCATTTAAATCTCCACGAGTCAAGTTCAACTGACTCAGTGCATTTAAATCTCCATGAGTCAAGCTCAAGTGACTCAGTCAATGATGTAATCCGTATTTTTTCCCCATAAGAACACCGAACAGCATGAAGACCTGAACTAAACTCCACATCTGTCAGTCACTACAGTAACAAATTTCACTCACATTGGTGCAGTGGTTATTTAATAGCAATTGTGCATTCTAAAAGAATCTGAATACAGCTGGGCAAGATGCCATAAAAGACAACATAATTTCGAAGCACCAGAGGCTGCACGTACTAAGAAATTGTGCCCTTGCAACATTTCCCATACCTCACTGCGCCGATTCCTCAGGCTCTGCGACATGCACTTGCGCTCTTCTTCATCGTGCTTGTCTTCCTGTAGTTGCTGCTCCTGTTCCAACAAGAAATGCACTCGAGTGAGATATGCGCATGCACCACAGTTTTTCCACCACCATGTCCCCAGTGTGCTGCTGTGTGTAGACACTCGTCTCAATACAATCATGATTGTCAAATCAGGGATGTGGCTGTAGTAATTGTGCCAGGCCTGGAGACGGCCACCGATGCCAGCCACCACTTGCAATGACTGCTGCTAGAACAGCAAGACCTGAAACGGGAAACGATAGCGCCTACACAGAAGAACAAGTGTCGCTTCATTTTCGTAGGTGCCACTGTTTCCTGTCTCAAGTAGTATGCACCACCTAGCCCAAATCAAAGTTCTTCTAAACAGTAAGTATGTTATTTTCAAAAATGTGATTTTTGAGGTCAAATAGTACATGGCAATGAGCTCTCCTACAGCACCTCTGTGATATAGGAACATGTCTGGCATATATCTGGGAGAGCTCGACAAAGGAGACTGGTGTGCAAAATGTGGTCGTTCGTGCTTACGTCCACGCAAGCCTGAAGCATGCCTATAGTCTGCTGGGGGGGGGGGGGGGGGGGGGGGCTCTGCTTCTCTCAAGTAATGGTGAGCGTTGTGCACGACAGGGGTCGGTTGTCGGTGCCAAGGAGGGTGTACCGAAGGTGTTACATCAAGAAGCGGATAAGTCAGGTCAAATTAATTTCCCAGGGCAGATGCTGCAGGGGTTGCTTCAAGTTTCAGACTGCGCGCAGTACGATGCTGCTCCATGAGCTCATCAATGGTATTCAGCTGAGCTTCCACTTGTAGCGTGTGAATAGGGATCAAGCGAGGAGGGCCAGTGATAATCCGCATGGCCTCTCTGTTGACTGCTTCCAAGCGGTCCCAATCTCTTTGGGTAAGGCGTTGGAACAGGGCTTGACAAACAAGCCAAGGCTGCAACACAGAGCAGACTAACGTTGCAGCCATATTATAACATGCACCACCCTCCAGTGATAATCCGCATGGCCTCTCTGTTGACTGCTTCCAAGCGGTCCCAATCTCTTTGGGTAAGGCGTTGGAACAGGGCTTGACAAACAAGCCAAGGCTGCAACACAGAGCAGACTAACGTTGCAGCCATATTATAACATGCACCACCTATTTTCATGGCAATTCGGCAAAATAGGTGCAGTATACTAGCGGCCTTCTGACACGCAAATCGAACACCCGGTGCTGCAGATCCAGAGCTGTCTATGTCGACATCTAGCACCCGCATTGACGAGGCTCAAGTGAGAAGTTGGCCATTCAAGGACAGCTGTATAGGTGTTAGCAAAAGGTGGTGTCTACCCCATCAGATAGCGGTATATATAAAGTTTGTCTTTTAAAGCGACAGTGCCAGGGCAATCTTGGTGCACCACTAAGAGGTCTTGTCCGGAGCGGTCTGAAGATCTACTTCTTATAAGGGAGTAATTACTCACTGGCATCCACTAAAGTGCAGCCATGCAGCTACAAAGGAGAGCTAAACAGCTTCCACAGAAACTTCGTACTTCAAGAAAAATTCGTCCTGGTCTAGGCTTGACGAACAGTGTTCCCACTTCGAATTATTGATCAATTCGCTCTCACACTACTATAAGCTTGCCGTCCTGGTCAGCTCAGTTGGTAGAGCAACTGCTGCTGTGAAGCAGTGGTCCCGGGTTCAAACCCCGGACCAGGACGAATTTTTCTTTAACTGCAATGTTTCTGTGGAAGCTGTATTGCTTTCCTTTGTAGCCGTATGGCTGTGCTTGGGTGGATGCCAATGAGTAATTACTCTTTTATAACAGATCTATTCTACCTTGGGAGATTCCCCTTAAAAATTTCGACCAGGCCAACTTCTTGGCGGCGAAGGTCAGTGTGTACAGTGACAAATGGTTGCGTCACATTTTTGATACAAAAGTGTGGGAAAGCATACAACTGAAGGTGGATATGTCGTCGGTTCGAATCCTTGTCATAAGCCAGCCTCAACTCGACTTGCACATGCAAGCTATATGCAATGAGAAATCGTATGACACCACCCAGCACACTGTACAACGAACGACTGCGTCACAATTTTGGTGATGCGCATATATTGACGAACAACATGTATAGGATTGTCTGAAGTGGCTGTGCTCGGCTTGATGTGTGCGTCACACGGCCGCTTGATGACGTCACCCATTCTTCTTGCCATCAACAATTTTCTATACCATCCGCGAGTACGCACACTAACACTAGCCGCTGGCTTTTCTCGTAATAAAACTAGTAATGCTTTCGAATTAATAATTGCTTCAAATATTCTACCTTTCTTACTTTTCATTTATTATATGCCTGAGACACACCAGGTAGGCGTGCGGAGATAAAGTATATTGTGGCAATAAAAAATGGACAGTTGGACTCTGAATCATTTTTGTTCACAACGAAGAAATAAGAATCACGGAGGGGCACATTCATTGCTCTGTACCTGTCATAAGACTGCCATAGTGTTACCTTCAGAAATAGTATGCATGAAGAATAAATAACAGCTTTGATGACAAGAATAATCTCACAAAGTGAATTCAAATGCGGCAAACGTGAAGAAGTGGCAAATACAGACATTTTATAAAACAAATTTATCAACAGATGGTGCTTTCAGTGGTGGCTTTATAGAGTTCCTGTATAAGAACCTACCACAAGTACTTATACAGTAACTCTATGGCAGTAGAGTGAGTGCATGGTAGGCGAATATAACTGCACGATTTCGGACTTTATTCTACGGCACTGTACAAAATTTGGAAGCTATTATTACTAGGTAGGGCTATACATATGTAGTGTGGCGACTTTTTTAGCGAAATCTGAAATAAAATGACTACTTTTGGCGACTTTCTGCTCTTCGTCTGGCGAAATTGACTCCAAACTCAGTGGCAACACTGGTCTCTTTGGGATCCGGGCAGCGTAGCAAGCGGCTGTGGCCACACGCTCTCACCACCTTCCGCGGCAAGCCCACAGGAAGATCCCACACCTCGCCGCTGGACTTCTGGTTCCGGGCAGCGAAGCGAGCGCAGCAAATGCGCGCTCTTATCACCTCCCCCAGTAAATGCCTAGGGATGGCTTTGCCTCAAGGATGCGGCGCACATGGGAAGACACGGCTGCCATTGTTGCTACATACAAATTTTTGCGCGCTGTAAGTCACGCCCCTACCCCAGCCGCTAAGTCAGAAGCCCTTCTTACATAGCCTTATACTTCCGAGGAATGCCTCGGTGATGGTTTGCAGCTAGCTGGCCCACTCTGTATATTATTTGCAAGTGTTTAATAAACAGCATATGAGTGATCACACTTTGTCGTCTTTCTTTTTGGTTCTTGAGCATGAACCCCTCCATGCTTAGTGAGCGGAAACACTGCATCCGTGGAGTGGCAGTGCGGGGCGGAAGACTGCCCCCCACGCTTCCACAGCACATGTGTATGGATGATCAGCTCAACGTATGCTGACCCATGGAGAATGCCACCCCATAATTCAAAGCGTCTCAATTTTGCTGCAACACATATTTATATGACAGCACTTTCTATACTGAAAGTAAAAATTAACCTGGTTCTACTGTAAAAAACAAACCAGAAGCCCAGATGTTGAAGGCACTGTTACAGCGAGCGTGAATAAGGTCCGTGGAATCGAGCTGTCAGCTAGAGCACATCCGAAACCTTTCCTGCAGTCTCACATTGAATTTATCAGACATGTGATGGTACTGCGCAAAAGCCCAATAAATCAAGAATAACCAAAATTTAGCACTACTTGAGCCTTTGAAAGCAATTTTTTCTTTGCAGTGCATTCACAATGTTTCATACGATACAGCGTTGGCAGCACCGGCGAAGCAGATGAGCAACTAATGATAGGCGGCAAAAGGCTTGAAATCGAAGCGGGATGGGGTTAGATTCCATCAGTCACCTTTCTCATTAGGGAGAAGGAACCATGCCTATGCACATCAGGCAGTTGCTGGAATAGTATTTTGGTGCAGCCTTGGCACAATTTCTTCAAAAACAACCAATTTGTAGCATCATGTAGCAGGTTTAATGGCGCAAGTGGCATAGCATCCTCACCACTGCACTATGTTGTGTCATGAATTAAAAATTAGCCTGATCAGCCATGTTCACATAAAAAAGGTTGCATGGCCCGATATGCATTTTCTAAATCACGTTTTTTTCCAACACACAAGGCCATTACATGGCAAAAACAGAGTGCATAGAAACTTAGTCAAACTCACTGAAGCTGTGTCGACTTCCTACAAAAATGGCCAATGGACATTGGGGGAGTCAACTTACATGCTTTGCTAACATATCTATGGGAAGCCAACACTCATTGAAAACTAAGCAGCGTAGGGGAATATATGATTTATGGGCTTCATAATCAATGGGATAATACGAGTACAATTATTTTATTGCTGAAAGATAACCGACTAGAACGAAGACGTCATGGTTCGTATCCTACCGGCGGTATGTGGTTGTTATTTCTTTTGCTTTCTAATCAGTTATCATTCAGCAATAAATTATTTACAATGCCCACAAATTACAAAATAAAAGAAAAAATTCCCCTATGCTACTTAGTTTTCAATGATTGCTGTCTTCCTGTGTATGTATGTCATAACGAGCCCCTCACTTCCCTTGTCTACCCAGTATATAAGGGGTGCGAGACATGACACCTTCGACTCCTGCTCTTAACTGCGACTGCGTCGTTGCTCTTCTGCAGTGACTCCATGGACACCTGCTAAGCGTGGATGCAAGATGGATGGATAGATGGACAGATAGAAGTAAGAAGCACCCTCTTTGAAAGGGGGTGAAGGCAGTTGCCACCATGCTTGGCATTTCTTTTCCTTATATTTCTTTTAGCAATCCGTCAAATTTAACGGCATTATTTAAAAATTGGCCATTTTTCTTTCAATGCAATTTTTAATCCGGAACTTGTAACCTATGTCCCTGCCCTGCTTTTGAGCTACCAATCTTGCAATCGCTTTTTGCTAACTTCTACCGCAGACTCATTCACTTCACCTTTGTTATCCCTGAATCCTAGGGCCTCAGGAAGAGTGCCTGAGCCTGCGTGAGCCTGCAGTGTGCGTCCAGCACCACCCAGAGTAGGGCAGTGGAAAGGAGCACCCATCTCTTCCGAGTCTCTCATGCTAGCTGCCTTCGTGCTTGTGCCGTTGTACTTGAAGAGCGGCTGCAGCAGCTACAGTCAGCTTAGACTAGTCCCATGAAAGTCAAGAAATCAATGCAAGCTGCCGTGCTGGTTCCGATTATGCTTGCCGCAAGTAACGCGGGCCATGACACCTGGCAGTTACAGGTCTGGGCTTGGCCCCGCTTGCCTCTACTACCGCGCACATGCCAACACCAGCTCCGGCATACATGCAGGCGCACAGTGCTTATGCTTGGCAGGTGTTCGTGGAGTCAGCACTTTGGATGTGCATGTGCCACGGTGCAATCCTGAGGCAGTGGCACTTGTTCATTACGTCTCCAAGTTCAAAGTGGGCTGACTAAGAAGAACCCATAGGACTCGCACCAGGCAGATTTCTATGGCCAGCTTCCTACGTAATTCACATGGTCAAGCCAAGTTCTGCTAGTAGCTGACATGTTTTCTTGAAATAATTTCTCCTTAAAGACCTCCCTAGCTCCACTACACTCCACACTGAATTCGTGTCAAGAGCGTGTTTATTATACACATGGGGCCACTAGAAGTGGGCTCTACTGCATTCAGCACTTCTAGGGAAATCTTCCTTGAACAGACCCAAAACAGAGCAATGAGTGACGTTCCCCAATCGCGGTTGGCCAAGTGGCGTGTCCTCACCCAGAGCTTTTTGTTCACTTTGTTGTGCGTAGAGTTCTGAGCATTCTTCTCTGCCTCCCGCATCTTGTCTATGGAAAGGGATCGTTCCTTGAACCATTCTTCTCTCGCTTGTGCATCCTTCAGCTGTGCCAACACAACAAGGCGATATTAAGGCACCACATACACTACAAGAACACGAGGTACAGTCTTTGCCAATAGTATCCAGGCTGCTGTTATCCTTTTTGTTGCCTAGAGAAGGATATCGATGGTACAGGTTTACATCACACAGCCATTCCTTGCAGCTTACTGGCTATTTCATGGCCACGACAGTCTGGTTACGCTTGCCAAAGATAGTACTCCAACACACACTCTTCCCTTGCTGAGAAATAAGCTACTGAAGAGGAAGATGTACCTTCAGTAAAAGCAAGAAAGCCAAATATTAACTTGAATGTAATACAACTTTTTTTTTCACTAACGATTAGCGGTGTGAATAAATACAAATTGAACATGAATATCAAATGTTTGTTGAAAATTGGTTTTTGAGGAAAGAAAATGGCACAGTAATTGTCTCACATCTGGGTGGGCACCCAACCCGTGCCATAAGAGAAGGAAGCAAGGTGGGAGTGATAGCAGAAAGAAAGAGGTGCCGTTGTGGATGACTTAGGAATAATTTCCACTTCCTGGGGATCTTTGACGTGCAGTGACATTGTACAGCACACAGGCACCTCTTGCGTTTCACCTCCATCAAAACTCAGCCACTGCGGCCGGGTTCAAACCCAGGAACTCCGGCTCAGTAGCAGAGTGCCCTAACCACTAAGCCAGCAGTATGTAAAAAATTTCAGAGAAAAATAAAAAGCAAATATTGCTGCTGTATTTTTTTCTGTTAAAATAGTGTATGGTTGGTCTTTGCAGCCAAAAAAAAAACACTGATGTGCACTGAAATTTACACTGCTTGATTAGACAGCATAACAGTATGCAACCTGTGTGGTCAAGCTAAATGAGAAACAAAAGGAAATTTATGAACTACGCATGACTGGCAGCAAAAAATAACACGAGTAATAACACCTCATAATTTGGACTTGAGAGACTAGTAAGGCAAGTTGGTTAAGCATCTTTGAAACGTGGAAAGAATCCACCTTGGCGCAAGTAAAGCCACACACACAAAGGAAAGACAGGGAGACAACGGAGTGTGTGTGGCTTTACTTGCGCCAAGGTGGATTCTTTCCACGTTTCAAAGTTGAGAGACTAGGACTGCCCAAACTATACAAATGTTGAGTTATAAAATGTGAAAATGCAGTGAAGGCTTGTGAAGCCTGCATGAGCCTGCAGCACATGTCCAGCAATTATACTGCAGCTTTTTGCATGCCTCACGTAACATGAAGAACAACTACATGTCACAGCCATTGTTCGGTTGATGAAACCAAAACAGCATGAGAAAATAAATTTAATTCTAAGTTATTTAGCGGTAGCAGAGGAATACCATCGGGTGATCCACGTATACTAATGTATAACTCATCATTTGACAAAAGAAAACATGCAAGATTTGGTGTCTATATTCCTAAAATGATTGGCTTCCAATGCATAAATGCAATGTAATAAATAAAGAACAAGATTTACTACTTGTCATACATTGCAACACATGTAAAGAATGTAGACCGCTGTTCAAAAAGTGTTTTTTTTAGTTGGAAAGAGTGCACGTAAAAAACTATCGAAGCGGAAAAGATAGGCAGACTAGAAAGTGCTAGTGTGAGCATCCCATCTGTCAATCTTTCTAAAAAAAGAACTTGCTTGCCTTCAATTCTGCTGATTACAAAAGTATCATTTGGTGTCAAAGCAATGAAGCATGTATCGATAGTTGTACACTTTCCCCAACACAATGCTCTCTTTCATTAACCATCAGTGGCAAGTTGAGTGCTGTGTGTTTGAGTGGTGTTTTTCATCTTGATGCTATTTCAAATAAATTAATTGAAACAAAGTGGTGTCGCTCAATTTTCCTATGCCTTCGTGCATAAGGCGCTGGCTCACTTGAATGCTGCCAATAGTGGCTGCCCACTTTTGGGATGCTTCCACATGCACACATGGTAGCACTTGCCTCACGCTCCTTGACCTGCTCAGCTAGACGACTCTTGGCTGCCTCAGCCTTGAGCTTTTCCTCCTTGATGCGCTTCTTCTCTTCCTCCTGGCAAACAGAGGAGCCACTGATAAGCTCTGGCAGAGCCATCAGCACACAAAACAAGGAGACCAATGTTGCCACAGCCTTCGACCAATGCAACATGTACAAAAGAAGACATCTTGGGCAACAACAAAAGATGTTCAGCACGAATAGTAAATGTTACCCCATGTGTGCCAAAGACCATCTGAACGCTGTGCCAAAAATTGGTTCTCATTTCCTCTCCTTTCTTCCTCGGTGGTGTGATGTCACACGCACTGTTGTCACATCCTGGCAACCAGACAGCAGCTGCTAGCCAGGTCGTGGGTCCACTGAGCCCCCCAAACCGAAAACAAGGCGACCGCCATTTTGATGCAGACAGCTGCATGTAGAGTTTGTTGCGACATTACGAAGAATAGGAGAACAGAGAACTAAGCATCGGCAGTGTATAATTTTCATCTTCAATGCGGAATCGATAACAGCCTTTATTAGAATTTTATCACTGCCAGACAGCCGTAAGTCCCATACGGCAATGCCTGGCCGCTGGCACCATTGCCAAGCTTGCCTGGCCGCATACAACCGTACGGTCATAGTTGACCGTAGTTAGCACATTTACCGTATGACAGTGCTACTGCTCTGTATTGACACTAGCAAACCATTGTCCTTGATTAGCGCATTTGGCTGTTGGCTGTATGACTAACTTGATTAGAAAACAGCACGCAGACACGGGGCACAAGCAGAGGCGACACTGCAGGAGCTGTTTCCTAATGTGATATCCTCACTCTGCTAATGGCAGAACAGAATATCGCAGTGAAGTCAATCAATTTAAAGCGGTTACTTTAGCTCGCACCTGAGCTGCAGCCATGGCTGGGCACAATACTCGAAAAAAGTATCTTCGATACCGATACAAGCTACCAAACCAAAACTGACTTCCGAAACAGATACTCAGTGCAGTATCGTCGATACTTCGATGCATCACTGAAATCACCAACTTTAATAAAGCTGATAACATGATTTCCTAGGTTTAGTAATTTCTCCGTGCTTTATGGAATTTTTAATGCATCTTATATAGCGCGCTGTATCTGAAAGGATTTAAACGAATCCGGCCGCACGGGTTTCTTCATGCTCCAATTATTTAAACCTTCACTGTCAGCACAGCTGGTTTCGTTAAAAATTTATCATTAGAATGTAGTCATGCCAACTTTGAAACAATCACTTCGATAAGCAGCCTAGCAAAATCTTTTTTAAAGCTAATGTTCTTCATGCGAACCGGTCTCTGAACATTCAACTACATACGTACAAACTAGTGCTATTCATTTGTTGCTGCAGTATTTACCGGTTGCCTTTGCCCTGTGCTAAAAGATGCAACCTTCATGTGCTTGGGAAAGCTGAACAGTTATTTAACCAGCGCTATGTTTAACAGACGTTTGAAGTTCACCATTCATCGTTAAAGGTTAGACGAAAAACAACAAAGAATATCAGGGCTGGAAATCATTGGGAATCTTGCTAATCTTTGCTGTTCAGATGTTCCCTTTAAATAACAGCACTTGTTCAAACCTCCAGACTGAAACAGCCTCACGATGCATTTGTAACATAAGCGATTTAAATGAAAAAAGCCTTTCTACATGAGCATGGATAAGGGTGAAGCATAGCCACGTCGGCTCAAGGATCCTCCAAGTTTACCGTAAAAACCCATATATAATACCAGGTTTAATAACCTGGTATTATAAGGTATTATACCGGGCGCTGTTCCTGGCATGTCTTCAGTCCAAATTAACCGGTTCGAATGTGATTTCACTTCGAATTAATGAGTGTGTGGTGCCACTGACTTATGTACATCTTTGAAGGGAGGGAGCTGGGAGGCCGAATTATCCGAATTAAAGGGGGCCGAATTAACGAGGTTGGACTGTATCGCGTATTTCTATGAATAATGATCACATATTTCATGACCCTTCTTTGTGATTTCTTTAGCTCTTATATGTATTGTATATGCATAATTCGCTTGTTATAAAGAATAATGTCATTTTTCTCTTTTTGCATGTGATTTTTATCGACTCATAAATTAGATTAAAAAATCTCCCTGTATTTGCAAAACTTTTATATTCAGCATCTGTATAAACAATGCATGGTAATTTTTCTCAAGTTCACGTTATTTTGTGGTCGTATTTCTGACAACAAAATGTTTCATCATTGTTACAAATTTTTTCCCTTGTACAGTTAATCTTTAAAACACCAGCACATTGCTGCCACACACATTAAAATACAGCCCAAAGTTCGACGAAAACTTGTCTAGTGAGAAAAAATCATGACTGTAAAAGCTAACACTTGCCAAAAGAACTCAGGACCCATAAGGGTCCCTATAAAATTTTTAACTAACTGGAGATTGTCGAGCGCAATGCCTGGGGTGTTTGGCGTGGAGTGACCCAAGGGACCACGTGTCCGATTGAGAGAGGGTTGACTGGATGTGGAATGACTCTGGGACTGGGCACGGTGATAATTCTTTCTCGATGGCAATGACTGTGGCTGAGTCCCAGGCGATATCATAATCAGCGTCTTTGTTGCGATATGCCAGCACGTTCGATTCAGCACGCCCCTGAGCAACATCCTTTCGATGCTTCTTTAGCTGTCTCCTGCAGGGTGTGTTGCAATCTTAACATAGAATTCTTTAAATCACCCCAGGGTGTATTAAGCATTTTATGTTGAACACACACAAGTTGCTGCCTAAGCTTGCTTGTATCTGAACTTCATAGCAATTTCTGCCAGTGCTTCGATTAAATCAACTGCACACAAAATGGCCCTCGCTCTTCCTCTGAAGAATGGCATTGCTCGGTGAGGAGGATTTGGCTGGGGTAGCCATTTCTCGCGAGCTCTTCTTTCATTCATTTTCTTCCACATTTCTCATCTGTGGGGATGAGCATAAGCGGTTTGCACATGTGAAAAGAGCTGATGCCACAGAGCGCCTGTGCACAACCCAATACACAACTATGGCCAACCAGTTTTAATACGATAATGCCAAGGAGGCCGTGTTGCACAAAAGGCGCGTCGGCGCTGCCCATAAGCGAAAAATCCATGAAAATTCCACCCGAGAAGTAACCGAGAAGTAAGCAGGCCACCTAGGTCACGTGACCTTGTCGTGTCATCCCAACTTGCCCACTGGATTGTGTGCAGACTCCCCACCATGGCAGGTGGCAGTTAAATTATTGATCGGTCGCAAGAGGTTGCTCGGGAATAGCAAGCTGGGTTGCACAAGCCCCACCGTTTGCAGCTACTGCCACCACAGGGCAGTGATGCATCCCTTACCCACTCCACGAGGAGTGGGATGAAGACTCCAGTATCTATGAATGTAAAGTAAAGAACGACCAATTCCGCATATATGGGTCTTACCCCATTAACGAATCATAAACTTGAGGCAGAGCTAAGTGTCCCCTCCTTTTGGGCCAGCGTTAGTTTTTACAGTCACCTTTTAAAAAAGTCCAGGAGTGCGCTCACAGCCCATTAAGATACAAAACTCGGCTCGGGCTCTTGCAGCAGATAGGGTTCGGTACACAAGGTCTCTTTTAGGCTATGTTATCTTTGCAGCGCAAGTAAAAATAAAACACTGTGGTGAAAACGGTGGTGCAGCACTCGCCTCATTATGCATATGCAAGCTAGTATAAAAAAAGCAATTACGAGCAAGCATTGTGTTATCCAGAAAAAAAAAAATGTATGCAAAAGGTCCAAGAATACATGCAGCGACAATACACACCAGTCAAGCACGAACTTGACTCATGCCGAAACTTGCCTGCACAGACACAACCTGATCGTGGCCGGAGCAGTTGCCATATGTCGTCTCTCAAAAAACAAGACATTCTCCAGCCATGTCGTGAGCGTTTCGTGCACAGGGGCACTCAACACACAGGGGTCATTCCACGCCATACGCCTCAGACGTTGCGCTCGACCATCTCTAATTTGTTCAAAAAAATTCATGGAAACTTAATTGTAATGTGCATAATGAAAGCCTGAAACATTTTCGCCGGAAAAAATTTATTCATGAGGTGAGAGCAGTTTGAATATTTAGAAAAGGCGAGAAACCAAGCACTGCTCAATTATTAATAACAAGTTCAAATTTTACAAAAAAATTCAAAAATTTTTTCATTCACATTGGCAAAGATTCTGGCTTTCGATATAATTTGGAGCGTGCCGCTTTACATGGCATAAATATTCTTTAAAAATTGAAAAAAAAGTATGAAAACGTACCATTTTTGTCCTTTTTTGTTTTAAATATCAACTTGCTCTCAGAAATTCTGAAATAGCCATTTTGTTTCTCTAGATGTCTAGTATCTATAACAAATGTTACAGGTGATGAAACTGCGTACACAGAAGTAAAAAAAATACTAAAGTTGCAAAAAGTGCATTTTGAACCAATAACATTCGTTACTTTCACCCTGAGGTGGTCCAAGCAAAAATACAAGCAATAGCCGGTTACGTAGAACGGTTTATTGCCTTTCATTTCTGAAATTTTTATCCAGGTAATTTTTGGTTAAAGCGAGAAAAGAATTTTTGAAGTTGAGCTCTCGGGCCGCAAGTTGCGTCGTCTCTAACACCTCTTCACCGCAGAATACGGCACCTGGCATGGCATGACACTTACAGCCAGATAACTTCGTTTGCTGTCATTCGCTGTCAAGCATTTCTAGGTGTGGAGCTAATGATATCATGCTACATTCGGGGGATGGTATGCAATAAACGTGATCGTTTTCGCTTTTGAAGTTCGAACAGACCCGCTTTGGTGCGGGGCGGCTAAGAGAAGAAAAATAAGGGTATTTAGCACTGGCTCACTTGGGCATGTGCCGTCCTATCAACGTTAAGAAAATCTTTTCCCACGAATACCTGTTCGACTACTCAACGTTCCCAACCCACGGAAATCAAGGTCCTAACGCAGTATATCCCGCAGGGGCGACAGAACACCACCACTATGAAGAAGCTTACAACATCCACCGAGCAAATCCTCCGGATGATACATCATATCATAAATAAACACCACGGCATGAAGGGAAGGGACACCATCCACTTAGTGCAAGCTTTAGTGATCTCTCCATTAATGTACAGGACGGCACTCCTTAACCTCTCCAGGTCGGAAATTGAAAAGTTGGAGACACTGATCAGGAAAGCCTACAAGACAGCACTGGGGCTACCAAATTCCACACCAATGGCAAAGCTCATGACCCTAGGAGTACATAATACCCTCAAAAAGATGTGGGAAGCACAATGGCTCTCACAACTCAATAGGCTCGCACTCAAAACAACAGGCAGAGATCTGCTCGAAAAGATCCATATTAATCTGCCCTATACAATAGACCAAAGGGAAGAAGTACCACGCGATGTGAGGAGACGCATCAACGTGTACCCCATTCCGCAGAATATGCATCCCGCATATAACATGGAAAGGAGAAAACTAAGAGGGGAAGCCCTGCAGAAGAAATGGGATGAGCAACCTAACACCCTTTACGTGGACGCCGCAGGACCAAAGAATGGAGTAACGACTATTGTGGTCTAACCGCCTTCAGGATCGATGGTGAACTGCGTCTCGATGAAAACATCCAATCGCAATCAAACAGAGGAAGCAGCTCTTGCATTAGCTGTAGCATCTAACCCCAATGCCGTTGTGCTCACTGATTCCTAGAACGCCTGTCGCAACTTCAATAACGAATTAATTCACAGGTCAGGGTTGTCATAGCTGATTAAGCATACACCCAGGCAAGCCTCAGTAATCTGGTTTCCCGGTCACCTGGAACTACAAGGAGGAAATGAAACCGCTCACAGGCATGCCCGAGCTCTTCTATACCAGGCGTCTCCCCCCTGATGACCATGAAGAGTGCTGCGACCTAATAGCTTTAGCAGTGTATGCTGACAATCTCGCGCCATACAGGACAGCCAGTAAGGAGTACCCAACACCACATAAATCCCTCAATAAGTTAGAAGAGAGCACCTTTAGGAGACTACAAATCAACACATACCCAACGCCAGCTAAGTTACACCAGTGGTGCCCTACACTACACTCTCAGCAGTGCTCACACTGTGGAGAGGTAGCTAACCTCTACCACATGGTGTGGGCATGCCAATTTAATCCCACAGTTGACCCCATTCCAAACCCCTCAGAGGAGCAGTGGGAGGTTATTCTGCTCAGCGATGATCCTGACCGTCAGCACTGGCTGGTGGGGAGGGCCAGCGCAGCAGCAATAACCAGTGGACTACCGCACTAGACGGCCCACCCACATGTTCTACGAATATTCATGAAGTAAATAAAGATGTTTTCAATCAATCAATCAATGCCTGCAGTGCAAACCTCACTTGAGAACAAGAACTATAGATTCTGCGTGGCTAAAGTGTCGGCAGTGTCGTGCTCTGCGGTGAAGAGGTGTTAGAGACGACGCAACTTGCGGCCCGAGAGCTCAAATTCAAAAATTCTTTTCTCACTTTAAACAAAAATTACTTCGATAAAAATTTCAGAAATGAAAGGCAATAAACCGTTCTACGTAACCGGCTATTGCTTGTATTTTTACTTGGACCACCTCAGGGTGAAAGTAACGAATGTTTTTGGTTCAAAATGCACTTTTTGCAACTTTAGTATTTTTTTTACTTCTGTGTACGCAGTTTCATCACCTGTAACATTTGTTATAGATACTAGACATCTAGAGAAACAAAATGGCTATTTCAGAATTTCTGAGAGCAAGTTGATATTTAAAACAAAAAAGGACAAAAATGGTACTTTTTCATACTTTTTTCGATTTTTAAAAAAATATTTATGCCATGTAAAGCTGCATGCTCTGAATTATATCAAAACCCAGAATCTGTGCAAACATCAATGAAAAAATTGTTGAACTGTTTTGTAAAAACTTTAACTTATTAATAATTCTGCAGTGCCTGGTTTCTCGCCCTTTCTAAATATTCAAACTGCTCTCACCTTACGAATAAATTTTTTTCGGCAAAAAATATTTCAGGCTTTCATTACACACATTACGATAAGTTTCCATGAATTTTTTTGAACAAATTGGAGATGGTCGAGTGCAACGCCTGGGACGTTTGGCGTGGTATTACCCATAGGCATTTTGTCCCGAAAACACCAAGAGTGCGTCTCTCCCAACCCACAGCAGTGAAGTGTGGGGAGGCAGCATTGAACCCTTCAAAGAATGACTCCACCCAACGAGGGGGAGCGTGCACTGAGGCACCCTAAGCCCATCCACTTCGCAGTACAGCAGAGGGGCACCACAAGGGGGGTGACTTTTCAAACTGTACATAAATATTTATAAAACCTATTTTGGGCACCTTTAAATATGGGTAAAAATAAAAATACCTAACATGTATGCTGACACACACTGAGATTTCCATGGGGCTGCAGAACACCTGAGAAGTGCGAAAATATGCTGATGTGAGGAACTTGTGTGCATTTCAGTCGATCACAGCAGACAGCACAACTGCACAAGTGAATACCAGACATTTCCTGCACGTAGTCAGTGGCCCAAAAGAGG
The DNA here is from genome assembly GCF_052857255.1 of Amblyomma americanum. NCBI lineage: Eukaryota > Metazoa > Arthropoda > Arachnida > Ixodida > Ixodidae > Amblyomma > Amblyomma americanum. Next base: position 8,951,656 of record NC_135497.1, on the reverse strand, counting down.
CCAAAGGCCACTGGTGCATCAGTGTTGCCATGCTGGGCACCAGCAGTGGTGAGAGACAGAAGGACAAGGGAAGGAAGAGGATGCTTTGCTTGGCACAAGACAAGGCTAGACTGGGAGACGCTTTCATCCCGTGCTAGCTTGACCACAATGCGATAAGGTTTTCCAAAAGCACAAGCATGAAGGATCGGTAGAAATTTGTTCAAAAGCTCACAGTGCCTCCTTCACAACCCCTTGGCTTTAAAGGAATCCTCTGAATAACTTGAGCTGAAAAGCTGATTTGTGGAACCAGTCACTGCCATCGAGTGCATACACACAAAGCTGACTGCCAAGGACCCTTAACACACCCGTACTGCACAGCACACGGGGTACAGTCGAGTGTGGCAACGGCTGTCCCTTGCTTTCTGCTCCCCTCTCATAGCTGCAGGGCAACAGGTGCTCTCTCCAAGGAGCATGAACCAATGGATGGCATGCTCGCACCATGTCACAGTAGGCAAACTCTGCTCCTTGCAGTAGCATGCATCCACAGACTGAAAGGGCCACGAAATTTAGCCACAGCCACTGAGAAAGGGGTGGCAGTGAAAGGATGCTGTTTTATGGAGGTTTAAACGTCCCAAAGCAACTCCGGCTATGAGGGACGCCGCAGTGAAGGGGTTCTTTAACGTGCACTAACATGGCACATTTCGCCTCCATCGAAATCGAAACCACGTCTTTCAGGTGAGCAGCCATTGCAGCGGCAGAGCAGTGATGCATAGAGAAGGAAGAAGCAGTGGCCGAGGCATCTTTTAAATTACACAGAAGACAACACCTAGTTCACATGCACAGCCCTCAGATATGGCTGCCCTGAGGTCATGTTCTCATCACGTGGCTTCAGCTGATGACAGATAGACAACCAGCAAAAAGAGGCTCAAGAAAGATACTGCACCTGTTCTTTCATCCAAAACTTTTCCCGCTCTGTTGAGGCGATCTCCCTGGCTGGTTGAATGCGCTTGTAGACGCTTCCCTGGGCAGGAAGAAACCACCGTGACACATGGCAATCGGCCACATGCCCACAGCACCAAGGGAACTCACAATGGGCCTGGCGCTCTCTGTGGGGTCTGAACGCTCCCTGAGGTTGAAGGAGGACACAGTGCACTTGGACAACTTCTCCACAATAAGCGAGGGTTCCACATCGTCCTCGTTTCTTGCAGTGACCGTAATGTGAGCACCCTGTCCAAGGGTATTCCAAAATTGCTCAAATGAGAAGCACTTACTAGTGACATGACCAATGCAAAGAGGATGATGCAAACACCAAGGAAGTGTGGTGCAACCCACACATTAGCAAAAGAGCAAGGCCTAGTTTGCATGGCTAGTCCTCCTGGCACCAGTTTCCATGAACAGCAGTGATGCAGCTCCACGCTTTCATGGCAATGGAGCCCCCCGTCCCATCCCACTGCCCCACACTAAAGCTGGCAACTGTCCTCACAAACATTCAGGATGGTTTCTGTTGACACAACACAAACCTGTACACACAAAAATTATATCTATGCAAACTGGCAAAAGAAAACCGATAAGCTGTGCCCAGCCAAGCCAAGCGCTCATGACAGTGGTGCTGTGTGAATGACTTGCCGCAAACACTCTGCTAGAAAGGAACCAGCAAGAAAGGCTTAGCAGGAATATATTTGAACACCAAGAGTAGCAGTCACTACAGCCACCACGCATTGAAACAATGAGAACTGTTTGTGGCACTGGGTTGTGCCCTCCAGATTTCTCGAAGGTGCAAATGGAGGGATCCTGAAGCAAACGCAGCTGCAGTCTTTGATGATAAGCAAAGTTTTTTCTGCTGCAACTGGCAGTTGTCTCTAGACGCTGTTCATGCGACACCGCAACAGCCCCGTTGCTCCTGCATGGCCGATAAGGTAGAGTGATCTCTCCCATCCGCTTTCCCGCTGTTGACCTTAGTAATGAAGCTTTCAACAAAATGACAATGTACTGCTACTCCGAAGGCTGTCATAAATGTACTGTTGCCCAAGGAGCACCGTCTCATATAATTCTGGGAGATGAGAAGCTCCAAAGGCGGTGGAATAATGATGCGCAGCCACCAATGGTAACCTGGATGCCTTGGACAAGGAACTTTTTTTCAGGACTTTTCCACGTGGATTATGCAACTAGCGCAGCTGTTTTGAGAATGATCGGTACAATGCTTGAAAGACAATGCCTAAAGCCTAATGTAATTTCATTTGTCTTCTCAACTAAACACTGAGCACAGAAGACCAGGTGCACATTTGATAAGACGAGGTGAAGGGAGGCTGGCGCTGTTTTCGTACCAAAACACAACTAAGGAAGGACAAGCAATCGCAACTGTGCATGTGCTTAGTATGACACACATAGTTGTAAAGATAAGCCAATTTATTATGGAGATTTTTTACTGCCCACAGTTAGGTCCTGTTCCGCAACAGAACAAAAAGTCTTGTTATCATCCCTGTCTCGAACATGCCGCCGAGTAAGACTGCTCAGATAAAGGAAGAAACAATGCTACATGAGTGCGAGGTTTACCGCTCATGTCCAGATAGATGAGTATTAGCATGGAAAAGCACTGCAATATGCGATTCCATACAGCATCTAGTTGTGCGTGTACATAGTTAAGTGAACAATTCCTGATGCGGTCATCTTCGCGTCTGCATGAGTGCACACTAACAAACTGACATGAAGCTGCAGTTTCTTCACGTTTCACGTGGGGTGGGTCAGTAAAGGGTAGGGCAATCTTCAAATCATGTCGGATAGCACGAAGCGACGAACTACCTTATGCCGCTTTTGAGCTGCCTTTCTGGCTTTGCTCCATACATCAAACCACACACCCAACATAGCATTACTTGAACTTTTCTGTCATTGAGAACACAAGAAAAAATGAATGCCACATCTTGGCAGTGACAGCTTGTAATCACAAGCTCTTATTTTCTATTCCTCCCGTGGATGTAAATCTACCTCATCACTAGCTTTGCTGTCACTTGTCCAATGAATTTATTGGCCACCAGAACCCCATTTCATGTTACACAGCTGTGTGGTGGTGCGCTTCAAGGCAATGCATCTGGCTACCTGTCTGACGAGATGGTTACGTCACACACTTCGCCTCACATTTGCAAGGCAGCTTGGCATGCACTCATAAAATGCAGAAAATAAAGCCATCCACTTAAAAATACGCAAAGTGACAACTGCATCTGGGTATAGCCACACACTGAGAGTTAATTTAGTATTCCTTTAAATGATTATAGGCTACTTCAGTCTCCATTCCTCGAAGGCAGAGAGAACAAATTAGCACAGGTGTCACTGCAGTGTCCACACAGCAATGTGTGGAAAAAGGCAAAAGGCAGTGGTATTAACACCATTCGAAGCTCTGGAACAGTTCAGAACAAGCCAATTCTTCCAGATGCAACAAGTGGGCACCCTGAGCCAGTCAGATGTGGTGCACCTGCTACCTTCCCACTGGCCCATACCCAAGATGTGAGGCAAAGCTGGGCACCAAGTGCCAAGAGTGCTGGCTTTCCTTCAGCCAGAGTTGCTGAAAGCCCACTGCGGAAGATGGACATGGCTACATTCACAAGTCTTGCTCAAGTGCAACTTTTAAGGCAGAAAGCTGGGCTAGTTGGTGTTTAGATTGAGAGGACATAGTAGTAGCGAAGACAACACTAGCGCCTGTGTTTTCGTCTTCTGTCTTGTCGTCTGTTTTTTTTAGCACTAGCGCCTGTGTTGTCGTTTCCTATCCTGTCGTCTGTTTCTTTAGCGCTACTATGTCCTCTCAATCAAGCGCAACTCCTCCTTTCTGTTCCAATAACCTCGCCTGAATCAGTCACCCTCTCCATTGCTGGCCACCCTTCATTTGGGGTCCAACAAGACGGCATTGGTTCTGTGCATTTCATGCCCACTTGCTTATTTCTGATAAGGTACCACTGATAATTCTGTCTCTAATTTCTTACCCCTATCATTCTTTAATCTCAAAGCCTTTTTGTTATCCTCCAGGGTCCGTATGCACCCTTTTAGAAAACATCCCTTTCAAAGAACTGGACTGGCTGAAATGTCGGAAACAGATATGGCGGTGACTTCGGTGGCTAGACGACGGCTGTAGCGACGGCCCCTTTTTGGGACCATCTGTCGGCCTCAACGCCAGATGCCGACGGAATTTCGCCTAATGAGGCTAGTACAGCTTTTGCCTTAAAAAAAGTGCATGCATGGTGTTAAAGAGCGGGGGCGAGAAAACATCATACCATGCTGCTGAAACTGCAATGAGCATGCCTGCCTTGCTCACTTTGTGTCCTCAGCATGCTCATTAAGTCTTCCACAGCTTGGACTTTACACTCCAAGCACTGTGCGTGTGCACACATAGCATACACCAACACATAGCATACACCAATGGAGGGATGAAATTGAAGCATTACAGTTTACGGTTGCATACAAGAGTACTTTGCACTCCACACTACTTATTAATCACAAATAATTAGCCGAGAGTTAACCTATTGGAGAATGCAAGAGGTTTCAACTTATTACTATGACCAAATGGCTGGCGGAAATCCTGCACTCCTGAGTGGTAAATAACGTATTTACATGAATGTAGGTCGACTCGAATATAAGTCGACCCCCCCACATCACATTTCAGAAAAAAAAAACTTGGAGGTCATTTAAACTTGGCCTTTAATAATAGAACGTGCTAGCATTATCCTGCGGCCGCCGCTTTTCGCCAGCTGCTATTGGCTGCTGCGCATAGGAGTGCCCGCGGGCGCATTCCAAAACAAAAATGTATTAATCAATGAACTACTCGTCCACACTTGCACCATCGTCCTCGCAAGCACTGCTGTCGTGATCGCTGCTGTGGTCCCACAGCACATTGTTCTAACGTCACTGTGCAGCGAAATCCCGCACTTCGCAAACAGCCACACCACGACATCGCGTGGAACAGCTGAAAATTTTGCCTCCCTGCAGCTGCCACACCTGTATCACCCGTTGCAAATGCCGAACTTGCGGCCCGGTGCGCAGTTGTTCGTTTCTTCGGCGTAAAGAATGACAGCCATCTTGAATGTAGCCATGAATGAGCGCCGGTCGCTTCGCGGACCCGGAGCACAAATGACGACTGACGAAGCACTACATTAAAACTTGTGAAACGCGGCTGACAGTAGTCAAATGCGTCAGAGCTAAAGAGAAACTCTGCGTGAGCGGCGTCAGCTCTTCTGTTAGCTACCAACACTCCCCCGCCCCGCTGCCGTAGAGAGTGACGGTGCCGCCGTGATTGGAACAGCGGCCCTTCCATCGACTATCGATGCTCCCTTGAGCTTCTGTTAGCTACCGACACTCCCCGGCCCCGCTGCCGTTCAGAGTGACGGTGCCGCCGTGATTGGAACAGCGGCCCTTCCATCGACTATCGATGCTCCCTTGAGTGCCGAGTGCACAGTTGAAAGTAAAAAGCGCAGAAAGCGAATGCGTTACCGGGCCACCGCTGCTTGTCAGCAGCCGCAATCTACTGCCACGTGTGGGGAGTGGCGAGGGGAGGTGTGCCGGTTTGCTACTTATCAACAACCGCCATCGGCTGCCGCGCGCGGGGAGGGGGCGCCGACTCTGTGTGTTGACATAACAGCTGGCCAGCACCAAGAGCGATGCAACGGAGCCACACAGCAGAAACACAACCACGCGGTAGCATGCGTGATACCTTGTTTGTCTTGCCTCCATTTATGATGTCATGCTTTGCTTTCGATTGTAAGTCGACCCCTCCACTTCGAATTTTCAAAATGTGAAAAATGGGTTGACTTACAATCGCGTAAATACGGTATTACTCACGAAGTAAAACTTTTTTAATAATGCTTGACTTCAAGATGAAGATAGGGGCTGTCGCTGCCCAAAAAATGGCAGCCTAACAAGGGCCCACAGCACCCTCTACAAAGCGGCAAACAGCATAGAAAAGAAACACAGAAAATGCAGTTCACTTTGCTTCTTTTCAAACATTTACACTTGTAGCATAACTAAACATCCACCAAACTCTGAACTACGCCCACTGGAGGACAAAGGCCTCTTCCACATACTGACCCGTCCTGTGACAGCAGCTGCGGCCACACTGCCCCTCTAATCTAATCCGCTCGACTGACTCTATGCTGTCATTCTCTTAGAATTCACTCCATTACCCTTTCATTATCATGTTGGAAAAACGACCGTTCTTCGACAGGTCTCAGACCGATCTTTTTCTGAAAAATATTGCAACAAAACGCATCTGAAGATGATGGCAATAGAATGTGCTTGCTGAAAGCATTTGGTTTTGTTTATGGGGTTCATCGTCCCAAAGTGACTCAGGCTATGAGGAACGCCGTAGTGAAGGTCTTCAGAAATTTCGACCACCTGGGGTGCTTTAGCGTGCCCTGACATCGCACATGGGCCCCTAGAAATTCCCCTCCATCAAAATTTAACCGCAGCAGCCAAGTGTCATAACCACTGAGCCACCGCGGCGGCACTGAAAGCATTTCAACATAAATATTTGGTAAGGATATTGATAAAGCAAATGGCAACCACATAAAAAGTTGAAAATTAAGAAAAAAATTGTATTGACAGGATGCCTCTTGGTGAAAAAGTATTAAAAGTGTTCTGGAATGTGCAAAACGTTTCAAATCTGTAAATAAACTACCCACTAAAACTTTGAAAATAAAGCTCAAAAACTTTGAGGTAGAAGGTTGCAGATGTTCAGAGTGATGTATGTGCTTTCACAAACAAGAGTGCTGTCAACCTCATATCACTACCACCTTGTGTGCATCCTCGAATGACTGCTATAAATTTTGATCCAAACGGTATTTCTAACATCAATGACAAACTAAAGAACTCATCCTCAATGGGAATGGACAGTATAAACACTAAAGTACTCAAAAACACTAAACACATTAGTAGTGTCATTTTGTCAATTATATTTCAGCAGTTGCTACCCACCGGCTCCATTCCCACAGACTGGAAGGTGGGAAGGTCGTTCCCGTCTTCAAAAAAATGTAACCAATCATGTCCAAATAACTATCATCCCATATCTCTCACAAGTGTTTGGTCTAAAATCATGGAGCATGTTATCTATTCCAAGGTAGCCAATTTCCTGTCATCCGTCAACTTCTTTTACACTAATCAGCATGGCTTCCGTCGAGGTCACTCCTGTGAAATGCAACTCACTTTTTTCTTCATGACATTCACTAAAATCTATACCTTAGTACACCTATTGACACTCTATTTCAGGATTTTGAAAAACCTTTCGATAAAGTTCCTCATTGTTGCTTACTACTAAAACTCTCGTGCCTTAACTTAGACCCATGTGTACTCAACTGGATCAGCGAATTTCTAACCAATAGTCTGCAGTTCATCATTGCCAACTTTTATTCGTCCGCCTTTTCCAGCGTCTTGTCAGTTGTACTAAGACCCCTTCTCTTCCTAATCTATATTAATGACCAGCCTCTTAATGTTACATCTAACATTCAGCTTTTCGCCGACGACTGCGTAGTGTACCGCCCCATAAATAACCTATCTGACGTTAGCGCTCTCCAGAACGACCTCCTTAAAATAGAAGATTGGTGCAATACCTGGCTAATGAAAATAAATGTCAACAAAACTTCTTTGCTGTCTTTTCCCCGCCGTCATAGGTGCCAAGCTCCCACTTATCGCCGTTATGACTGTCCTCTAAACGTAACCAACACAATTAAGTACCTAGGCATTAACTTTTCCCGAGACCTATCTTGGTGCAATCATATTAATCAAATTACAAACTCTGCTAACCGGTCTCTTGGCTACTTATGCCTTAACTTTGCCTTAGCACCCCCCACTATAAAACTTATCACCTGTGTCGCACCTGTCAGAGCCACATTAGAGTATACCCATTCCATATTTGATCCACATTAAACTAACTGAACAATTTGCTTGAATGTGTTCAAAATCATGTGGCTAGATTCGTACTTTCCAATTACTCCTATCACACTAGCGTCACCGAATTGAAGTCCCAACTTGATCTCCACCCCTTAGCTTCCCGCTGCAAACTAGCACGCCTTTGCCTATAGACCTCCTTCACCCCTCGATGTCACGAAGATGCGGTGACGCTGATGTCAGGAGCGACTTTCGCACAGTAGGCAAAACAGGTTTCGCCTGCCCATGCCTACCGCAGCTGCCACAGTTACTGGCGGCTGTATGATGCCGACGCACTGCAGAAGGAACATGCACTGACCAGATGCGCCACTGTTAGATCCCCGTAGTAGCATAAGAAGGAAAATTAAATTAGCCTTGATAGGTTTCTCACAAAAAAATACCCCATTAGGAAATGGGCCGCGACAGTAAAGCGCGAAGTCTGGGCGTCGATCGGCACTGCCAGTCAATCTACTTCATGGCAGGGAAGCTGCTGCACTCATTCACCTCAACATCAGCACAGTACGCTTAGAGCTGCACAAAGAACAAAAAGCAGATATGTAGCTGCGCACGTATTCATCACCTTGAGCCGGTGTGCACAGGTTGACTCGCCACCAAGGAATGCATTCTTTTGTTGATATGTTTTAACGTGTGTAGAAGTTATGCGAACGTGTAACAGCGCGTTTTATGGCATTTTATATTCACTTGAAACTATTTCTTAATATGCATAATTATTTGATTCGAGTAGAAAGAAGTCTGGTGAGTTGTGTAAATCTTGCGCGGCCACGTTGGCATGCTTAGAATAGCGTACTTTAAGTGTGCTAAAAGCCACATGCTTTTTCACTGCATCATGCATGTGTCAAACTGATTCATGAGGTAGCACACGATCGCGACGCTTGTTTGGAAAGAAGCAGCTGCAGGTGGGCTACTAACAGAGACACGTAGAGAGATTGAGAGGGGACGTGGCAAAGAAAAGTGTTTTTGTTATTTATGCATATTTAAATAAATTTGAATCAAATATGAAACTGCTCTGCTAATTTCAGTAATGTGTTTTATTTTCAGCTATACCTGGTACAGTTCTTGGGTAGTTATAACATCCTCGTCAAGTTACCCCCCAGGGTCTTGAATAATTAAGTAGGAAGTGCACAAATTTTTTATGCCAGCATGTTCACTAAGCTGTACTGTATGATGACACTATTAGTTCTTTTTTTAGATGCACAGTACTTATGCATGCATACTTACATGAAAGCGTTTCTTACAAAAATAACTAATACACTGCATGTGTAGGGAAAAAAAATCGCGATTTATTACACTCCTCAATGTCTCAGCAATCGATCACAACAAATAGAATCATACTATTTTCATTCGTTATAAAATTACAAAATTATGAAGGGGTGAGTAATGCCAATCACAGAAAATGTAAAAGGTAGAAAACAAACCTTGAAGTATTTTCCCTCGTTTATGACGCTTTCGCTTTGGCTGAAGAAATGCGGCCCTGCAATCAACGAAACCTCTGATCTCTCTTCTTCGTAGTTATGCTAAGTTGGTGGTGCTTTGTCGTTGGAGACCCGCGAAATTCACGGCATGCTAGTACCATCAGAAGCACAGTTACCTCGCAATTTTGGACAACCACTCATCTTAAAAGAGTAATTTTATACAATATCAACTGAACATTTTGCTACAATTTCTCGACACAAAACAGAAGAGCCCACTGGTTGGAAATAAAATAATTTCAGAAATTAAAAATTTTCACCAGATTGACCCGTTTAACAAGCAGAGAAGTCGGCCTGGCTGGTGCGTGACCTCGCGGCTAAAAACAGTGCTTATGCGCGACACAGGTGATCAGGGGCACGAAGCTGTGCCCACTTTTCACACTGCGCACACACGTGTCAACTGACAGTGAGCACATGTTTGCTCCACTAAAACAACGCCAGCGCTTCCCCACTTGACTGTCCCGAAGTAAAACCAGTCCGGCTAGTGCACAATGTCAAAGACTTACTATTTTATTCAATGCCTCGCGTATAAACCAATGGCAGAAATGCTTCCTGTTTACCACTAACCATATACCTACATTATACACAGTGGCGAATTATTTCTCTGAATACGCCATACGTGGCCACGTGAGTGCGCGTACTTCCAAGAAATTACTAGGTTGAAAGCACACTGCTGTGATTCGCAGAAACTGAAAACTACGCCTACAAGCCTTGAAAACCCGCGCTCAAGACCTCTCCGCCACACCACTCCGTGGCCTCTTGCCTACTGCGAGCCCGTTAGCGACTGCAGCGCCATCTCACTTGTCTGCAAACATGCAGGAGGTCATATCACACATTTTTTCATACCTTGCCTCCGACAAGATCTTCATCCATCCAACCCATCGCTTATCCCGCCACAACCATCCAAAAGCCGTTTATCCCGAGCGCACCCATACTACAACATTCCAGAAATCATTTTTCCTACGAACACCCCAGGACTGGAACGGCCTTCCCGCCACATCGCCTTGTTAACAGACCATCATCAATTCAAGACCGCCATAGAAAATCTTCTCTAAAATCACCTGTAACCTTTAGTGCCGTATTCAGCGCCCACCCCTCAAGTAATACCGCGTAATGAGGGCTTTGAGGTATCAATAAATAAATAAAAAAAATAAATAATAAATAAAGGCTCTTTTCAGACTGCCTTTGATATAAATCTTTGTCCCAGCAAAAAATTTTAAAATTGCAATGTAATATATCAAAATATAGCTTGATAAATGTACATTTAACATAGCTTTTAACTACAAACGCTTTTGAAGGCTTGTCCAAAGAAATTTTTTGGTTTGCCGACAGATGGTAGCACAGTACTAAATTACCATTTTAGTAGCGTTTTTGAGAAGAAAAAAAGTATGTCCATTTAAAGAAGCCTAATAGAGAGCTACTGACTGCTGCTTGCAGCACTGCTTTGGCACAGTAAAGGATAATTTTCAGAAAATGTGTACATGCCTGGCCTAGCTCATCAACAAAGCATGAAAGCATATACACCACAAGGAAACACAGCACAGGAAGCACAACAATGCACAAAGTATTATGTGCATTGAAACAATCTGCATGATAACAAAGAAATGTGCACAAAACAATACGTACCCGAAAAAAGTTGCTAATATCCATGAGGTGATTAGCACAGCAACCTTTCTTTACTAACGGTACTCCTTCACCTTGCTGTAAAAGTTTGAGAGGCAACACAGTTCCAAGGCAGGATTACCACCACGCCAAACCAGCAATGTTAAGAGACAAAACGGCAGTGAAAGGTCTTTCAAAGATGCAGAATTCTCAAAAGCCTCAAAAGTGCCTGCGCGCATTTTGTATGCATTCATTGACCCATTTGCTTCTTCAGACCTGCACCAGCACACCATGACCTGGGTTGTTGGAAAGAATTAGCAATAACTCGCGCTGAAAGGTCACATAAAAGAAATTTTTATTTTATTCGGCTCTCAAGACAATTGCAAATCTAGAGCGAGTAAAATTTTTCGTGTTTGTGAAAAATGTTGAAGCAGTCAGGTTTGTGGACTACGCAGTGGCATTCGTCGCACTTTCAACAGCTTTCACTGTGCTTTGAACACTTAAAGGTGCCCTAAAAAGGAATCTGAACTCATCTTTTTACTGCGGGAACTCTATCTACACGTTCCGGGCATTCTTAGAAACTTCGAATTATTGTCCTGTGTGGCTGATTGCCCTAATTAAATCGGATTAAACGTCTCGGCTCCAGCTTTTTTTAAAACTCAATGCAGTAGGTAGGCGAAGTCAGCCAACACATAGAGTGCCTTTCAACCAGTCCAGCGGCGGCTTCGCTTTTATTTTGTTTTTTAGGTTTCGGTGAATAAACAGTTTCAGTCACAGGCAATATAGCCGCAAATTAAGCCCACGGAAATAAAAATACACGTGGACTCTTTCATTTACGTGTCACTCCGCCGATGGCAGAGTGGCAAGTCGCCACGGGACTGGCTGACGTGTTGGTTGACTCCTCCTACCTACTGCGTTGAGTTTTAAAAAAAAAAAAGGCAGGAGCCGGGACCTTTAATCCGATTTAATTAGGGCAATCGGCCGCACAGGACAATCATTCGAAGTTTCTAAGAATGCCCGAAACGTGTAGACAGAGTACCCACGGTAAAAAGACGAGTTCAGAATATATAGCTGATATAACGAACACAACGAATATTTCCTTGCACACTTTCGAATTTCCAAGCAGAGGCTCAACCTACGTCCGAGTAATAATCTTCACTGGGCAGATCAAGTCACCCTCACTGCATTCACTATCATCTAGAAGTTGACGTCTGCATCTCCCTCACTGCCAAAAAGGAGGCACGAGTTTCGGTGCCCGTGAAACTAGTCTCCCGCGACGCCAAGGTCATGTTCAAAGCAAGAGGCGAGAAAATAATTTTTTTCCAGCGATATATTTTCGAATCCGGCAAGAAACTAATAAAAGTGAAAGACTGGGTTTGCTGAGGAGTGACAGGAAGAAAGAACAAGCACTGAACTAAAATTTATTCAGGAGTATGTCAGAATAAATATGACAACACCACACAACAAACGCAAGCGAGTCGGATAAGATACAGACACCTGACAACCTTAATCACTGTTTAACTTTGCGCATCCAGGAATGTCAACTCTTTTTTTGAAAGAACAGACAGGGTGCTGAAATAAAGTTCCTCCACTGCCTTCGCTTCGATAATCTTCCTTGTTATTTGGACTGGTTTTTGGCCAGGATTTTGCAGCCAGAAAGTCGGGTTCTCGTGCTCGCAATTTGAGCAACTAGTGTCATCTGGCGTGAAGATTACTATCTAAAAACTGGTAGCCAATGCATCTGACACCATTTTTTGATGTGTATTTCGAAGCGAATATTTTAAAGCGAGTACAGCAAATTGCCACCTTTGTAAGGGCTAGGCCCCTTTTCGCATGCTGTGACTAGAACAAAAATAGTCGGCCTAGTCGGCGAAGCCGCAGCGCAATTTTCAGTCAGTGCTTTCCCATGCAATGCGTACCCAGCAAATTCGGTCCGAGGGACAGGCAAGGTTGCCTGATGTTTGCATACGCAACCCATGATTAAACGCTATACGGAGTGTGTTGATGATGTTATGACCAGATCACTTACAGATGTAAGGCAATACTACGTATGTTTTGACTAGAATAAACAGTTTTGCTTCCACTGCGGCAACATCTCCCACGAGACCCCCCGTCACACACAGTCTTGGCGCTCCCCATTGGTCAGTTCTAGGGTGCTTCGATGCATGCGGTCCCCTACGCCGCTCCATGGAGGGTGGGGACAACCGCGTCATCTGCTACAGCGTCTGACATATTTGTGGCCACTCTTTTCATCGCGCTTCAGGAGCGCGCACTGGGGCCGAACGCACTTCCTTGAAAGTAAGCTGCTTTTCCTCAAGGAGCAATACTTATGAATATAAATAGAAGACGGATGACTCAAATGATATAATGTCACACTTTTGGCGAAGTCAAGGATCTCTGTGGCTGCCTATTATAAGGTAGTTATTCTTCACGGGAATCCATCTCAAACAAATCCTACTCTACCACTTCAACCTGTTCCCACCCTCTCGCCTCAGGCACCCACATCTACTCCCCTGCAACCCAAAGATACTACCTCCAGTCCTCCTTCCAAGCGGAAAGCTACCTCCCGCTCAGAACGATGCGTTAATTTTGCCGACCTCGAGGAATTTGAGGCTCGTCTAGAAGACAAATTAGAGGCTAAAATTGATGCTAAGCTCGAAACGGAATTTGCTGAGTTCTCCCGACAAATCCAAAAGCAAATGCACCAGTTCCAACAACAAATACAGCAGCAAATCCAACAACAACGTAATATCCTCATGCAACAATTCCAAACACGCGTCACAGGCCTTGAAGCTAGGGTAGACGCACCCTCCCCACGATGCGGGTTAAACCATACGATCGCTTGCCTGCCGCTCCAGCCCCCAAACCCATCTTGGCTTCAACCACACTTGACCATGGCACCCCGCCACCTACTTACCGTGTGGCAATGGGACTGCAAGGGGTTTCGCCGCAAGCAAGGCAACTTGCAGCAGTATGTCCAAAATTCGGAGATCCCCCCTGATATCATCGCCCTCCGGGAAACTCACAGCCCAGTGAAACTACCTTGCTATAAACCATACTCCCCCCTAGATGTCACCGCTCCCTACACCGCTATTTTGATTCAACACAACCTGCCGGCCGTCCAGCACTGCTTAGACGACATTGGCGTAGACAGCGTCTGGCTCGAACTCCTCCCTCGTAAAATGGGCGACCAAAGCCTCTTCATTCTTAACCTTTATAGCTCCCCAAAAGACAGAAGACGCGACTTCACCCCCCTTCTTTCCCGTGTCAACAAGCTCGTGCACCATTCAGGTCTCCTCACTGTAGGAGATTTCAATGCCCACCACCCCGTTTGGGGTTACCGCGCCGCTAACCGAAACGGTAACAATCTGTGGTTACGGGCACAGGAACTGGGCTTCACCCTTGCTACTAACCCTCACACTCCCACCCGCGTAGGAAACAGCGTGTCTGTTGACACTTCACCCGATCTAACATTCTGCAAAAACGTGCGGATCGATCGGAGGCTCAACAACTGGGAATACCCTTGGCAGTGACCACTATATCCTCGCGACCACCCTCAGCACATCCCAGTACCGTCGGAAAGGTTGCCCGACCCTAATTACGGATTGGGACAAGTTTCGTTCGCTACGTGCTCAGAACGCCCCTACCGGGATTAATAACCTGGACGAGTGGGATCTCCAATCTCCAGGCACATGTCTCTGCTACTACTAAGGAGTCACCTGCCACGGCTGATCAATCCAGTACAGACAGCCGTCTCCTCCACCTATGGCAGGCCCGTGAAAGCATGCAAAACCGCTAGAAAACATAACACCACAATAGATCGCTTCGGCATTGAATAGCTCAGATAGACAAACAGATTGAGGCGCACACTCTCGCATTGGCTACCCAGCAATGGGGTCAAGTTTGTGAAAACATGCGGGGCCAGCTCGGGCTAACCCGCACCTGGCACCTTCTCAGATACCTTTCAGACCCGGACAGTTGAAAAACACCCCAACAGGACAGCATTTCCCGCATAGTCCATCAACATCCCAGCTCAGACCAGGATCTTTTCGATGAACTTCGTGTCTGGTATCTCAATACTACTTCCCCGGACCCTCTCCCCCCCTACATGGGTGGTGCCAACCCTGCACTCGGTGCGGAGATTTTGGACGCTGAGGTAAGATTCGCTCTCACTCAGCTGCGCCTTAACACTGCCCCGGGACCAGATGGCATTTCCAATAAAACTCTTCGTAATTTAGATGACTTGTCCATTGAGGCTCTCACTGCCTTCATGAATGATTGCTGGAGAGAGGGTGAAATCCCTGCAGCATGGAAACATGCACGCGTGACTTTCATACCGAAGCCAGGCAAACGACTAGCTCTCGAACACTTCCGCCCCATCTCCCTCATTTCCTGTGCTGGGAAACTAATGGAGCACGTCATTCTCAACCATCTTAATCATTATGATGAAGATAATGGTCTCCTACCTCGCACCATGATTGGCTTCCGCTCAAATCTCTCTACGCAAGACATTATGCTCCAGCTCGCTCTCGAGATACTGTGCCCCTCTACCAGAGCGGGCACAATATCCTAGGGCTTGATTTAACCAATGCATCTGACAGCGTCTCGCACGGAGCTATTCTCGCTAACCTCTCCCTATGAAACCCTGGTCACCGTACCTACGGGTATATACACACCTTCCTCTCTGGTCGCACAGCTGAACTTAGCTTTGGCTCTCTCCTCTCAGACCCTATAACCTTCGGTAGCAATGGCACCCCACAAGGATCCGTTCTCTCCCCCTTTGTTTTCAATGTCGCCTTGCTCACGCTACCCTCAAAAATAGGCACTATCCCCCGGCTATCCCATACCTTATACGCAGACTTCGCCCTCTGGGTTTCAACAGGAAACAATGCTGAGTTTGAATCCGCACTTCAACAAGCCGTGGATGTCATTGAGCGACACGTAGCCGGAGCCGACCTCTCATGCTCACCTCAGAAGTCCAGCTGCTGCTCATCCGAGGTCAACCCGGCCTCCACGGCCATCCTCCCATCCGCATTACTGCTAGTGGCCAACCCATACGCGAAGTATCCACCATTAGAGTATTGGGGTTTCTCATCCAGAGCAATCGGAAAAACACCGACACTCTGGCTAAACCAACAGTCTCTGTCTCGCAGACCATTCGTCCAATTCATCGCATTGCTAATAAACATAGAGGCATGCGAGAGGCTGACCTCAGACGTCTTGTTCAGGCGTTTGTGATCAGTCGCCTCACCTATACCCTCTCTTACCTCTACCTTAGCTGCCAGGAACGGGACTGCATTGACCACCTTATTAGACAGGCATACAAGGCGGCTCTCCATCTCCCACACCGGACCCCCGTGTATAAACTACTGGCATTAGGGGTCTACAACACTGTGACGGAGCACTCGGAAGCTCATCGCACCTCTCAGTACGAGCGTCTCACCCACACCTCCACGGGACGTCACATACTCAACAAGCTTGGAATAAGCTTCGAAACGACAGTCGCCGACAAGGCCCAGCTTCTGTCCCATATCCACAGCACCCTTATTGTTACCCCTCTCCCAAAAAACATGCACCCAGAGTATCATGTCGCTCGCCGCAAGGACAGGGCTAAGTCTCTGCATAAAAAGTACTTAGCAGGTCAGACAGCAATCTACGTCGACACCGCCAAATACTCCGATCGCAATGCTTTTTCGCTCACGGTTGTAAACTACTGTGGACGGCCGTTGGTTGCGTACGCCATTCCCGTCGGATCATCTGAAGAGGCCGAGGAGGCGGCCATAGCTTTGGCAATGGTCTCCACCTCTGCAGAAACCATTTTCAGCAACTCTAAATCTGCGATTCGTAATTTTGCCAAAGGCCGGGTCTCCCCCGTCACCCTATCTCTCCTCCACTCCACCAAAGACCAACTCCACCCGATCCAATTGATCTGGGTCCCTGCCCACTCATCCCATCCAGGGAACGAGGCGGCCCACAATCATGCCCGAGGATTCGTCGACCAAAATGTGGTGTCGCCCGTCCTGCAGATGGCGAGAGATCGTATCGTTACATTTCATGACATAACCATGCACTACCGCTTAGGTAGACTTCTATATCCCCCCACACATATTTCTTTAACAAAACCCCCAAGAGGTTGCGTGGAGGCAACTCCAAACGAAAACCTTCCCCATTCCCGCGATATATGCCTGCATATACCCTGGGGTCTACTCTCCCTCCTGTCAATTATGTGGCCAACATGCCACTGTATCCCACATACTCTGGGCTTGCCCTCAGGACTCCCCTCCTGAGGGCAGCTCTTGAATCCAGACGAGTGGGAGCCCACATTGCTCAGTTCCGACTCGGACACACATATCCGGGTTGTGACAAGCGCCCTAGAAGTCGCCGAACGCCACGGGCTCATGGCCACTTGATGGGGCTATAACCCCACACCAACTCGTATACCTTGGTCGACGAAAGTAAAGTTTGTCCTCCTCCTCCTCGGGGGAACACAATGACGCGCACACACAAACAATGCTAAAGTGCGGTATTTGGATTTATTTGTGACAACCAGTATTATACCATATTTTGCAAAACCTGCTGATGTAAAGTCCGCATTTTATCGGGTCATAAAAACAATAATTGTGGTTATAGGAAACGAAAGGCACAGTAACTGTCACTCTCTTTCAGGAGGCCACCTCAACCACGCTGTGGGCGAAGCAATAGAGTAGGGAGAGAGAAAAGTGGCGTAGTGAAGGGCTCCGGAATAACTGAGACCACTTGAGGGTATTTAACGTTAGTTGACATCGCACAGCACACAGCCGCATTTTGCGTTTTGCATCCATCGAAACGTTGCCTCCGCAGTCAGGTTCGAAGCCGGGTACTCCAGTTTAGTAGCCGAGCGCTTTAGCCACCAAGCCACTGCAGCGGGACGGCGTTGAGCAGCATTTTGTTAACCTGCCAAAAAAAAACGTTAAAAGCTCCCAATCAAACGAACAATTCCAATCCCTTTTGCTTGCTTCGGCAAAAAGTTTGCGTCACGTTAACTTTTTTATTTTTACATTACAGCAAGCCAATTATGTGGAAATCACTGAAAGAATGCACAAAATGTATAGTGTAGTGATAAAAATTGGCTGTAGCTTAGCTCTGGTTAACCCTAGTTGAATTGCGAAATCTTCGTTTCCTCGGCACATCATCTACGCAGCATCTCATTGTGACGCTCTCGATAACTCAAACCGGTCTCTTCCGCAGTAGAAGAGTCACTCCAGGCGTGGCACAACTTCTAGCCGCATCTTCGTTACGATGCTTCTCGAGTCGTGCGGCACGTTCTGGCGTCTCTGGAGCGTGTTGTCTCTTCCTCGCTTTGTTCTGACGTTGCATCTCTTTCGCGCTCTCCATAACGACTACAATACACTGAGGCGAAGCGCATATATATATATATAACCCCCGCGAGGCGAAACCTCCTCTCCCTCTACCTCAGCGGAGCACATCCGGTGGAGCGCGGCTGCGGCATTGCTAGGCAACGGCTGCTCAAGGTCGTTTGTCGGCCTCTGCATACGGCTGAAGTGCGTGACGAGTCGAAATGGCTCACTGGCTGGCGGAGAAAAGCTTTCGCTTTAAAAAGCTCTGCGACACCACTTCAATTTATTACAACATGCGAAAAATATGCAGATGCTCTAGAAAAAGTTCCATACAGTACACAAAAACTTTATGCACACTATCAAAATTGTGGTGTCACTGTATATTGACTCCAGCACACGTTTTGCTTCTGCGGCCGTTGACTTTTTTTTCAAGTTGACGCAGGTGAATGCGTAACCTTATTCAGGCGTAGTTGGAGACGAGAAGCTTTTGAACAATTGCAGTGTGTACTTGGTAAGCTCTCACGTTGAATTTTACCATTTTACTCAAGTACATTACAACAACAGCCTGTAAATGAGATTGTACAGTAAGAAGACTTTCGGTCCATTCCGTGGTCCCCTTGAATAGTTCCTCACACGACTATACTCATTGCCTGGGCACTGGGGTAATGTAGGTTGTCGCCATTCTGGATGTATTCCTTTAGCCTTGTCAGGTATGAATTCTGACTGTCTGCCGAACCTAGCAGAGCAGCTTTACACTGCTTGCAACTGTTTATCTCTTTGATAATGCCTTTCACGAGGAACCCGGCACTATGAAACAGGATGCTACATTCTTTTGATGTCAGCTCTTCAATAACAGTATCTCGGAGTCTTCGATTTCATATGGGTCTGGCTGAGCTAGCTTGCGCTTCCCATGTGTTAGAAGATCGACCAGATACTCCAACATAGACAGTATAGCTGGTTGTCTTTGCCGTGTTGCCACTTGTCATTTTTCACCTTCACAGTCCACCTTTCTTTGCTTTTAGGACCTTTCGAGAATGCAAACATTCTCCAGCCATTTCGGGAGTGATTTGTGCACCCAGGCACGCAACACCCCAGCACGTGTTCCCCATCTTGCAGCCAAGAAAAACTGCAATCGATGAGAAACACGCCGCCGCACGTGCAACTGACGCAGGCGGGGTAGGGAGTGGGCACAAATATGGCTCGTGCCCTCGCAGAGGCGGCACTGACCCTTTCAAAGGATGTCCCCACCCACCACGAAGCGACGGAGGGGGGCGCGCGCATCGAGGCACCCTAGTCAGTCGCAGGGCGAACACACCGACGCTGCGAATGAATTC
This sequence comes from Amblyomma americanum, assembly GCF_052857255.1. Lineage (NCBI taxonomy): Eukaryota > Metazoa > Arthropoda > Arachnida > Ixodida > Ixodidae > Amblyomma > Amblyomma americanum. Next base: position 8,932,015 of record NC_135497.1, on the reverse strand, counting down.
CAACCGGACGGAAATCGTTCGCAGGCCGTCTGCGGCAAGAGCGGCGGCCCTCTCCAGCCGCAGACCGAATGAATTCGCAGTGCCAGATGGTGAAATTCGCAGCATGTGAAACGGGCCTTATGCGTTCAACGACTTTTGGCTACACATCATACTAAAAAGTGTGCACGCTCTAGACAAAACGTCCGCCACCACTGTTCGCCACGATACCAACAGCGAAATCAAACATTTCGGCCGGTCGCAACTCCACGCTGAGTCAGAAAACAACCGATCTCATACCCAATTGATGAGAACGAATTTGGAGAGACTTGTGCTGGGATCTTGAACTTTGCAGAATGCATACATGACCTTTCCGCAGTTAAGCTCCTCGGTCAGCTCCTCGAGGCCGCCAGCTGCAAAGAGCAACACACAATGTTGAGTTACAACGTCTCAAATCGCACCACCAAATCACCTTACCGCCCTTTCCTACAACGCAGAGGTCGTAGGTCTGCTTATCGTATCCGAACAAGGCCCTGAAAAACAGCAAGTTACCGACTTGGTGAGACGAAAGCATGCATGGTTGACACGGTTACTGTCAGCACTGAAATGCACAGACGACACACACGAGAATTAGGCGGCGAACTCAGATACCAGCAAACAATTAGTAATTAAGCCCCCATTTATGCAAGCTCAGCTCAACACTGAAACATTCTGGAGTAAAGCAGTGATAGGAGAAGTGTTGCATTCCCTGGCTCGATCCCCGCAAGCCACTTCAGCAGCTGCGCCCTGGGCTATTCTTTTTTTTTTTTGTTCCTTCTTCGGCAAGTGCAGATTTCAAGCCGGCAAATTACCAGTTAGTCCCGGCTTTATCATCCACCACTTCTTTCCACGCACTGAGCAGCTCATCTCTGTGCTTCGCCAGG